>NC_141875.1:711905218-712208248 GCF_056163025.1 Triticum urartu | reverse complement strand
GCTGAGATCATACTTTGTGAAGCTGTCAGTGCCAAAACAATGAGCATAGTATATGCAGTTGCTGTCGACGGACGGCAACTTATCTGCATTAACAGATAGACACTTGAAACCAAGAAAGAGTGCTCGGCTGCCAATGTTCCTCACAGGTTCTAACAGTTTTCGCTCAGTGTCGACCTTGAAAACCTCCACCAGGTCCTCCCAAGGACAACGACTAACAAGGAGCAGTTCCCGAGCAGATTCTACAAGGTAGTAGAAAGGGTTTTCGTCAAACGTCTTGGCTATCAGCTCACCGCGATGGCGCGGCGCCGTGCCCACGACCTTGAATAACCCTCCATCGTAGTCGACCACGTAAAAGTGGCCGGCGTAGGAAATTAGGCTGCGAAGGCCGAACTCGCTCTCCCCGCAGCCTTCGAACTGCACCTCGCATAGCGGGCTGGTGGGTTCAGCACAGTAAACCACGTCGTTGCCGCGGCAGTCTTCAAACCAGAAGAGAAGCGTGAGGCTAGAGCTAGACCCGGCCACGGCAGTCAGCACGCCGCTTTCCTGAGGAATTGGGGCTGCGAAGGGGATAAGGTCGCCAGTAAAGGGGTTGAGAAGACGAGCAGGGTGCAGGCCCTTGGTGTCGCCGAGGACAAGGAGACCATCGGAGGCACCGACCAGGATGTAGTCCTTCTCGTCGAGCAGCGGGACGGGGAGACGGAGGAAGCGCCCGCTGGAGACGTGAAGGAAGAGGCGGCCGTCGACGCCAACCGCGGGCTTCTCCTCGTCGAGCATGACCCACTCGCGCTCGAGGAAACGGTGATCGCCGCCCAGGCCTAGTGGAGGTGGCTTGACGATGGAGGCGCTCAGGTTGCTGCAGACGGCCCTCATGTCCGCGTCATTCGTGGCGGACAGCAAGTCGCCGACGGAGCGCACGAGATCCCTGAGGATGCACGATGACCACTCAGCCGCTATGGTGCTCTCAGAACGATTCTCTGCCATGGTGTACAAGGTGCACTGTTTTGGGTACCGAGCGAAATTCCGAGATCTCGCGCGGTTACCGCCCCCCCTCGAGAACTACGCATACCGAGCAAAAAATCTTGAATAATTTGAAAATTTTGAATTCAAATGCTCACAGCATAGTTAAATACAGGCCATCTCTTATCCAACCGCAGAGCTATTCGCGGCCTAGTGGTAAAGCCAATCTTTTGTAAGCTGCTAGACGCGGGTTCGAAATGTCTATATGCTTTTTATTTTTCTTTTTGAGGATGCAAAAGTTAAAAAGCACTGCTAAATTGTGGGGCGACCAAGATTCGAACTCAGGACTTCTACACAAGTGGTAGCTGCTGCCGAATAGCCACTAGGCCAGAGAAGCGTTAGTGATATTTTGGACTGATAAACATATCTATATCTACTTCAAAAAAATTTGAATTCAAAATTTGATTTGAAATTTCGTGCGAAATTTTTCCGGAATTTCGTGGTTACCGTGGTAACCGCAAATTCCGGTGCCCCACGAGAAAAAAGGTTCGCTCGGGATCCAAAACCTTGACGAGGTGTAGATGGGTATCCCCGTGCGTAGCTTATATATAATGTGAGGACGATTGACCTCACCGCGATCGTTTGCGTTCCCATGATAAATGTTCTGGCGCCGTTCGTATTCCATATCCAATCAACAGCAGTCCTCATGGTAATTACGAGAGGCGGCTCATGCAATCCAATTAACAGCAGTCCGTTCGTACTCATGCAAATCCCTCCCGGTTGTATGCAAATCCTTCCGTCTTCTCAATCTAGCCCGCGTTCCTACAACAAACTAGTGCACGAACAAATTAGTAATCGAAATGTACACTATGGCCGGCCACGCATGAACGACACTATCCAGTGCTCATCCTTCAGTATGTACTGATTCAACAGATCCCCATCAGCATTTTGTTTTTTCACTGAAATGACATGTGAGATGCCGTGTGCAGCTAGTTACGCGCAGAGCACAATGTTGAAATTGAGGTCAGGCCGTCTCACCAGTGCAAGTTTTGAAATGTATAATATGATATTGAAGTCAAGAGGTCTTGAGTTCAAAACCATGCCAACACAGTATTACTCCTTCCAGGTCATTGATATTTTAGTACTACATACTAGCAAAAAGACCCGTGCGTTGCAACAGGTCATTGATATTTTAGTACTTCGACGCTGATTGTGCACACCAAACTGAAATACTACCTCCGTTTCAGTTTACAAGTCCTATGCGTATACCTAGGTTACCAATTTTATCATCTTAATATAAACTATACAACACAAAAATTATACGGTTTGAAAATAGAACATCTAAAGTTTATATTGATATATTTTTTGTAATATATGACTTGTATTAGGTTGGTCGAATTGACAATCTAGGGGCACGCGCACGCCCTGTAAACTGAGAGAGAGGATTGCTAGGTTAGTATCTCCTTGTTCTATTGTTAATTGCTAGTGAAATACTCCCTCCATTCCTAAATGTGAGTCTTTTTAGAGATTTTAAATGGACTACCACATACGGAAGTATCTAGACATATTTTAAAGTGTAAATTCACTTATTTTGCTCCGTATATAGTCACTTGTTGAAATCTCTAAAAAGACTTATATTTAGGAACGGAGGAAGTAATCAGGAGGAAATAATATACCTGAATATTGAAGTTGTGAGCATAGCTTATTTCTCCTTCTCGTGGATTCATATGCATCATTTGTTTGGAGGGCAAGCTTGTAGGAGAGTTAAACCCAGGAAAAAAAGAAAATAAATCAAGAGACATAGCAGCATTCACATGAATTAGTAGTGGAGAGTGTTGGCGCCGCCTTGTCGCAACGCCGCTCTTCTTCTACCTCTTGCTGCCTGACACAACTCTCTCTTCTCCTCCCTCTCAACTCTCTCACGAACACACACACACACACACACACACATGGTGAGAATAAACTCGGAAACACACGCACATCATGTACCAAGGAGGAGCACAAATCTTTGCCGAGAGGCTCTTCTCCTTGGTGTACACACTGGCTACATTTTTGCTGCTGCCCTCACGGCCTCATTTTCATTCATCTGATCAACTTAAGTACTCCCCCGTCCGGAAATACTTGTCGAAGAAATGGGTAAAAATGGATGTATATCTAGAACTAAAATGTGTCTAGATACATCCATTTCTCCGACAAGTATTTTCGGACGGAGGGAGTAGTAGCTTGTACAAGTGACTCCAAGTCTCCAACGCACGCACTAACCCGGCAACCCGGCCACCATACTCGACCACTCACTCACGTACGAGCACAACCCAGCTAACTAATCTCCATGCCTTATCTCCTCCTAGAATCTCTTCAGGAACTGCATGCAACTAACTAATCACCTGATGCATAGCCACATCCCTATGTGCAATACGGCCACAACACACGGTACCAACAACTAGGCCAAATCACTCGGCCACAAAGTTTTTTCGGCGATATACGCCACGCCGCACGAACGGCGTTTCTTTTCCTTGAGCTCAAACTCAGCTCAGCACATACTGTCTGTTCAACTCAAGCCCTAGAGAAAATAAAGTAAATGATACCTCCGATTTAAAAGGTTTAAGAAGTGGATAGTGATGCTCTCTGCCCCGCGCCCCCCATGAACTTGGCTCCGCCCTCATTTTTAGCCGTAGTTTCTTTGGCTTGCATCGAGAGGACTACCTGCACCCCCTAGCTATTTTCTTTCTAGTTCTTATTTTCTGCCTTCGCTTTCTGGGTGCTCTAGGTTTGCATGCCTGCAGGCCCAGTCTATCTCTGTTTCTGCTTTTTGCTTCGGGTTCCCGCGCTCTATCTCGATGAATCCATGTACTCCCAATGAATAGACACCTACGTATTTTATCTTGGAACGTTAGTGGACTGGGGCGACCGAACAAGTGTACTAATGTCAAATCTGCCTTATTAAGCAACCAACCCTGCATCTGTAATTTGCATGCAGCAGACTAAACTTCAAGATATCTCCACTTTTAAAGCCTCCTCCTTTCTTCCTCCTACGTCTAGAAGTTTCCACTTCTCTCCTTCAATCGGAGCCTCGGGTGGGCTGCTTACTTCTTGGGACGACAGCACACTCGTATGCACTAAAACTCATTCCGATATACACTGTCAGATTTGCAATACTCCTGGCCACTTCACTGCTAGATGTCCTCAAGCTCTTTGTGATCGTTGCAAGAAGAGGGGTCACTTATATGTTGTTTGCAATGAATTCTTTCCATGGGAATGCACCCCTGCGATGTGTGCGTTTCAGTCCAAAGGGCAAGGTTTCTTTTACATTCCTGATTTTGGTGTGGATAGGCAGCCTAGAGAGCGCATTTTCAATATTGTTGTCACTATTACTGAAGGGTCCGCTCCAACTAAAGATATTGAACATGAGCTGAGCGTGTATGTGGGTCAGGGGTGGAGATGTTCGGCTAGATTCTTTGCTCCGCAAAAATTTGTTATGAGAATGCCGAACCCTAGAGAGGTTGACAGAGCTCTTTTTGTTGAACATGTTAGACTTAAACAATGTGGAGTTAGTGTGAAATTTCCCCCTGGTCTGAGGATATTGACTCTGAGGGGCTTCTGGAAGTTCCATGGGTCAGAATTGGTAAGATCCCACCTAACAAAAGATCTGATAAATTTGTAGCTTATGTGGGGGGGTTGGTTGGGATCACCCTAGAAGTGGATATGTCGACCATTAATCGCCCTTCTTCTGTCAGAGAAAAAATAGGATGCAGATCTGTATCCCAACTGCTTGTCACTGCGGAAGGAGTACTTGGGGGACGCTTCTATAAATTCACCTACGAAATTGAAGAGGTTCTTGTTAAAAACCCTGTTAATGAGGAGCCTGTGGATCCTGTTGCTGATGACAAAACCAATCCTGAGTACACTCCTAAAAGGAGACGTACTGATCAGGAGAAAAAGGAGAGCCCACCTGATAAGCATCGATCTGGCAAAAATGATTACTCTTATCGTGGGGGCAAGGCCTGTCGCCTGTTGCCTAGTGATAATGAAGAAATTGAGGATGAGGCCTCATCTGATAGTGGGGAAGACACTTCCTTGCTTATTGAAACAATGCAGAAGGAGATTAATGATTGTGCTAGAGAGGAGAAGCCGAACTCCTCCAAGTGGATCGTGCCCATTGAAACTACTAACTTTGTGACAGATTCACAAGATGTTCAGGTGACTGGCGATGCTTGTAATGTTGATAGCTTAAATTTTGTGGCCGCTGTTACTAACTTTGATCAGGTTGTGGATGTGGTGGGTGAAACAGATCCAGGCATGAAAACTTCATGTGACTATGTGGTACAACTCCCATCCCCGGATCATCTTGAGGATTTTGTCCTGACACCTCCTCTTGCAACCGAAGCTAGACTCAGGTTCAGCAAGCGTAACACTTCCAAAATGCAGGACAAGATGGAAGATAGGGCGGTGAAGCTGGCTTGCAAAAAGACCCTGAAGGTACTTCCAAACCTGCTTGTAAAAATTCTTTTGATGTCTTGTACAATTATGAGCTATTGAGTAGAGCTAGTAAAATGGGGGTGGACATACCTGATGACTCGTTCACTTCTGTGGATGTTATCAGAGAGTTAGAGATTGTTAGAGGTGAGCTAGTTAACAAGAGCAAAACTGAATCCATTGCTTAGGGAATGGATGAAGATATTGTGATAATTGATGGGTTGGGCAGAAGTAACCATGTGGATCTAGAATGGCTTGATCAAGAAGAACACGTCCTTGAAAAGATCTCTTCCAGTAAATCCAAGAAGAATAATAGAAAGAAAGTAGGTATTAAAACTTCTAGACCTGTGACTAGAAGTCAAAAAAGTTGTGCCCTAGAGACAGATATGATTTGTAACCCTACAATGCCTCCTGGTAGGGTTACTCATTCCAATTTCCATAAGAAACGTTCCAAATGAGAGGCCTCATTTGGAACTGTCGAGGGGTGGGCAAGAAAGGGATGGCCACCTGTTGGAAATATGCCCTAGAGGCAATAATAAATTAGTTATTATTATATATTTCATTGTTCATGATAATCGTTTATTATCCATACTAGAATTGTATTGATAGGAAACTCAGATACATGTGTGGATACATAGACAACACCATGTCCCTAGAAAGCCTCTAGTTGACTAGCTCGTTGATCAATAGATGGTTACGGTTTCCTGACCATGGACACTGGATGTCGTTGATAACGGGATCACATCATTAGGAGAATGATGTGATGGACAAGACCCAATCCTAAGCCTAGCACAAGATCGTGTAGTTCGTATGCTAAAGCTTTTCTAATGTCAAGTATCATTTCCTTAGACCATGAGATTGTGCAACTCCCGGATACCGTAGGAGTGCTTTGGGTGTGCCAAACGTCACAACGTAACTGGGTGGCTATAAAGGTACACTACAGGTATCTTCGAAAGTGTCTGTTGGGTTGGCACGAATCGAGACTGGGATTTGTCACTCCGTGTAAACGGAGAGGTATCTCAGGGCCCACTCGGTAGGACATCATCATAATGTGCACAATGTGATCAAGGAGTTGATCACGGGATGATGTGTTACGAAACGAGTAAAGAGACTTGCCGGTAACGAGATTGAACAAGGTATCGGGATACCGACGATCGAATCTCGGGCAAGTATCGTACCGCTAGACAAAGGGAATTGTATACGGGATTGATTAAATCCTTGACATCGTGGTTCATCCGATGAGATCATCGTGGAGCATGTGGGAGCCAACATGGGTATCTAGATCCCGCTGTTGGTTATTGACCGGAGAGTTGTCTCGGCCATGTCTGCATGACTCCCGAACCCGTAGGGTCTACACACTTAAGGTTCGATGACGCTAGGGTTATAGGGAAAGTATGTACGCGGTTACCGAATGTTGTTCGGAGTCCCGGATGAGATCCCGGACATCACGAGGAGTTCCGGAATGGTCTGGAGGTAAAGACTAATATATAGGAAGTATGGTTTTGGCCACCGGAAGTGTTCCGGGCATCACCGATAGTGTACCGGGACCACCGGAGGGGTCCGGGGGTCCACCAGGTGGGGCCACCAGCCCCGGAGGCCTACATGGGCCAATAGTGGGAAGGGACCAGCCCCTAGGTGGGCTGGGGCGCCTCCCACCAAGGCCCAAGGCGCCTCCAAGAGGGGAGGGGGGCAAACCCTAGGGCAGATGGGCCCTAAGGCCCACCTCAGGTGCGCCTCCCCCTCTTCCCCTTGTGTCCGCCACCCTAGATGGGATCTAGGGCTTCCGCCACCCCTAGGGAGGAAACCCTAGGTGGGGGCGCAGCCCTCCCTCTTCCCCTATATATAGTGGAGGCAAAGGGGCAGCCCAACACATGAAGTTCCTCCCCTGTTGGCGCAGCCCTACCCCTCTCCCTCCTCGTCTCTCGTAGTGCTTGGTGAAGCCCTGCTGGAGTCCCGCGCTCCTCCACCACCACCACGCCGTCGTGCTGCTGCTGGATGGAGTCTTCCCCAACCTCTCCTTCTCCCCTTGCTAGATCAAGGCGTAGGAGACGTCACCGGGCTGTACGTGTGTTGAACGCGGAGGTGCCGTCCCTTCGGCACTAGGATCATCGGTGATTTGGATCACGACGAGTACGACTCCATCAACACCGTTCACTTGAACGCTTCCGCTTAGCGATCTACAAGGGTATGTAGATGCACTCTCCTTCCCCTCGTTGCTAGATTACTCCATAGATTGATCTTGGTGATGCGTAGAAAATTTTAAATTTCTGCTACGATCCCCAACAGTTGCATCATGAGCTAGGTCTATGCGTAGTTTCTATGCATGAGTAGAACACAAAGCAGTTGTGGGCGTAGATATTGTCAATTTACTTGCCGTTACTAGTCTTATCTTGATTCGGCGGCATCGTGGGATGAAGCGGCCCGGACCGACCTTACACGTACTCTTACGTGAGACTGGTTCCACCGACTGACATGCACTAGTTGCATAAGGTGGCTAGCGGGTGTCTGTCTCTCCCACTTTAGTCGGATCGGATTCGATGAAAAGGGTCCTTATGAAGGGTAAATAGAAATTGTCATATCACGTTGTGGTTTTGGCGTAGGTAATAAACGTTCTTGCTAGAAACCTATAGCAGTCACGTAAAAACTTGCAACAACAATTAGAGGACGTCTAACTTGTTTTTGCAGCATATGCCTTGTGATGTGATATGGCCAAAAGGATGTGATGAATGATATATGTGATGTATGAGATTGATCATGTTCTTGTAATAGGAATCACGACTTGCATGTCGATGAGTATGACAACCGGCAGGAGCCATAGGAGTTGTCTTAATTTATTTATGACCTGCGTGTCAACTTAAACGTCATGTAATTACTTTACTTTATTGCTAAAGCGTTAGTCATAGTAGTAGAAGTAATAGATGACGAGACAACGTCAAGAAGACACGATGATGGAGATCATGATGATGGAGATCATGGTGTCATGCCGGTGACAACGATGATCATGGAGCCCCGAAGATGGAGATCAAAAGGAGCAAAATGATATTGGCCATATCATGTCACTATTTGATTGCATGTGATGTTTATCATGTTTTACATCTTATTTGCTTAGAACGACGGTAGCTTAAATAAGATGATCCCTCACTAAAATTTCAAGAAAAGTGTTCCCCCTAACTGTGCACCGTTGCGAAGGTTCGTTGTTTCGAAGCACCACGTGATGATCGGGTGTGATAGATTCTAACGTTCGAATACAACGGGTGTAAGCCAGATTTACACACGCAATACACTTAGGTTGACTTGATGAGCCTAGCATGTACAAACATGGCCTCGGAACACGGAAGACCGAAAGGTCGAGCATGAGTCGTTAGAAGATACGATCAGCATGAAGATGTTCACCGTTGATGACTAGTCCGTCTCACGTGATGATCGGACACGGCCTAGTCGATTGGGATCATGTTTCACTTAGATGACTAGAGGGATGTCTATCTGAGTGGGAGTTCATTAAATAATTTGATTAGATGAACTCAATTAACATGAACATAGTCTAAATTGTATTTGCAAATATGTTGTAGATAAATAGCTCACATTGTAGCTCCCTGTTTCAATACGTTCCTAGAGAAAGACCAAGTTGAAAGATATTGTAAGCAACGATGCGGACTGGGTCCGTAGTCCGAGGAGTGTCCTCACTGCTACACAGAAGGCTTACGTTTTGATGCACCGCTCAATGTGCAAACCCCTACAACGTCGTCTGTGGATGTTGTGAACACCTGACAGACACGTCCTGATGACTACTTGATAGTTTAGTGCACCATACTTTACGGCTTAGAATCGGGATTCCAATGACGTTTTGAACGCCATAAGACATATGAGATGTTCCAAGAGCTGAAATTGGGATTTCAGGCTCATGCCCGTGTTGAGAGGTGTGAGACCTCTGGCAAGTTCTTTTGCCAACAAGATGGAGGAGAATAGCTCAGCTAGTGAGCATGTGCTCAGAATGTCTGGGTGCTACAATCACTTAAATCAAGTGGGAGTTAAACTTCCAGATAAGATAGTAATTGATAGAGTTCTCTAGCCACTATCACTAAGCTACTAGATCTTCGTGATGAACTATGACATGCAAGGGATGGAGTTGATCCCGGAGCTGTTCGCGGTGCTTAAGACCGCAAAAGGTAGAAATCAAGAAGGAGCATCAAGTGTTGATGGTTTGACAAGACCACTGGTTTCAAGAAGGGCAAGGGCTAGAAGGGAAACTTCATGGATGGCAAACCAGTTGCCGCTCCAGTGAAGGAACCCAAGGTTGAACCCAAACCCGAGACTGAATTCTTCTATTGTAAGGGGAATGGTCACTGGTAGCGGAATTACCCCAAATGCATGGTAGATAAGAAGGCTAGCAACTTCAACAAAGAATATACGTGTTATTAATGTGTACCTCACTAGTACTCCTGGTAGCACCTGGGTATTGGATACCGGTTCAGTTGCTATTATTGGTGACTTGAAGCAAAAGCTACGGACTAAACGGAGACTGGCTAAGGGCGAGGTGACGATGTGTGTTGGAAGTGTTTCCAAAGTTGATGAGATCACCATCGCACGCTCCATCTGCCTTCGGGATTAGTATTGAACCTAGATAAATGTTATCAGGTGTCTACGTTGAGCATGAATATGATTAGATCATGTTCATTGCAATACGGTAATTCATTTAAGTTATAGAATAATGGTTATTCTGTTTACATGAATGGTACCTTTCATGGTCATGCACCCTATGTGAATGGTTCATTGAATCTCGGTCGTGGTAATACACATGTTCACGCCAAAAGATGTAGAGTTAATAATGATAGTACCACTTTCTCGTGGCACTGCCGCTTAGGTCATATTGGCGTAAGATGCATGAAGAAACTCCATGTCGATGGATGTTTGGAGTCACTTGATTTTGAATCACTTGACACATGCGAGCCATGCCTCATGGGCAGGATGACTAAGACCCCGTTTTCAGGTACAATGAAACGGGCAAGTGACTTGTTGGAAATCATGCACGCTGATGCGTGTGATCCAGTGAGAATTGAAGCGTGCAGTGGATATCGCTATTTTCTCATCTTCACTGACGATTTGAGTAGATATAGGTATATTTACTTAATGAAGCACAAGTCTGAAACGTTTGAAAAGTTCAAGCGATTTCAGAGTGAAGTTAAGAATCATCATAACAAGAAGATCAAATTCCTACGATCTGATCAATGAGAATTTCTGAGTCATGAGTTTGGCAAACACTTAAGACATTGTGGAATTGTTTCACAGTTGAAGCCACCTGGAACACCACGGGGTAATGGTGTGTACAGACATCGTAATCGAACCCTATGAGATATGGTGTGATCTATGATGTCTCTTACCGATCTACAGTTTTCATTTTGAGGATACGCATTAGAGACAGCTGCATTCACTTTAGATAGGACACCATATAAGTCTGTTGAGATGACGTCGTATGAACATTGGTTTGGCAAGAAACCAAAGTTGTTGTTCCTTAATGTTTTGGGGCTGCGATGCTTAAGGCTTCAGCCGGAGAAGCTCGAACCCAAAGCAGACAAACACATCTTCATAGGATACCCAAAGGTGACAGTTGGGTATACCTTCTATCTCAGATCTGAGGGAAAATTGTTTGTCGCTAAGAACGGGTCCTTTCTCGAGAAGGAGTTTTCTCGAAAGAATTGAGTGGGAGGAAGATAGAACTTGATGAGGTTGTTGATCCTTTACTTCAACCAGAGAGTGATGCAACACAGAAAGATGTTTTCTGTGGTGCCTACGTCTGTTGAAGAGGAAGTAAATGATAGTGATCATGAAGCTTCGGATCAAGTTGCTATCGAACCTCGTAGGTCGACAAGGATATGTACTACTCCTGAGTGGTACGGTAATCCTGTCTTAGATATCATGTTGTTAGACAACAATGAACCTACGAGCTATGGAGAAGCGATGGTGGGCCCGTATTCCGACAAATGGTTAGAAGCCATGAAATCCATGATAGGATCCATATATCAGAACAAAGTATGGACTTTGGTGGACTTGCCCGATGATCGGCAAGCCATTGAGATAAATGGATCTTTAAGAAGAAGACGGACGTGGGCGGTAATGTTACCGTCTATGAAGCTCGACTTGTGGGAAAGAGTCTTTTCACAAGTTCAAGGAGTTGACTACGATGAGAATTTCTCACCTGTAGCGATGCTTAAGTCCGTCGGAATCATGTTAGCATTAGCTGTATTTTTCGATTATGAAATCTTACAGATGGATGTCAAAACAAGTTTTCTTACCAGTTTTCGTAAGAAAGGTTGTATGTGATACAATAAAAGGTTTTGTCGATCCTAAGGATGCTAAAAGGTATGCTGGCTCCAGCAATCCTTCTATGGACTAGAGCAAGCATCTCGGAATAGGAATATATGTTTTGATGGAGTGATCAAAGCTTTTAGGTTTATACAATGTTTGCTAGAAACTTGTATTTACAAGAAAGTGAGTGGGAGCACTACAACATTTCTGATAAGTATATGTGGATGACATATTGTTGATTCAAAATGATGTAGAATTTCTGGAAAGCATAAATGGTTGTTTGAAGAGTGATTTTCAAAGGAAGACCTAGATAAAGCTGCTTACATATTGGGCATCAAGATCTATAGAAATAGATCAAGACGTCTGATGATACTTTCAAAGAACGCACACCTTGACATGTTTTTGAAGGAGTTCAAAATAGATCAGTCAAAGAAGGGGTTCTTACCTGAGTTGTAAGGTGTGAAGTTGAGTAAGACTCAAAGATTGACCACGGCAGAAGAAAGAGGAAGGACGAAGGTCGTCCCCTATGCTTTTGTCATAGGCTCTATACGGTATGCCATGCTGAAGTACCGCACCTGATGTGTGCCTTGCCACATGTCTGGCAAGAGGGTACAAAGGTGATCTAGGACTGGATCACCAGATAGCGGTCGAAATTATCCTTAGAGGAATAAGGAAATGTTTCTCGGTTATGGAGATGATAAAGAGTTCGACGTAAAGAGTTACGTCGATGCAAGATTAACACCTATCTGGATAGCTCTGAGTAGAGATACCGAATACGTATAATGGAGCAACAATTTGGAATAGCTCCAAGTGGAACGTGGTAGCCATCTACGATATGACATAATGTTTTGCGAAATACATAGGGATCTGAATATAGCAAGACCCGTTGACTACAACCTCTCTCACAAGCATAACATGATCAAACCCAGAACTCATTGAGTGTTAACCACATAGTGATGTGAACTAGATTATTGAGTCTAGTAAACTCTTTGGATGTTGGTCACATGGCGATGTGACCTGTGAGTGTTAATCACATGGCGATGTGAACTAGATTATTGACTCTAGTGCAAGTGCGAGACTGTTGGAAATATGCCCTAGAGGCAATAATAAATTAGTTACTATTATATATTTCATTGTTCATGATAATCGTTTATTATCCATGCTAGAATTGTATTGATAGGAAACTCAGATACATGTGTGGATACATAGACAACACCATGTCCCTAGTAAGCCTCTAGTTGACTAGCTCGTTGATCAATAGATGGTTACGGTTTCCTGACCATGGACATTGGATGTCGTTGATAACGGGATCACATCATTAGGAGAATGATGTGATGGACAAGACCCAATCCTAAGCATAGCACAAGATCGTGTAGTTCGTATGCTAAAGCTTTTCTAATGTCAAGTATCATTTCCTTAGACCATGAGATTGTGCAACTCCTGGATACCGTAGGAGTGCTTTGGGTGTGCCAAACGTCACAACGTAACTGGGTGGCTATAAAGGTACACTACAGGTATCTCCGAAAGTGTCTGTTGGGTTGGCACGAATCGAGACTGGGATTTGTCACTCCGTGTAAACGGAGAGGTATCTCTGGGCCCACTCGGTAGGACATCATCATAATGTGCACAATGTGATCAAGGAGTTGATCACGGGATGATGTGTTACGGAACGAGTAAAGAGACTTGCCGGTAACGAGATTGAACAAGGTATCGGGATACCGACGATCGAATCTCGGGCAAGTATCGTACCGCTAGACAAAGGGAATTGTTTACGGGATTGATTAAATCCTTGACATCGTGGTTCATCCGATGAGATCATCGTGGAGCATGTGGGAGACAGCATGGGTATCCAGATCCCGTTGTTGGTTATTAACCGGAGAGTTGTCTCGGCCATGTCTGCATGACTCCCGAACCCGTAGGGTCTACACACTTAAGGTTCGATGACACTAGGGTTATCGGGAAAGTATGTACGCTGTTACCGAATGTTGTTTGGACTCCCGGATGAGATCCCGGACATCACGAGGAGTTCCGGAATGGTCCGGAGGTAAAGATTAATATATAGGAAGTATGGTTTTGGCCACCGGAAGTGTTTCGGGCATCATAGGTAGTGTACCGGAACCACCGGAGGGGTCCGGGGGTCCACCAGGTGGGGCCACCAGCCCCGGAGGCCTACATGGGCCAATAGTGGGAAGGGACCAGCCTCTAGGTGGGCTGGGGCGCCTCCCACCAAGGCCCAAGGCGCCTCCAAGAGGGGAGGGGGCAAACCCTAGGGCAGATGGGCCCTAAGGCCCACCTCAGGTGCGCCTCCCCCTCTTCCCCTTGTGGCCGCCACCCTATATGGGATCTAGGGCTGCCGCCACCCCTAGGGAGGAAACCCTAGGTGGGGGCGCAGACCTCCCTCTCCCCCTATATATAGTGGAGGCAAAGGGGCAGCCCAACACATGAAGTTCCTCCCCTGTTGGCGCAGCCCTACCCCTCTCCCTCCTCGTCTCTCATAGTGCTTGGCGAAGCCCTGCTGGAGTCCCGCGCTCCTCCACCACCACCATGCCGTCGTGCTGCTGCTGGATTGAGTCTTCCCCAACCTCTCCTTCTCCCCTTACTAGATCAAGGCGTAGGAGACGTCACCGGGCTGTACGTGTGTTGAACGCGGAGGTGCCGTCCGTTCGGCACTAGGATCATCGGTGATTTGGATCACGACGAGTACGACTCCATCAACCCCGTTCACTTGAACGCTTCCGCTTAGCGATCTACAAGGGTATGTAGATGCACTCTCCTTCCCCTCGTTGCTAGATTACTCCATAGATTGATCTTGGTGATGCGTAGAAAATTTTAAATTTCTGCTACGATCCCCAACACCACCTGCCTCTCAGACATGATTAGTGACGATTCCCTTGATTTCTTGGGCCTACAAGAAACTACGAAGAAAAACTTCTCCCCTAAGTGCTTGAGGAGAATTCACCCTTTGGATCCTTCCATTGGAACTGGATTCCTTCTGTTGGGAAATCTGGCGGCATCCTATGTGGTGTGAGGTGTGACAAGCTAGATATCATCTCCTGTGTTAAGGGGAAACATATTCTACAATTAGTGTTGCTGGACAAACCGAAGAAGTTGAAGTGGGGTTTGATAGTAGTTTATGGTCCAGCTCATGAAGAATTGAAAGGGGATTTTTTTGGTCGAACTAGCTGCCACTTGTATTGGGATGCAAGTGCCCTACATTGTTGGGGGCGATTTTAATATCCTGAGACATTCTGGTGAAAAGAACAAGAAACTTAACAATCATAAATCTATGGATCTGTTTAATTCCATCATCAATACCTTTGCTCTTCGTGAGATCCACATTAATGGGGGTAAGTATACCTGGACGAACCAACAGGCCCACCCCACTTTGGAAAAACTGGATCGTATCCTCATGTCTGAAGATTGGGAAGACATGTTTCCGCTTGTCTCTGTTCGAAAACTAGTTCGTGAGATATCTGATCACAATCCTTTGCTTATATCCACGGGAGAGGAGGGGAGAGATTCTCCCAAACCAAGGGAGTTTCGTTTTGATCTTTCCTGGATTAAAGATGATAGTTTCCTGCCGCTAGTCAGTCAGATCTGGACAAGAAAAGTTAAATCTTCTGATCCCATAGACATCCTGAATATCAAACTGAAAAGATTCAAAACCTTTTTCAATGGGTGGGTGAGGGAGTCCTGGATTAGGGGGTGTTCGGTTAGCCGGACTATACCTTCAACCGGACTCCAGGACTATGAAGATACAATATTGAAGACTTCGTCCCGTGTCCGGATGGGACTTTCCTTGGCGTGGAAGGCAAGCTTGGCGATGCGGATATTCAAGATCTCCTACCATTGTAACCGACTTTGTGTAACCCTAACCCTCTCCGGTGTCTATATAAACCAGAGGGTTTTAGTCCGTAGGACTACTTCATCATACAACAATCATACCATAAGCTAGCTTTTAGGGTTTAGCCTCCTTGATCTCGTGGTAGATCTACTCTTGTACTACCCATATCATCAATATTAATCAAGCAGGACGTAGGGTTTTACCTCCATCAAGAGGGCCCGAACCTGGGTAAAATATTGTGTCCCTCATCTCCTGTTACCATCCACCTAGACGCACAGTTCGGGACCATCTTCCCTTCAGAGCAGCCTCCTTCAAGGAGGCCATAGTTTCCTTGTCCTCCCCCTCACTTCCCTCCAAAGGCACGATCTTCAACATCCTGACTAGCACGGGATCCGGCCTGGTCTCAGGAAGGGGAGCCGGACACCTGATCAGCTTTGCCTTCGCTATCCACTCCTGTTTAAAAGGACATCTCTTTTTAGGGGCGAATTTATGACAATTTTACGGATAGCGAGTCCGGGCACAAGGTTACTTACTTGAGTATCCGGGCGATTGCAGCTTAAACCTGCGTCCTCGGTCAAATCCGGACACATTGCATGTGATCCGAAGAACATTTTATACATCTCCACAGGCATTGCACCCATAAAATGCTGGAGAGCTCGTGGTCCCTCCGGATTAAACTCCCACAGACGAAGGGAGCGACGTTTGTCGGGCAGTGTTCGGCGAATCAGCATGACCTGCGTCACCTTGACCAGGTTGAGGTCTCTTTCTAAGAGATCCCTAATGCGGCCCTGCAACAAGGGAACATCTTTGGATAACCCCCAATCTAATCCTTTGTTGACCCATGACGCTAGCCGTGGTGGGGGACCCGAGCGAAAGGCAGGAGGCGCCACCCACTTGGCGCTCCTGGGAGCGGTGATATAGAACCACTCTCGTTGCCACAAGTCGAGCTCCTCTTGAAAGGAGCCCTCGGGCCATGGAGCATCAGCATTCTTACTTATGACAGCGCCTCCGCACTCTGCGTGCCATCCCTCGATCATCTTCGGCTCCACTCCGAAAGTCTTGAGCCATAATCCGAAGTGAGGAGTAACACGGAGGAACGCTTCGCACACAACGATGAATGAGGAAATGTGGAGGATGGACTCCGGAGCTAAGTCATGAAATTCCAGCCCATAATAGAACATCAGCCCCCTCACGAAGGGATCCATCGGGAAGCCTAACCCCCGAAGGAAGTGAGACATGAACACTACGCTCTCACCGGGCTGGGGACTGGGAATAGCCTGCCTTTGAGCAGGCAACCTATGCAAAATTTTGGCAGTCAAGAACTTAGCCTCTCTCAACTTTAGCACGTCCTCCTCCGTGATGGAGGAGGGCATCCATCGGCCTTGAAGGTCGGAACCGGACATTGTCGAAGGTTTGAAGCGCCTGGAATCTGGAGCCTAGGGTGTTGGAACTCGAGGCGACGGGTGAACTTGTTTTGAGATTGGAGAAAAGGAGTAAGGCCTTGGTCTCTTTATAAGAGGTTGAATACCAGGAGCCCTCCCCGTAACCGTTTGGGATTCGCCTTTAATTGAGAAGACGTGCTAACGGGCACGATTGGGTTACCCACGTCCGTATTGATGAGAATCCCGTAAATGAAGGGGACACGATCTCTGCTTTGACAAGACGTGCCAAGGAAACCGCCTCGCAAAACACGCTGAGGTGGAAAAGTGAAAACGATTCGAATAAAGGCTTGGCCGTAGTGTGATGTCACGCTGCGGAATACGTCAGCAGATCAGATTTGTGTTAATATTATTCTCTCTGTGGCAATACGTGGAAACTTATTTTGCAGAGCCGCACACTACTCTTGGTGTTTACAAACTTTTATGAAGAATTTGGAGGAGGAACCCGCCTTGCAATGCCGAAGACAATCTATGTGCCAGACTCGTCGTCATTGAAGCCTGGTTCAGGGGCTACTGAGGGAGTCCTGGATTAGGGGGTGTTCGGGTAGCCGGACTATACCTTCAGCCGGACTCCAGGACTATGAAGATACAAGATTGAAGACTTCGTCCCGTGTCCGGATGGGACCTTCCTTGGCGTGGAAGGCAAGCTTGGCGATGCGGATATTCAAGATCTCCTACCATTGTAACCGACTTTGTGTGACCCTAACCCTCTCCGGTGTCTATATAAACCGGAGGGTTTTAGTCCATAGGACAACTTCATCATACAACAATCATACCATAGGCTAGGTTTTAGGGTTTAGCCTCCTTGATCTCGTGGTAGATCTACTCTTGTACTATCCATATCATCAATATTAATCAAGCAGGACGTAGGGTTTTACCTCCATCAAGAGGGCCCGAACCTGGGTAAAACATTGTGTCCCTCGTCTCCTGTTACCATCCGCCTAGACGCACAGTTCGGGACCCCCTACCCGAGATCCACCGGTTTTGACACCGACGGTGGGGCTCCGATAGATATGGTCATAATAAGAAGAGAAGGAGGACCTTAGAATGGAGTTATCCATGCTCGAAGAGCTCGAAGAAGATGGACCACTTTCCTCGTGAGCTCTACAGTAGGAAGATGGATGCCAACTTCGAGTTGCACGAGTTACTTGTCAATGAAGAGATCTTTTGGCTACAACAATCAAATGAGCGTTGGCTCCTTAAAGGGGATTTAAACACAGATTACTATCATAAGATTGCTAATGGCCGCAAGCGTAAAAACACCATCCATTCTCTTAAGGTGGGGGATGATGTTACCATAGAGGGCACTGATAACCTGATTGCCCATGCCACTAATTTCTACAAAGATCTATTTGGCCCAGCTCCTAGTAATTTGTTCCATCTTAACCCTGAGACGTGGACTGATGATGAGAAACTTTCTGCGAAGGATAATGTGGATCTTTGTCGAGAATTTATAGAACAAGAAGTTAAGACTTCTCTGTTTGACATGGCCCCAAACAGAGCCCCCGGACCAGATAATATTCCTGTTGAATTTTATCAGGTCTGTTGGGATATAGTTAAGGACGATATTATGGCCCTTTTCGACCATTTCCATCAAGGTAAGCTTGATGTAAAACGTCACAATTATGGGATTATTACCCTTCTGCCTAAAGTGTCTAGTGCTGAGAGAATTCAGCAATTTAGGCCAATCTATTTGCTCCGTTGCCCCTATAAGCTCATAACTAAAGTGCTCGACCGTAGGGTTGCAGTATACGCTGATAAACTAATCAGCCTCACCCAGAATGCTTTTGTGAAAGGGAGGAACATCATGGATGGTGTGCTCTCACTCCATGAGATTCTCAACTATACACATGTCAAGAAAAAAGTGGGAATTGTCCTTAAGCTGGACTTCGAAAAAGCCTATGACAAAGTAAAGTGGGATTTCCTTCTTGAATGCCATAAAATGTGTGGCTTCAATGAAACCTGGTGTGGATGGATTAAATAAATCCTATACGAGGGGACAATTAGCATCAAGTTGAATAACTGTACGGGCCCATACTTCCAAAGTGCTAAAGGGGTCCGCCAAGGTGACCCCCACTCTCCTTTTCTGCTCAACTTGGTTGTGGAATGCCTCACGAATAATAAGTTGATCACAGGTCTGGCATCTGACCTCATTCCTGAGGGGGTGGCTGTTCTGCAGTACGCAGACGATACCATAATTTGCTTGGAGGATGATATCGATAAGGCAGTTAACTTGAAGTTGCTGCTATATTTGTTTGAAATGATGTCTGGGTTAAAAGTTAACTTTCAGAAAAGTGAAATTCTCACCGTGGGGGGGGATGAAAAAACTATGAAAAAGTATGCGGAGTTGTTTAACTGTGAGATAGGCAGCTTTCCCATTAAATACTTGGGCATGCCTGTGAGCTATACAAACCTGAAAAACTCTGATTGGGAGTTCATTGTGAGCAAGTACCTAAGGAGATTCGAGGCCTGGATAGGTAATGCGGCCTCGATGGGTGGGAGACATACCCTGTTAGATTCCTTGGTTACACAAATCTCTCTGCATCATATGTCGATGTGGCTTATGAATAAAACTTTTATTGAGAGATTGGATAAATACAGAAGGAAATTCTTCTGGCAAGGGTGTAATAAGAAAAAGAGATACCACCTTGTGAGGTGGAGTAGAATTTGTAGATCCAAGGATAAAGGAGGTTTGGGTATCAAGGACCTGCGGAAACAAAACATTAGTCTGATGGTCAAATGGTGGTGGAAACTTGAAACACAAAAAGGACTCTGGCAGGATATTGTCCGGGCCAGATACCTTCGCAACAAAACTGTTGCGGATGTTACTGCCAGATTCTCTTACTCACCTTGCTGGAAATCACCGCTCAATGTAAAAAAATGTATATATGTTGGGCAGAAAAATAGAAACAAAAATAGGGGAGATCACTAGGATGTGGAAAGACTCGATTAATGGGTCTCCTGCTCTTCAGGAACAGTTCCCTCAGTTGTTTGATATCTGCAATTTTTCAGATTGTACTGTGAAGAAGTTGGCTGGCAACAATGCCAGCTCTTTCTTTAGACGCAGGCTTACCCCTGATCTGCTTAAGCAGTGGGAAGCGTTGCGATCTACCATCAATAACATCCCTCTTGCTAAAAGTGGAGATGGTGACAAAGTCTCCTGGGGGCTTAACCAGAACGGAAAGTTTTCTACCAAATTTGTGTACAAACTGTTGGAAAAACCCCTCGCTGGGTGTAACTATAAGTGGATATGGAAAGCAAAAATTCCTCTCAAGATCAAAATCTTTTTATGGCAGTTATCTCAAGACGCGGTACTCACAAGACAAGTGATGAGGGAAAGAAAGTGGCCAGGGAATCCTCATTGCTCTTTCTGCAGGGAGGTAGAAACCTCTAACCACCTTTTTTCACATGCCCTGTTGCTAGGGTGGTTTGGAGATCTATTGGGGTGGTGTTGGGCACTGATCTATGCCGTAACAACTATTGGCAATATTTCGTCTGGTGCAGTAAATTTCTTCCTGGCAAAGAAACCTTCTATACTGTGGGCTTAGCTGCTACTTGTTGGGCCATCTGGCTGGCGCGTAATCGAGCCACCTTTGAGAAAAAACAGATTAAGACTCCTTTTGAGATTGGTTTCTCCCTCTGTTCGTTTCTTTTGTACTAGACAGGTTTGCAGAAAGGAGAGGCGGCTGGAGAGCTTCGTGCATGTGCAGTGATGATCAGGAACGGCACGCTGCAGCTGATGAAACTATGTGACCCTGTCAAGCAAACGATCCAGACATGAAGACCAAGATGCGGCCTCGGCGTGGTGGAAAACTGGAGCTGGAGGCGATCCTCTCCGTCCTATCTCGTCGTCTGATACTTTTGTCTAGTCTTGCCAGTTCGGGCGGTCCGATGTGTGGTTTGCGTCTGTTTTGTCGTTCTTTGTTCGCTGTAATAGACTTGATGTTAGTGTTACCAGGTTTTCACCCCATGACATCCGTTTCGATGGTAGGCGGATGTGGTGGGTTTCCTAGTAATGCTTGAACTCGCTCTACCCTCTTTCCGTCCTCCTGTTATCTTGAACTGGTTTGTATTTCCATTCTTAGTAATGGAAAGGGGTAAAGCCCGGTTCAAAAAAAATTCCGATATACACTCCCTCACATGCTGGTTTGAGTTTAGGGCTTCGGATATCTCTTTTTTTGTCACTAATGTCTACGGTCCTTCGGATCACGCGCGTAAACCTGAGTTCCTCGCCTCCCTCTCTAGTCTGAAGACCATGATCTCCGGCCCATGGACTATTATCGGCGATTTCAACTTGATTCTTTGTCGGTCCGAAAAATCCAATGCGAACTTTAATCACTCCGAGGCGGCAATGTTTTCCTCTATGATTCAATCGTTGCAACTGCAAGAACTTCCTCTCCTGGATCGCCTTTACACCTGGTCCAACCAGCAAGATAACCCCATTTTGATCGCACTCTGATCAATGTGGACTGGACCATGGCTTTCCTAGACTCCTCAGTCCTCTCTTGCACTCGGACAACTTCAGACCACGTGCCCCTCTGCCTCTCGGCGTCCACCTCGATCCCGAAGCCCAAAGTGTTTCGGCTAAACAACAACCATCTTCACCTTCCTTTGTTCAAAAATTTGGTGTTGAAAAACTGGTCCAACGTCTCCAATGATCGCCTAGACCCTGCTGGTACTCTCTGCCTCAAAACCAAGAGGACCCGGAACATGGCTAAGCAATGGGCCTTCAACGCTAAGTCTCCGAAGATAATTGCCCAAAACTGCTCCACCACCATTAAGAGGCTAGACAAACTGGAGGAATCTAGAAGATTTTCTCCTTTGGAGCTTCAGCCGTGGGTGGCAGTTAAGCTCTCCCTTCACCGCCACAACAAAATCTTGGCCATCTATTGGAGTCAGCACGCTAAAATTAGAGATTTTACTCTTGGTGACTAGAATTCCGCCTACCTGCATGTCTGCGCCTCAGTCAGATTCCGTAAAAACCAAATCAAGTCTCTGATGTTTGAGGGCTCGAGCTTCACCGCCCACAATCATAAGGAGAGAATTCTACTTAGCTTCTTCAAAAAACCTCATTGGCACAACCGCTGCCTCGTCTATCAACTTCGACCTGCAGAGCCTAGTTTCTTCTTCTGCCCTCTCCCCTTTTGATGCGGCTAGCCTCGTCCGTCCCTTCATGCTTTGCAAAATTAAAACTGCTCTCTGGGGAATGAACGACAATGCCAGCCCTGGCCCGGACGGCTTTGGCCCGGCCATTTTTAAAGCCAACTGGGATTTGGTCAAGAATGACCTGGTCAATTTGCTTCACAGTTTCCACAACGGCTCCGCAGATCTTAAAAGAATCAACAAAGCTTTCATTGTTCTAATCCCAAAAAAGATTGGCGCCAACGACCCGGGGAGCTACCACCTGGTTTCTTTGCAAAACTGCTCTATCAAAATTACGTTCAAATGCCTTTCTAACCGAACTCAGCCCTTTTTGTGGCTGTGTGCAACTTAGCTATGAAGAGGCTGGGTGTCGCTCATCCTCAGGGCCGAGCCGGAAAAATCCGAGGCCCTATGCCAAACTCTAAAATGGGCCCTACCTCACTAAAAAACTACTATATAAATATAACTACAATATAAAAATCATAATGTCTCACATAGCAAAGTAACATATAAAGAATCATACCAATTCTTGGTTGTATAGTCTTCACTTAAACAACATCATTCTTAGTGTTCTTTGAAATGATTTTTTGATCAAGCCATTGATTATTGGTGGACACTTGTGATTTTTTATGACAAACTTATCCATATCTCCTTTCTTACACAGAGTTAAATCCTCTATATTTTTTGTTTCTTCAAACACTCTTGGTAACCAGATTCATGTTTTCTAAATGAAGACATGATTTGAATCTTGGAATACTAAAAGCCCAATAGGTGAAAAGAATAAAATTAGCTACTGCACAAGATTTACGAGAACTAAATATCAGGCGGAAATTGGAACTCAAAATCAAGGGGAAAAGGGCTCACGGGATCGATGGATGCAAGGACGCCTAAGAAATCGCAGATGGCTCGAACTTTTTGAACCTCCCCTGCCTTACCGCCCTGTCCAGCTGACTGCCTTTCTCATCCTGCCATTGGCCCCTCCTTAAGCCCGATGAATCGATTGATTGATTTGATCTGTATCATTGGGATCCTGGGATGCTGCACGCTGGCGGCCAGACGAAGAAACCTATCCAAGCCACGAAGGAAGGGCCGCCGTGATTCGCTCGCTCCTCTCGATTGGCGCTTGGATGGTGGGGGTGAGAAGCCGAGAAGACGCTGGTCGCGATTGAGGCCTGCTTCAGGCGCCAGCGCTATGGCGGCCTAAAGGGCAGAGGCCCATATACAAAGGACAAAGCCTACTCATGGCAAATCTGAGGGCCCTAAAACCTGGGGGCCCTGTGCGCCCGCACAGGTTGCACCCCCCTAGGCTCGGGCCTGCTCATCCTGATTTGTATCCGCTTGATGCTACATTTTAAGATAATAAAAGCGTCTTTTATCGAAAAATGCCAACATGCTACATCAATACATGTGACACATACGGTGGCGTTCTCATCTCGCATGTGGGGAGTGACGCGGCCGGACATTTGCAGCCAGCTTAACCCGTGATAATTCCCACCACCACCGATCAAGCTAGGGTACATTGCCTTGCATGCACAGATTGTCCTGGGATAGATTCTCCAGGCCTCAACGCACACCGTAGACAAATTATCTTGGATCTCAGCTCCGGCAGCCAAAGTCAGCAGCATCGAGTATCCGGCCCGCTGGCACTATGATGATGACCATGTACGGAGGTAAAGATAGACATGCTTTGTTTTCTATCACAGGGTACGTTCAGAGTGCACACTAGTACTAATTCGTTCTATGGGTCCTCTATTACATGCACTTGTACTTCGTGACCACCGGTCCATCCATCCATCCATCCAATATATATGCGATATGCCAGGACTTGGCTTGCCGATGGCATTATTTTTGGCAGCAACGATGGAGTAACGTGCTATGTTCAGATTGCTAGCAACGAGGAACGCGTGGCCTTGGCGATACGTGCATGCATGTAGATTCGGCATGCCGGTGACAGGTCAGGCCAGGTCCACACACGCGTCCGATTGGTTATATCCACCTGGCAGCATCCAATCAACACCATATCGATCGAGAAAAAAGAGGGAGGACCAAGGCATCAAGTTAATAATTGGGTCTGCCTAGAGCACGTGTAGATGTTACCTAATTATTGCACATCTAAATGACTCAATCAAAATTAAATTATAAGAAAGAAAGAAAAAAGGAAAATACGTGCACGAACCTGCGCATAAAATCAATGACATATGACTTCAATGTGCAATACTTAGTGCATATTTTTAACAAAACCGTTAATAATTTACTTTTCTGTAGTTAATTATTTGCTCAATAGCACACTTTTCATTGCATTTTAGGCTAAGATAGAGACATGTAATTTAGGTGGGTGAGATTCATAAAATAAAAACAGGCTGCCAAAAGGTACCATAATTGCAAAATTGTGAGGTATAACTTTGGAAATATCTCAATGTTAAAACAAGAAGTAAAAATAATGAAAGTATCACGATCAAGAGCATGCTACGGCGTCTTAGGATGGGTTGTGGTTCTTCCTGGTGGTCGTCGTTGTAGTATTTTGCTAGTAGGCTGCTGGTCTGCATGCTGTTAAACTGTTATGTTTGCTGCTGTTGCAGTCCTTCAAACTCACATGTCCTGTTGCCGGCCCTTGGGGCTGTGGTTAGATGTTGTGAACTCGTTTGTTGCCTGTCGGCTTTGTTTATAAAGTTGGGCCTAGGCCTTTTATATAAAATGGTAATAATGAAATGATCTTAAACAATAATGTCCATGGAAGGTTATAGCAGTTGAGTACAATACTATGGATCAAGCCTATTAACACCGCACATCGCACATGGAAGGGCCAGAAACATGTGGGATACATATGTCTTAAATGGAGGCTTAGATAGGTTATCGTGTGCCACAAAATGGTGGGCCAAACATAATTCCCTAGATGCAAGCTCAAAATAATATATTGAAAAACCATTCCCTTCAGAAATTCCAATCTACCTATGGTCGCTAAATAGTCATCGAATGCATGCTTTAATATATGGCTAGTTTGTGGATCTCCTCGATAGAAAGTATCTCAATAGTCAAAGTGGCAATGTTACTATTTTTTGCATTTTAGAATATCAGGAAATTGAGTACAATTGACCTTGGCAACCATTGTACTCCCTCTGTCCCATAATATATATATAAGACGTTTTTACACTAAAAGCTAGCTTAAAAAACGTCTATATTATAGGACAGAGGGAGTATTTTCTCCTTGAATTATTCCCCTGATTTGGAAATAGTAGATTGCCCTGTTTTGTTAACAATTCTATCAGTGGAATAATCCATATGCCTGCTATATCTTGATTTGTCATTAATTGTTGAATAGTGTTGGTCTTCTTCAACGAGGTGGATAATCAAACTATTGCAAAATAGGACAACAGACCAATCTTATGAATGCAAGTCCCCATTTTTAGGCCAGATTCGTCAATTTTATAGCTTATGTGAAGAGCACATGCCTAAATGTCAAATATTTCAATTAAGAACGTCAAACACGACGATAATATCTTGTAACCTGTGTTTTGCAAAATTAAATTAAATGTCGGTACCATTGCTCATCATAGGTGTTTCGGAGGGATGGTTAATGGAGAACAAGTTCGTTATTGTCTAGTGCATGAGCCTATACTAGCTATTTGCGTATGTGGCTAACCAAACCCTGGGTTGTCTTCATCTGTGACTAACCCCAGCACTGCAGTTTACACTTTCAGAGTAGTTAACGGCCAGTGCCTAGGGCGCACTCATGTGTATGTGTTAGAGAGTACATGTCTATTGATCTGTTGTAATAGTATTCAAGCTCGACTGAACAATGGGGCTATTTGAAAGATGCGTGGTGAGTACATGCATCCGGCTACCATAGAAAGAAAACTATATCATCTTGTTGAGTGAGAGACACAAAGTGACTACTCATGTAGGACCCCATCTTGGCAGGTCCACAAGATTTCTCTTGGTCAACTCTACTCTAGGAGTATGTCCTGGGGTGAAGCTGGAATATACAACTAGTTTATGCTTTTTATTCTGACGAGCTTATTAACCAAAACCATAACTTCATGGTGCCTTACGTCGACAATTACCTCAACTGGAATGTCTTATATTAGAAAACTATATATCCGCGCTAAACTTTGACGGAAAACCCAAAAGTGGGCACTTCTAGTCATTTAGTTGCAATTGTGAGCTCATGACGTTAAATAGACACATACGCGTTTAGGGAAATGTGACATAACATACACACTCATCAGAGGATATGGACACCGGGCACACCATAATTAAGCATCCTCGGATGTGTTGTTGCTGAGTGAGCATAATGAAAACATAATTTGATCAGGAGGAACTATAAGTTGTTCACAAATACTAGATAGACAACTACTCTCTCTTTGCTAAATTACAATGCATACAAGTTTTTCTAGATTCAAACATTTGTAAACATTGACAACGCTTGTAGAAAAACTTATCCACGTTTAGAACGCCATTAGATTCATCATGAAATATATTTTCATCTTGTACATATTCGTCATTGTGATCATGTTTTTCCTCTGAAAATAACTTGATCATAGTCTACAAAATTTGACTTTAGAAAAAAAAAAAACCGTATATAAACACTTCAATTTGGTAAGTAAGGAGATACAGTAGTAAAAGGACATATCACACAGCTCCGTACAAAAAAATAAACCTCATTTTAACCACTGCCCTTTGTCTTAATTTTTATTGGCATACAATACAATAATAATTCACCATAAGATCAATTATTTGGTGATCCACGTATAATTTCCATTAAGGCTACTCCATTTTCTAAGATATAGTAGGGTAACTCGATCGTAACTAACTAGTGTATTCATCGCAACTATATATATACTTGCAATGCAATATAGTGATGATGAATGGACACGTGCATGTCCGGCCAGCCCATGATGGAACGATCAGTCAGACGTTGGCGGTGGCGGCAGCGGTGGCCTTGGCGGTGACGGCGGCGGCAAGGCCGAGCTCGGCGAGGTGGAGATCGGTGTCTTCCGGGTGTTCCTCAACATTCCTGGAGCGATGCGGCAGCATCCACCGCCCGTCCTCGGTCCTGACCATGCCCTTGTTCAACTCTTGGCGCCACCCGTCGGGCACCATGTGCTCGTCCATGAGGAAGTCGGCGGCCTTGTTGACGAGCGCGGGATCCCTGCCCCCGAGCTTGAACTCCTTGCCGCGGCCCTGGTAGCCGTCGAGAAGGTGGAGGTGCGCCTCTAGGTTGTGGTAGCACGCGAGGTCGAAGACGTCCTTGAGGAACGGCGAGAGCTTGTGGTCGAGCGCCAGCTCCACGCCGATGTGGGAGTAGACGCTGGGCAGGCCGAGCGCGCCGGCCACGCGCAGCAGCGGCATGGGGAGGACGGCCTCGGTGAAGATGCCGGGCACCTTGGGCACCGAGTCGTGCACGTTGAGGATGCGCAGCGCCTTCACGCCCAGCTCCCCCTCGAACCGCTCCCTGAACATGGGGTTCCCAACGCGCGGGCCCGAGTAGGAGAAGACACAAACCGGCGCCTTGGCACCGCCGGTGGACACGTTGGCTCGTGTCTCGGCGATGTCGTAGGCACAGAGCACGGCCAGCGCGGCGCCGAGGCTGTGGCCTGTGACGGTGACGCTCACCTCCTCGCCCTGCCCGGTGTACCGCTCCACCAGCTTCCGCACCTCGGCGAGCACCTGCTCCCGCGCCGAGTATTTGCAGTACTTGCAATCCGGGTTCTTGCTGGTGTAAAGCTCCGCGAAACCCTCCTCCACCTTGACGCTGGGGTCAGGGCACGGCAGCCCGAACTGGCCGACAGGCTTGAGGAACGCGGTTATGTCGGCGATCCACTCGAGCTTTGTGACGGTGCCTCGCCAGGCGACGGCGATGTCCCGGCGGCCGATGCGGACGGTCTCCTCGTCGGTGGACACGGCGATGAAGCCGATGAAGGTGCCCGTCTCGCTCCACATCCTGTCGTCGCTGGGGTTGTGCTTCCGGACGCCGAAGCTGGGGAAGCGGGCGTGGGAGGTGGCGTAGAGGTAGCGGGCGACCTGGTAACCGACGCCGGCGAGGCCGACGTCCTTGAAGAAGGACTCCTGGGGGTACTTGCAGGTGCCGGCGTAGCGGGAGTATCGGTCGTAGTCGAAGGAGTCGTAGCAGGCCTGCGAGAACTCGCCGTACCGGATGAGCTCCCCGCGGAGCGTCCTGTCGATGGGGTCCAGCAGGCCGTCCCAGTCGTTGCAGCCGTGCATCTCCCGCCACCGCGACGTCAGCTCGCCGTCGGAGCGGCCGGAATCCTCGGCCAGGGTGCCACGTTCCATGTCTCCGACGAAGGAGTCCGCCTTCTTCTCCTTGGTCGGTGGCGCTTCGTCGGCTGACACCGCCGACGTGACATGAGACAGGCGGCGCGGCCGACAGCCGTGCGCTCCGCGGGTGCCGGTGGGAGGTCCTTGCGGGAGGAGCAGGCGGCCGGCTGGGGGCACGCTCCGGCTGGCGGCAGCGCTGCCTGGG
The DNA here is from genome assembly GCF_056163025.1 of Triticum urartu. Taxonomy (NCBI): domain Eukaryota; kingdom Viridiplantae; phylum Streptophyta; class Magnoliopsida; order Poales; family Poaceae; genus Triticum; species Triticum urartu. The sequence continues at coordinate 712,179,609 of NC_141875.1, read as the reverse complement.
AGGGCGCGGGCGTTGAGAGAGAGGTTAGAGGAGCATGACATGGTGGACATTGCTGGTTAACTGCTAGCTGATCGATGGGCGTACGTCGGTGTGTGAGGTTGAGTACGTACTAGAGCTGGAGCAGCTACTCACTCACTGTTTGAGTAGCTGATGGTGGATGGTCGATGAGGTTTGAGAGGTTGGGTCGCGGCCTCGCGAGTATGTATACACGCCCGCGCAGCGTGGAACACGTTCGACAGCTCTGATATTCCAACGTCGCTAGGGTTCACACGCACATGGATGGACCGCCGTGCCTAGCTGGTGACTATGGATGTAAATGGCATATAAGTGGCGTCCGCATGTCCAGTTTAGTTAGTTTTTTTTAGAAAAGGAGGATGACCCCCGGCCTCTGCATCTGGGAGATGCATACGGCCACTTTATTGATTATTCTCAGGACTTTACAAAATATTACAACAATGAGTCTGAATCCACCATCTTGGCAACACATGCCGCTACTTCTATCCAAAATGATGAAGGGGTGCTAGCTGGGCCACTACCCAAACCACTCACCTAAGCCTAATATCAAAAGCCGGAAACCGAAACATATTCGGAAGCCTCAGCCGAGCCACATACCGGGTCTGGGGCACAATCCGGTCAGACGCACTCGTGTGTCGTCACCGCCATCTTCCACAGATCCGTCTTCAGATCATATTGAGGCTTCTACCTTGACTGGCCACTCTGCCATCGACGTCACCATGATGCCAGACAGCAACCTCCTCCTGCGCGAGTCCATCTCCGCGCATCGGGCGGCGAGCCTCCACAGCGCCATGCCGCCAATCTTCGCCGCCATCAATGAGTGAGATGAAGTACCGCTCCACCATGGCATGTACAAGGTGAGGAAGGGCGAGGTCCCCATCGGAGACACGGCCGGAAGAGAAGCACCGCAGCCCCGAGACACTGCCCGGAGTTGCGACGCAGTAGTCAGGCGGGCCGCCACCAGGAACCAGACAAGATCGCCATGCACACCCAGCATCCCCATGCCCAAGTCGGCGCCTTCAAGAAGGTGACGACGCTGTGGCGCCGCCGCCGCTTAGCCACCGGGGCTAGGGTTTTCACCCGGGCGCAGGGGAAGGGGGGAGGCAGGGGAGGTTTAGCCTCGGCGCCGCCACCAAGGAGGGAATGGCGTCCGGGACGCCATCGACGCCGTGACCGCCACCGGCGGCCAAGGATTTTCCCCGGCCAAGCGCCCTGCCTCCACCACCGAACCAGCCACAACATCAGCAGGCGCGTCTATGCTGGAGATCCAGGCCGGCCGGAGGTCATGCATCACGAGCAGACCAGGATCGCCTCCGATCTGCGAGGGGAGCCCGGGGCCTCCCCGCGCCATGACCTGTGCCCATCGGGACCTCGCTGCCTGCGCAGCCGAGGGGATCCGGCCTACCTCACCGACGAGCACTCCCCGCCGCCGGAGGAGCGCCGTCCGCACCAACGAGGCCGCCGCCTCAGATCCGGACCCTCACCACCGAAAGGGAGCGGTCTCGCCCCACCGCCACCACCCCGGGAGCCGGCGCCGGCTTCGCCGGCCATTCCTCCGGTGGCGGCGAGGTGGGGAGGGAGGTGGGAAGGGTGTAAGGCGCCGGATCTGGGTTCCCCCGTCGCCGCCAGGGAGGGCGACGTGGGGGACGCTGGTTATGTGTGTCAGGGCAATGTCCCTCAGAGCCAAATAATCTCTACGAGGAAGGATCTTTCTAGAAGGACATACCCCAGACAATGCAGGGAAAGGTGTTGTAAGATCAAAAGCAAGGATCAAAGGGATTCGAGTGTGGATAAGAAAGGAATTGCAAGAGTGTAGGCTAAAAACCATATAAAATACATCTCCTTGTTTTGGTAGGATCTTTTAGACTAGATATGATTGATCTTCAACTGCAGGAAAACCTAAGCTTCTAGCTTCAGTGGTTTAACATGTTAGTTCTGTGCTGTGTTGTCAATCATCATCATTGTTGTTTCATACTCATACTCCGTCGTCATCGTATTCGCGCTCATTGGCTAGTAATTACTAATTAATTAGTCAGAGATCGACATAATTAGGAGAATCAGAACTGTCCTTTTGTCCTGATGATTAATTCCAGCAGCTTGTGATGCTAGGTGCTTCTCATGTGCCGATTCAGTGCGTGGAATGAACAACCATGCATTCTCTTTCCTAAGGAATTGGAGATGATCCGGTTATGGTTGATAGATTAATATAGTGGTGCTTTGATAATTTATATTCATCACGGGTAGATTCTATCTTTTCTGGGTTGTTTAGGTCCTGGGCCGTCACTTAGAAAGTGCTCTAGATACTTCTTTTTATAAGGGACAGAGGCCTGACTCAGAGCTTTTTTGAATATTTCACGCAGGAGAGCATATCTATGTAAAGAAGAAAAGGCTGAGAGTTGTGGTTGTTACAGGCCGCGGAAAGGGAAGAAAATCTATGCTGTAGATGGTGGATGGTGGGAAGGGAGTTAGTTGTAGTTGTTACCGCCCCTTGTACTTTTTGCTGAATTACTTAGCACTTGACATGAACAAATCAATTCCCTATTCGTTTTGAAAGGCAAGTGCGTCAGTCTCACCACATCTTATTCCAATGAAACCGAATCATCACCTTTTACAGTTTAAACATGAAGCCGAGCCAATATGAAGTCGCTCCTTTGTTCAGTGTTTTTTTAATCTTTCACTGCCATCTTACCTCTTATGCAATTGGTATTCCTCTTATGTATATCTTCCATTTTGATATACTTCTAGTCTATATTGTATTGAATTGAACATAGATTGCATTAGCTCCACTGAATAAGCGCCTAATCGAACATAAATTTTATCCCATCTTCTCAACAACTTTTTTCTTATATTGTTTGCTGCATATATTAACGTTGTTGTATAGACTGAGCATGATTTGTCTGTTCCAGTAGTTAGGGTGGGTTGTTTGATGTGGTACTTGATGTTATTCTTCATATCATCGGCTCCTTTAACATGTATTGTTTATACATGATGCAAATAAGAAAGGCTTTGCTATTATTGCTGATAACAGTCTAAAACCAGAAGACTATAAGGTACAGACCGAAATATATTTCTGGAATATAATAGTATTCAATAATATAAGAGTCCTGGAAAGAGCCTCTTACAGAAATGTAGGGAAAGGCTGCGTACTATAGACCCAAAGTAGTCGGACCCTTCCCCGGACCCTGCGCAAGCGGGAGCTACATGCACTGGGCTGCCCTTTTTTTATAAAAGTATTCAATAGTATTTGTCCTTGATAATTTTGATGCTGCTTTGCTTACACTTCAGGATTGGGTTGTTGCCGTGGATAATTGTGTCATCACTGGATTTGCAGGACTTTGTGGGCATCATCATGCTGCTTGTTATCAAGCGCTACATGCCACTGCTTCCTCTGCCATGCCACTGGAACCGGGCTGCTTGCTGTACAGGTGAGAGCCATTCGTTACCTCCTGTTCATCCAACCATGTTCATAGTAGGATTCATGTGCTTCATTTGAAAAGTAGGCTGCATCATATACTGTACGTATCTGGTTGATGTGTTATATGCCATCAATTATGTATGCATATTTTTCTCTTCAGAAAAAGTGAGCACTGAACAACCTGTTGGAGCTGCTACCTTTTTGTCAAACATTTGTTGATTATTTGTAGATTTATGTGTGCCTTTGTTGGTCAATTGGACAATGGTTTGCTTGCTTGCATTGTTAAAATAAGTGTTCTTGTTCAAGACTTACATGCGATGTGTGCCGGTCATCGAGCCGTGGCTACCTATGACTCGGTAATTGATGCTATTCTTCATATCATGCGCAGCATGGAACACGTTCGCGACAGCTCTGATATTCCAAAGTCGCTAGGGTTCACACGCACATGGATGGACCGCCGTGCCTAGCTGGTGAGTATGGATGTAAATGGCAAATAGGTGGGGTCCGCAAGTCCAGTTTAGTTAGTTTTAGATAGCTCCATAGTCCCCAAGACCTGACAAAATATTTTATGTGAGGAAGGATCTTTTAGAAGGTCATACCCCAGACCATGCAGGGAAAGGTGTTGTAAGATCAAAAGCAAGGATCAAAGGGATGCGAGTGTAGATAAGAAAGGAATTGTAAGAGTCTAGGCAAACCATACAAGAATATAAGATACATCTCCTTGGCTTGGTAGGATCTTATACACTAGATATGATTGATCTTCAACTGAAAAGGACTCGGAGACCACGAGAAGTGTGAGAAACTATTGAACCAAAAACACCGCGGAAGCCCTGGCCGATCTAGGGTTTGGTCATTTTTGCCAGCAAACACACCTTGTAACAATCTTCAAATTATAAGATCACTGCAATGCATGATCGAGGGTTGTTATTACCCGCATCGGGGACTGACCTGGATAAATTATGTGTCTTCTTCTTTCGATCTTATTGGAGATTTATTGTGTGAGGTCCTTGTATCGCCCCACTAATGCGTTTTCGACTACATATTTCCCGATATGCATGATCTACGCAAATCGTGCGTTGACACATGGCGATTGGAAAATAATTTTCAATTATCTCGTGAAAGGGAGTGGGAAGAAGATGTGGACATGTGGCCTTATATTTGTGTACAAGTCGATTTTGAAGAGATATCGCATATACGTGGCTGGAGGGATTACCTTTACCCCTGTTGGCACCGTTGTGACCATGTGATGATTTTTTTTAGCCAAACTAATAACACAAACCAATGTCTGGACGGGATGACGTGGAGCTGAGTAAAGGAATAAGTCAGTCTCCATTTCCTACATGTATATCCGATATGGTGTAGAAGCAGTTTGGTGTGGAGCAAGCCATGCATACAATTCATATGATTTGAGTAAACTCACTGAACAACACAAAGTTTGAATAATTTGGTATGGTACATCGAGTTGTATGCACAGTCAGCTTCCATTACTTCATGGCATTTGGCATGTTTTTATGTTTTAAACAAAGTAAGAAAATATGGTAAACATATGTCACGTGTCAAAATTAAAATATAAAATGTGACAAGATTTTACATAACAATTAGAATGTACACCGTGAACCAACCTGTGGTTGGATGGTTAGGTGGACAGTGGTATCTGTAGCCCACCAGAGTTCAAGTGCTGGTGCTCGCATTTATCCTGAATTTATTTCAGGAGTTACAGCGATGCAAGTTCAGTGGAAAGAGACATTCCCGTCAAATATGAGGCACATACAATGACTTCGTAAAATCTAAAGATGATATGTCAGCTCAGTCTTTCGGAGGTGCTCATAGGATAGGGTGTGCGTGTGTTCTTTTATAGGGATGAGTGTATGCGCGTATATATGAGCGCTTGCGTCTGTACTATGTTAAAACATTTAAAATGTACACTTTTTCCCTTTTATGAGGCAGGCAAACAAAATGAAGAACATGCTATTTTTGTTATGAGGCTCTGATTCAAATAAAGAATTGCTTTAAGGCGCATGTGGATCTTGTGTTGTATCCGATTGATGGTGATCAGGCCCGTACGGCACACCTGTGCAGAGTGTTCGACTGTACAGGGCCCCCAAATTGACAGGGCCAAATTTTATATGTAGAACATTGATGACTAGTTTAGGTGTGGGTAATCCAACTCAAAGGTGGGTAATCAACGCATCAGCAAATATTAATACGTTGGAACCTGGAACGAAATAACTCCAAGGCGGAGGCCCCATCTCACGCACGTCTCCTCTTCTCTCTCCGTTCTCTTTCGCTTCTAGCGCAAATCCCTTTCTCTCCCCATGATCCAATCACACCACCAAAAGTCTCGATTCTATTCCATTCCAGCGGATCAAATCCTTCGCATTTTCCCCAAAACAAATCTCCTTATTCAATGAATTGATATTTTTCTACACTCAGTCGATCTATTTATCCGGTTTCTCTTTTGTCTCATCTTCTCACACATCTTTGCTGCTTCCTTTAATCCCAATTGTTGCTTGCTGCTGGACCTGCGACCTGGATGCATTGATCGGAGTTGGAGGCATGCCACAAACGCTAGGTTGCCGATTAACCGAGATGAGGAACCGGAAGACCCTAGCCTCGCTGCCGCCGAATGGTGTTCCTTCCAAATAAATCGAAGGTTGTTTCATCAATTTTTGTTCCTAAGTTAACTTTTAATGCATGATATTCGCATCCTGTTTTTTATTTCTGAAATGTATTCTGGTCCTAGAATTACAAATCTCGAGTCAATTTATGAAAAACGTAAGAAAAGGCACAAAATTCAACCTCGGAAATGTGCTCTTGATAAGTTTTTACCAAAAGAATCGAAGTTACTTGTGAAAATCATAGTTTCTTGTGAAAACCAGAGTGCAGATACAAGCTTTGATTTTTCTGATTGCTATTTGTTATATTGAGGGTCTAATTTTTGATTTCGCACCGGGCCTCCATTTTCTCGGATACGGCCCTGATGGTGATTGGGTATTACCGTCCGAGAAAATACGAATCCAAGCATGGTCCATGGCGCTTCTTTGGAAGCTGCCAAAACTGGGAATTGGCCGGACGCACACGTGAATCGTGCTGATGGACCCTGCCAAGTGCCAAGAGCAAGAATAGTACGTGTGTGGTGCGGACGTTTGAATTAGCGATCGCTAGGCTCTGGGCCCGCCAACATATCGGAAGCATTTCTTCATCTTGGGCGCATCTTCTTCTTGTCGGCCGGGGAGACCGCCGGTGCCTCTCGCCTCCGGCGATCCTTGGCCTTGGCCTAGCTCAGAGTTTAGCAACATAGAACTCCCGCGTGCATGTGACTAGAGACGTGCTTCCTCTTTCTAAACCTGGCATGCACGGCTAAAGCATTGGTACTGCACGCATGTTTTTCTTTTGTGTGGAGAATGTACGTATGTGTTTATGCTGCCGTGCATGCATGCACTCGCATATTACGATGATCCTTATTGTTAAGACAACCAGAAGGTCACCCCGTGCATTGCTGCGGTAATGCTAAAAGAAATTGGCGAACACTTTGCACTTTGTTGCATGATTGCTGAAAATAACTTGCTACCCAAATAACCATGCTTTTCTTATAGTCGTGAATGAAAATACACTACTAGAATCGACGTTTACACCGAGTTCCAAAGAAACTCGGCAGAGCACTTATCAAACTTGGCGACATCTTCACCGAGTGCCAAACTCGGCGCATCGCACTTACCTGGATGGGCCCGTCAATCATTAATACTACCAAGTGCATTCTATCAAGAACTCAGTGCATATGTCAACAATGTTTGCCAAGTTTCGGTGACAAAAAACTCGGCGAACCTCACCGTCAGAATGACCGCGCGGTTAATGGAAGAGCCACGTGGCACGAATGTTCACCGAGTTTTTGGGACAAAAATCGGCGAATCCCCGCCAGTAGAAATAAACCATGTGGCAGTACACATTTCCCAGTACAAAATATCTACCGGGTTAGAAGGGTGTGGCCTAGGAAAACAAGTATAGCTATTTCTTAGAAGGGTGTGACTAGATCTTAGTCCACTGAAATTTAACCAAGTCACAGTCAAGTGACATAGTATATAAGAAGGGAAAAAAAGGAAAACTGAAAAGAAGAAGTGTGTACGAATCTCAATGCAAGATCAAAGGAATATAGCATCGACTGGGACACAAGAAGTCTCAGTCGACTGAGACTTAGCGAAACTATTTTTAGAAATAGCAAACCAACACCGAAGCTTAAATTACAAAAAAAATACAAAGATTACTACTTGAACAAAAGATGCATAAAACGAAAGCGGCATTTATCTATCTTGATATTGTAGATTGCATGCCTGATTTGCTGCTGGGAATTAGATGTGTTTTTTTTTCAATTGATGCTTGTATTAGGCTAGGTATGCTTTTGGGGTGAACAAGTACCGGACACATTGAATGTCCCATGCTATGAATGTGAGCAGTTTCACGGATCATGCATTGGGCAGTGGTTTTTGTACCGGGTGAAGGTTTTTTTTTACTGGAGCTGGTTTGGTGGCACCAGTAGGAATGGGGAAGGAGGAGGCACATCTGGAGCGCACGTTTTGAATCAAATGGCCACTGAACATTAGGTGACGTGGAGGCAACAAAATAGCAATTAATGATTGTTGGTGGGGTTTGTTTGTGTAAGATATAAAAATAGATATGGATTGCTATGTATACATTGCTAACAAGCTAAATCTTTAGTATTTATGGGGCAAGGATTGGTTTGCTACAGATGGAATGGAGTTAATCTACAACTGAAAGACATATAATGCGAGTGAACATTATCGTCAGTTGTTCATACTAGCACCAACTTTACTTTTGCTTTAGTTTGTGTTTATGGCGATCCTCGTCATCGTAGGGATAAAACTAAGAATATCTGGAAGATGATTGAGGATTTTGTGTCTTGTTCTCCACGGAAGCCAGTGTACTGCATGGGAGACTTTATTGATATACTTGATCTCTCGGAGAAGAACAGTAATGTTATTCCAAACTATCATCATATGGCTAGATTTTTCAATCATGTTAAACGATGTGGTTTTATAGACATGGGTTATAATGGTCCTGTTTTCACTTGGTGTAATAAGCGTTTTACTTCTATGCCTACTTATGAGAGACTTGATTGTTGTTTTGCCAATGCAGAATGGTGTAATAAATTTCCTAATACTTTTGTTTACAACCTTCCTATTTTATGTACATTGATCATGCTCCTATTCTTACTATCTCAAAACCTAAGACTGTAAAAACCAATATAACTTTAAATTCAAAAATTGGGGGCTCTTTGAAGACGATTATCATAATATAGCCAATAATATCTGGATCACTACTAATGACAAACCATACCATGTTAGAACTTCTTTACTTGCAAGTACCCTAAAGAAATGGAGTAGAAACAGGAGATCTTTAAAGCAACAGTTGAACTCCATACACAAAGAGCTAGAAATGGTCATTTCCAGGATCACACTTTGGAAGCTAGCCCTATGGATCAATACGACAAGACCATGACTAAACTAATAGAATTCTACAGGCAAAGGGCTAAAAGGCATTGGGCCACCGAAGGAGACAGGAACACTAATTATTTTCATAACTCCGTTCTAAAGAGGAGAAGGAAAAATAGAATTAGTATGATTCTTGATCAGAATAATAAAATGGTTCAAAATCCCGAGGAGATTGCTTCATGTTCTATTAAATACTTTTCAAATCTTTTTACTTCTATAAATCCTAATCTAAATATTCTTCCTTCTCTCCATAATAATTTAAATAATATGATATACTGTCCAACCATGCCAGACAAAGATGAGATTTTGCAGGTTCACAAAAGAATGAAAAATAATGCTTCTCCAGGACCAGATTGGCTCAATGTGGCTTTCTATCTTGCTGCTTGCAAGTGGATAGGAGATGATGTCACAAAGTTGGTGCAAGAATTCTACACCACAGGTAAGCTTCATCCTCAGTTAAATAAAACAAACATCACTTTACTTCCTAAGAAAGACAATGCTCAGCTAGCATAAGATATTAGGCCTATTAGTATTTGTAATGTAATTTATAAAATCATCACTAAAACTTTGGCTAATAGGCTCAAAGATCTTCCGGATTACATTCATGAATCTCAACAAGCTTTCATCCAAGGAAGAAGAATTGTTGATAATATTGTTGTTGCTCAAGAGATTATTCATTCTTTTAAACTTAGTTCTTGGAAACGTAAAGCTTTTATGCTAAAAACGGATCTTGTCAAATCTTTTGATAGAATAGAATGGGGTTTCATCAAGAGAGCTTGCTTCGTAAAGCGCAGCCTTTTGGCAACTTTAAAGGATCCTGAGGCTTCTGAGAAGGTTGTCCTCTGCGCCTAGGACATCGCCGACACAGGCTCCAATGTGTCCACCGGAGGAGCCAAGGCGCCCGTCTGCATCTTCTCCTACTCAGGCTCACGCGTGGGGAACCCTAGGTTCAAGGAGCGGTTCGAGGAGGAGCTTGGCTTGAATGCGTTGCCCATCCTCAAAGGTGCACGACTTGGTGCGCAAGGTGCCCGACATATTCACCGAGGCAGTCCTCCCAATGCCGTTATTGCGGATGGCCAGTGCGCTCGGCCTACCCAGCGTCTACTCCCACATCGGCGTGGAGATAGTGCTCGACCACATGCTCTCGCCCATCCTCAAGAACGTATTTGACCTGGCGTGCTACCACAACCTTGAAGCGCACCTCCACCTTCTCGACGGCTACCAGGGCCGTGGCCAGGAGTTCAAGATCGGGGGCACGGACCCAGTGTTGGTGAACAAGGCAGCGGATTTCCTGATGGGCGAGCACATGGTGCCTCCCGGGTGGCAGCAGGAGTTGAACAACGGCATGGTCAGAACCGAGGACGGGCGGGGGAAACTGCCGCATCGCCCGAAGCATGTCGAAGGACACCTGGAAGACACCGATCACCACCTTGTCGAGCTCGGCCTCGCCATCACCGCCAATGCCACCGCTGCCGCCACCGTTAACACATGACCAATCGACGCACCGTATCGACTTGCACATGTCAATTCATCACTATTGCAAGTATATATGTAGTTGCAATGACTACACTAATTAGTTACGAGTTACGCTATCTAGAATGGAGTAGCCTTCATGGAATTTTGGATCGTCAAATAATCTTATGATAAATTGTTGTATGCCAATAAAAATAAGGCAAAGAGCACTAGTTAAAGTCTTACTATCTCTTTACCAAATAGAAGCGTATATAATTTATTCCCTGGAACCAAAATTTTCGACTTTGATCAAGTTTGCAGAAGAAAAACATGAGCACAATAGCGAATATGTACCAAATGAAAACATATTTCATGATGAATCTAATAGTATTGTAAATGTTGATAATTTTTCTATAAGCTTGGTCAATGTTTACAAATTTTTGAATCTAGAAAAACTTATATGTACCGTAGTTTAGCAAAATAGATTAATTGTCTATGCAGTATATGTGGCAATAGTATGTATGTTATGTCACATTTTCCTCAACGGGTAAGTACAAAATGTCACGAGCTCACGATTGCAATTAAATGACTGGTAGAGTTGAGTTCCCCAAGAGAAATCTTGCGAACCTGCCAAGACAGGGCGCTACATAGGAAATCAGTCTGTTACCTGTACATCCGGGCGGGCACATCTGCCACTGTCCACATTCTTTAAGATTTGTGCGATTAGGGCCCAGTGTGGTTCGGCGGTTGTATATGTGTGTATTGTGCACCTTACCTTTTAGGCTGGTCATAGTGGGGAGTAACTCAGACTAGTGTGACACTAGTCTAAGTTACTACCTTCATAGTGCAAAGTAATATAGTAGTAGCGTCATAGATTGCTCTATTTATTAGCTCATAGACTCAACATTTTTTGGGAAGCGCTATGTGATGGTAACATAATATGTTACTCCAAACACCTCTCTCCTCATTAACTAGGTGCCACATAAGTAAACTTGTTTTGGGATGCGTTATGTTACTAGCTAAGTTACTCTCACTATGACTAGCCTTTTATATTTTAGAGTCAAATCAATGCACGGGGTTTACCTATAGTCAGAAAAAGGACACATGCATAGACTTAATTTTATCTTGTTGTCAGTGTAGTACGCCAGTTACACATCTCTCCTCTCTCTCTCCCTCCCAAACAAATCCATGAACTTTATTTGATCTTAGACAATTTAAATAACTCATATCTTTTGAAAATATAAGTTTGTTTGTGAAATAATTTATATATTTGAACTCCTGGCGAAATGACCTTTAGAACTATAACAATCTTGGATACATTTCAAACACGTTTAATTTTTTATGTTTCACATTCCATATATGAAACAAACCTATTTCACTAGAAAATGTGAAACAAACCTAATTTTCACTAGAAATATGTGAAGCCAACATATTTCACTGGAAATCTATTTATTCAAAATATGAAACTGAAATGTCAATTTATGAAATAGATGTGGTTTTTATGAAACAAGCAAGTGGAAAGTGAAATGTGACTTCTGAAAAGGATAAGAATATGAAATTGAAATATTAACTTGCGAAAGTGATTATTTGGAAATGTGTAACAATTTTTTTAAAGATTGAAATATGTTATTTCAAAAATGTGGAATCTAGATGTAATTTTTGTGAAACAAACCAGTGAAAAGTGAAATGTGGGTTCTAAAAATGGCAACTATATGAAACTGAAATGCCATCTTGTGAAACTGATTATTTGAAAATGTGTAACAATTTATTTCAAAAAATGAAATATTTTATTTCAAAAATTTACAATTGAAATGGATGTTATTTATGTGAAATATATTCCATGAATTTTGAACCGCTTGAAAATGCATCCAAAATCAGTCTTGTTTTATAGGTCTTTGCAACAGGAGTTCAAATATGTAAAAAGTTTTGAAATCAAAGTTTGGTTTTAAGAGATATGAATGATTTGAAGTTAGCTAAGATGAAATAATGGATGACAACTCAAAATATAGCAGGCTTATGGATATTTCCACGGATAGAATTGTTATGAAAACAAGGTAGTAACTTACTATTCCAAATCAGAGGAATGATTCCAGGTAAGAAAATACAAATGTTTTGCCAAGAGAAAAAATTTCACCACCAATACTACACGTCTATTAGCTTAAAATGCAATGAACCCCTCAAAAAAGAAGCCTAAAATGCAATGAGCAGTGTGCTATTTAACAAATAATTAACTCCAGAAAATCAAATCATTAACTGAACTGGTATTGGTCATACCAGAACGAACCAAAGATTTGCGCAAGTTGGTGATGCTACATCCATCCAAAGACTTAGGCAATGTATGCTGTCAAAAAAAAAAGACTTACACAATGTACTGTGTTTAAAAAAACTTGCCTGACCAAAAAAAAACTTGCTCGAGTTGGACACCGGAGCATGGAACACGCGCACACTACACTACGCGCCGTTTGGTGATGGGCCTGTCCGTTTTATTCTGGATCGATATGGTGCTGATTGGATTCTGCCAAATGGATATAACCGGGCGAACACTTGAGTCGTGCGTGCATGGTCCCGGCCGGACCTGTCACCGGCATGCAACAAATCGTACATCCCGTGCTTATGCTAATGAACATGCACGCATGCATGGGCACCTCAGTTGCTAGCACATTAGAGCATCTACAACCAGACTTGATAAATCCGACCCTTCAAACATCTACGGAGGCACCTGAGCGCGTCCGACTGACCGGTTAAGCCTTAAATTACCTTCTCACAACCGGACACCTTAATTAGCATACCTCAAATTCATACAAACTCATATAACTACATAATGATGCATTTACATCGTCCGACTACCAGGGGCACGACAAGAAGTTCAAGCTCGAGGGCAAGGATCCGGCACTGGTGAACAGGGCGATGGACTTCTTGATGGACGAGCACATGGTGCCGGACGGGTGGCGGCAGGAGTTGAGCAAGGGCATGGCCAGGACGAAGGGCGGGTGGTGGATGCTGCCGCATCGCCCAAGGAATGTTGAGGGCCACCCAGAAGACACATATTTCCACCTCACCGAGCTCGGCCTCGCCGCCGCCGTCACCGCTAATGCCACCGCTGCCGCCACCGCCAACGTGTGATCGATGCATGGGCCGGAATTGCACATGTCAATTCATCATCACTATATTACAAGTACATAATAGTTGCGATGACTACACTAGTTAGTTACGATCGAGTTACCCTATCTTAGAATGGAGTACCCTTAATGGTAAATTATTGTCTACCAATAAAAATAAGATAAAGAGCACTAGTTAAAATGTGATATTTTTTGTACAAGCTGTGTGCAATGTCTTACTATCTCTTTACCAAATTGAAGTGTATATAAGTTTTTCCCTGGAGTCAAATTTTTAGGCTTTGATCAAGTTTGCAGAAGAAAAATATGAGCACACTAACGAATATGTACCAGATGAAAACATATTTCATGATGAATCTAATGGCATTGTAAATGTTAAAGACAATTCTATAAACATTGTCAATGTTCACAAATGTTTGAATCTGGAAAAACTTATATGGTGGCCGCAGAGGTTAATTATATATGCAGTATGTCTAGCAATCTTGTACGCGTTGATGAGTGTTTGATGTTCTTGGTTGGATTGTTTGACATTTAGGCATGTGCTCCCCCCATAAGCTATAAAATACTTCCTCCGTTCCTAAATGTAAGTCTTTTTTAAGGATTTCAATAATAACTACATACTATGGATGTATATAGGCATATTTTTGAGCGTACATTTACTCATTTTACTCCTTATGTAGTTTACATTGAAATCTATAAAAAAATTTAGGAACGGAAGGAGTAGACCAAGTTGGCCAGAAGCAGGGGACCTATGCAGGGTACTGTGTAAAAACAAAAGAAACTTGCGCAACTTGAACACCGGACTCGGAGAATGCAACACGCGCTACACTACACGCCGTTTGATGATTGGCCTTTCTGTTTTTTTCTAGATCGACATGATGCTTATTGGATGCTGCCGGATGGACCCGGCCTGACGTGTCACCCGCATGCAACAAATCATACGTCCCATGCTTATATGCATCTACATGCATGTATCGCCATCGCCACGCGTTCCTCGTTGCTGGCAGCCAGAGCATGGCACGTTAGTCCGTCATCATTGCTGCCAAAAATAATGCCACGGGCAAGCAGTCCGAGCATATCGCATATACTCCCTCGTTTCAAATTATTTTTCGTGATTTTAGTTTTAATTTAAACTACAACCACGACGAGTAATTTGAAACGTAAAAAGTATATTTGATGGATAGATGGACCGGTGGTTACAAGGTACACTAGTGTGAGCGTACCATGTGACTGAGAGAAAACAAGGCATGTGGATCTATAGTTCCGTACATGGTCATCATCACCGTAGCAGTAGATCGGATTATTCTATGCTGACCTTGGCTGCCGGAGCAGGAATCCTAAGAATTTGTCTCCGATGTGCGGTGAGGCCTGCTGCTAGGGTTGATCGGTGGTTGCTCGTTGACCTGCGTCAATCCCATTGGTATCCATCTTTTCTTCAACGAGGGATGCACTACAGGAAAAAACTTTAAAGCCGTGTACCCAATACACTCAGCTTATATTGATATGAACATGGTTTATATATAAACCGAATAAAACTTCCGGCTTATATGACACGGTTTACACTCCATCGGCTTATAAGGTATAAGCCGAGTGCCCTCACAAAAACACTCGCTTTACATTTAAGCCGTGTGTTTATACAAGGCTCTCGGCTTACTAAAGTAACATGACGGCAGCCGGGAGATAACGGCCACGTGTCACCGTCTCTATAAACCGAGTACCTACTGGAGCCACACGGTTTATATATAAACCGAGTGCTGGCGAGCGCTACACGTTTTACCTCTAAACCGAGTGCCGAAATGAGGAGCACAGTTTATATATAAACCGAGTGCCTGCTTAGACCACACGGTTTTTATATAAACCGAGTGCCGAAATGAGCCACACGGTTTTTATGTAAACCGAGTGCCAACTCCTGCTATACTCGGCTTATAGTCCAGCCGCTGTTATATAAAGTTGCATATAAGCCGGGTGCTGGCACCTGGAGCACTCGGCTTACACATCTCCCGTGGCATAATATGCCTATAAGCCAGGTGCCATGTCCCTGGGACACTCGGTTTATAGGCCAAATGTCCAACAAGCTACACGTCCAACAATATATTTATCCAACGACAACATGGCTTATATATCCAGCAAGCTAAATGTCCAGCAATATATAGATCCAACAAGTATATTACAATGAAGGTTCACAACAACAATATATTACAACTTGACAACGATTACAAATTGACCATGAGGTCAAAGTCCACACAGGTACATATCCAACAAAGGTTCACAACAACATGCGTGCATATCCAACAAGGTTCACAACAACATACATGCATATCCAACAAGGTTCACAAACAAAAGCATGAGTTCCAAGTTCACACCAAGCATGAACCTCAAAGATGCAATGAACTCCACCGTCAATGGCATCCACGATGCAAACCTATAAGTCCATTACCAAACGCATGAGTTTTCAAAGTTAAGTTTCAAATGATCGATAAGGCACAAGAGTCAACAAGCATCAACATATAAGGTTCAAATTGAAGCTAAGAAGTATGAACAATATAAGCATCAACACTTGTGGGCTCTACTATCAACAATGCACAAGTTGTAAGTTGAGAAGCACAAAGACAAGACTCAAGCATCAACAATGCACAAACATAGACAACTACCTCGAGTGATTATTGTTGCAAGGAGGTCGATGCGCCATGAGCTGTAGTGGGAGTCACTGGGCTTGCTTGGGTAGGTATGGGTGCAGGTACCACGAAGTTATTTGAGTCTTGTCCCGACTGAGAACACTTAAAGCATGAGAAGGTAAGATGGTAAGATTCATGATCTTTAAGCATGATGGTAAGATGCATTATTAGAAAGTTGGAAGACTTACAAAGTTAAAAGTAGGAAGAGGCAGAAGAGGAGGAAGATCTGGCAAAGTAGAACCCTGCATATTAGCTCTCAACCGAGCGAACGTCTCCTGCAGGGCTGACTGTTGTTTGACCATGAATTCATGTTGTTGCAGGAGGGCTTGTTGCATTTTCATGGCTTGGTCCTGTTGAAGTTGGGCATTGGCTTGAGCCTCCTGCCGCAACTTGTTTTGTTCCTGTAGGCATGCCTACAATATGCCATCACAACAAGTTCACCATCATTGCAATGCAAAGAAAAAATCACAAGGAATATCAGTAAAGCAAAATATACCTCGAATTGATGCAGCATATCCAGCCCAGGCTATGGGCGACGCTCTATAGAAGGACCTGAGCTCGAGGTGGTAGCACGGAGGTGGGCGAGTTTTGGAATGTCCTTCTTACGGATGGCACCATCACCAACATATAACCGACCACCCTTCTTGCCTTCTCCCGACATGAGGGAAACCATGACGTCAATGTCCTGTGAGGCCGGATCAGAGTCGGGCCCGTTGCACTCCTTGAACTTCCCACTATATGCTTTAATCCTCGAACCAGCACCAGGGTTGACCCACCCCCCTTCAGGTTTCTTTGACGTGCGGGGAAGACATAATCCCATGAAGCTGTTGAGAGGTTGTTCTCCCTCGCCTCTCTCCCTGTTCTGCAATAGAAGCAATAATATCCATAAGGGCACAAGTTCAGAAGTTCATAAGCCGAATGATATTATTACCTTGTTCTGCACGTAAGCGTGGAGGTTGAGGTTGCCTTGAAGGTGTACCGGACCACCCATCAAGGCACGCCGCTCCGAACACGCTCTATGTGTGACCCTCCACTCCGGGTTTATCCACTTGGATATGATTTGCTGATAGCAAGGAATCTTGTTGTTGCACCATGAGGGAACCGCCTAGGGTATGCCAAATACATCCAACTTAGGAATGAAATGAAGTTGTTTTGATCCAACCAGTCATAAGCAAATGGAAAGTACCTTCATGTACATCGAACGGGTGAGATGGACTCTCCGGGCTAGTTGCTTTTTGAGAAGCATGTTGCGTTCATGCGCGAAATACTTCACCACGGCATCGACGCGCCCCTCGTAGTGCATGTCTTGGACAATCTTCTTGGCAATCGCCTCGACGACCTCATTAGCTTCATCTTTCATACCCTCGGCACAAGTAAAGAAGTCCTACACAAGTGTATAAAGCCGCATAAGATAGTTATCAATGCAATAATTTTGAATATTGGCAAAGAAATAACTATGAAAAATGACAAAGAAATTTTACCCAGAAATCGTTGACCACTTGGTCGGCAGCATTGTTGTACTCCCTGTCCCACTTGTCTTTGGTATCCGGAGCGCGTTTCCAATGCTCCAAAGACCAAGCTGGCTCCTCCTCACCATCTCCTATGGGGACCAAGCCAGGGTAATAATGCCTGCAAAGACATCCAATGATGCTACTTGGCTGGCGTGGCACCTTTATGTCTTCTCCTACAACCAGCAAGGCCCTGCACAATGGAAAGGCAAGTAAGTTAGTATCTACAAAAATCTTGAATGTAAAGACGCAAATAATAGTCCACAGAAGCACTTACCTCACACCGACTGGTTTGACAATGAGCCCCTTATGTGGATATGGTCGGCAAGGGAGCGTGGACACCCCACGCAACCATATTTTGGTCTCCTTAGGAACCGGCCATTCCATGTCCTTTGCCGATACCTCCACCTCATACTCTCCCTCCTCCAACTCCTCCCCCTCCTCCTCCTCCTCCTGAGTCGCACCACGTGATGACCCTTTCACATGCTGCCAATCACAACGAGACCTCGTCTGCTCCACCTCCACAACTGGCTCCTCCTCTACATCCTCCTCTGCCCCCTCCTCTGACTCGTCCTCAGAATCGGCAGAGGGGATAGGGCTAGCAACACGGGATACAGTGGTACGACCACATCGTCTACCCCGGGTACTATCCACCGTGGCTCGCTGAGCAGGTTTGGCCCTGCCCACCTGTGTGGAAGCTGCCACACCGGTGCCCTTCTTTATGGCCCCTGTCACCTTGCCTAACCTTTTAATCACATTATCGATGCTCGCAACTTTGTTCTTTTTGTTTCCTGGCATCGTTCAGTCACCTGCTATGAGAAAGAGTATTTCGATTAGTTCATGTTTAAAAATTCATATGCATAAGTATAGCAATTCAGAAGTCCATGTTTAAAAGTTCATATGCAAAAGTAGAGCAATTCAGAAGTCCATGTTTAAAAATTCATATGCAAAAGTAGAGCAATTGAGAAGTCCATGTTTAAAAGTCATAAAAAAATCATATGCATAAGTTAAAACTCATAGGGAAGAACTTCTTGAGAAGCACATGTTCATAGTACATAGTTTTCTTACATCTAGAAGTACATTGAATAGTTAAGATTCGGCAAAGTTTACATTCAAGAGTACAAGTTCATAGTACATAGTTGGTTTACATCAAAAAGTACATCATCACTATCACGCACGTTGTACTCATTGTTCATAGTACATAGAGTTGTTACAAGTTTCAAAAGTCATAGTCCTCGTCGTTTGGATCATTAGTTGGCCCGAGAGTTTCATCATCGCTGTCACGCATGTCATCCCACCATTCCGGAGTATAGTCTGGAGGTGGACCATCTGGCTCATCTTCTTCACCTAGACGGACTCGTTCAAGTAAATTCAGGTCCATGGGATCTTCAATGATTTCATCATTGTCTGGCTCATCGCCTGCTTCCATGCCCTCATCTTCATCTTCCTCATCGTCTTCCTCCATGTCATCATCATCAGTGGGCAAGTGAATACTAAATTCACCTGTGAGCCCATCTTCCTGATAGAACTCACCCTCATATGTGTTGGGGTTTATGCGTTGGAAATCTTCATTGGTTGGAGCAGCCGGTTTATTATGCGTGGGTACATTGTACACAACATCCCAGCCCTTTAGGTACTTCACGTTTTGGCACGCGTACGGTAGATAGAATACCTGCTTGGCCTGGTTAGCCAAAATATAGACATCATCTCCATCATACTTGTATGCCCGCTGAATTTCGACCCACCCAATGTCTAGGTACCGCCTGACTCTGGTTGGGTTAAACCAATGGCATCTGAAAACAACGGGGTTCAGCCGGTTGCCGAAACCATAATCCAGCTGGATCATTTCCTCGATTCTTCCATAGTACTGAAGTCCATCTGTCCCTGGTGTTACAACCCCGCTATTTATTGTTTTTTGACCGGGCCGACTCATGTCATAAGAATGGGTATGGAAGCGATACCCATTCACATCATAAGCCTTTAATTTCTTGGCGGAACATACGAAGCCTGTGGAAAAATCTTTCAAATGGGCTCTCATAGGGTCCCTTTTTGCCTACAAGTTTATAATAAGAAAAGTTTGATGTATGAGTTGGAAGTAAGACCAACTTGAAATGTCAGCACTAGAAGAAGGTTGGACAGATTGGCATACTTTTGCCGCGAACCAAGGAATGAAGCCGCCATTTCCTTTACCGCCTTTTTTAAAGATATGTTCCCTCTCCTCCTCGGTAGGGGGCCTTTCTAGGTTCCAACATTCAAGTGTGAATTCACTATAGCAATGAGAAACAAATGAAGTTAGACACAAACTTAATTTTGATTATTTGCGAAAAATATAGGAAGCACTTACTCAATGTATGGTTGTACTTCTGGCATGTTTGTCAACACATACGACATAATAGTTGTCCACTCTGGATGTTTTATGTGCCTGGGTCTTCTGCCACTTGCTCCGCCACCTACCCCTGCGAAGATGCTAAGTGGGGGTAGATCGGCTGGGGTGATGACATTGTAACGAAGGACTGGATTATGCTGAGTGGGAATATTGGGATCATAGTACTTTGTCGTGTTGTTTGACACCTCCTCGTTGAGATAGGCCTCGACTATGGATGCTTCAATACGACATTTATTCTTGCATTTGGCATGAAGATTCTTGTTTTCTCTCTCAGGTGCATACATCCAACGGTACTGCACAGGCCCCCCCCCCAATCGTGCCTCAGACGGAAGATGCAAGATCATATGTTGCATCGGATTAAAGAAGCTTGGTGGAAAGATCCTCTCTAGCTTGCACAACAACTCTAGTGCCTGTTTCTCCAGCTTCTCAATAACTTTTGGGTCTAAATCTTTACCACAAAGCTGACGGAAGAAATAGCTCAACTCCGCCAGCACTCGCCAAATCTCCTCGGAGACATAGCCTCGAATCATCACTGGCATTACTCGCTCAAGCCAGACATGATAGTCATGGCTCTTGAGCCCACCTATTCTCAATGTACTCATATTCACTCCCTTCATTATATTTCCTGCGTACCCATCAGAGAACCGCAATTTTTCCAAGACCCACTGCATCATTACCTTCATGTGCTTCCTTACAGGGCAGAACGGGGCCGGTGGCTTGCGCCACCTTTTTCTTCTGGGTCCACGTTCGATCATATTTAAACTCGGCCTATCACATAGTTTCTCTTGATCAAGTCTGGCCTTGACATTGTCTTTCGTCTTCTCCGTGTCGAATATTGTGCCAAAAAGGGCCTCAGCGATATTCTTCTCAGTGTGCATCGCATCAATGTTATGTGGGAGAAGGAGATCCTGAAAGTAAGGGAGCTTCCACAGGCATGGTATGTGAGTCCAGTTGTGTGTCTCCCCATATCCCACAAAACCTGACCCGTTGGCATTGGGCTGGAGAGCATCTAACTGAGCCTTGATCATGTGACCCGTCATTATAGGTGGGGGTGGAGCATCGATAACTTTTCCTTTCTTGAAGTTCTTTTTGTCTCGTCTGAATGGATGATCAGGACGAAGGAACGGGCGATGCTTGTCAAAGCAGGTAAACTTCCCACCTTTCTTCAGCCAATAGAATGTTAGATTCTGCATACACACCGGGCAAGGCCACTTTCCATGTACACACCAGCCGCAGAAAATCGCACGTGCCGGTAGGTCGTGCAGGGATGTGAAATACCAAACATACATATCGAAGTGCTTCTTTGTTAGGGCATTGTATGTCCGTATCCCTTTATCCCAAGCTACAATCAAGTCATCCACAAGCGGCTCCAAGTACAAACTCATCTTCTTCCCCGGATATCTAGGACCTAGAATGACCAGCGACAGGAACATGTTCTGTCGTTTCATGCAGAAGCCAGGGGGCAGATTCATCGGAATAACAATCACGGGCCAACAACTATATGTGGCATTAGTCATACCAAATGGATTGAACCCATCGGTTGTTACTGCAATTGCTACAGTCTTTTTTGCCAGCCTTGTATGGGTATCGCTTAACGAAATCCTTCCATGCTTCAGCATCAGACGGATGTATAACGATTCCAGGGCGGTATCTAGTCCCTTCTGCCGCCCACCTCATGTTTTGGGCAGATTCCGCGGACATAAACATGCGTTGGATCCTTGGTATGGGATCAAGATACCGAAGGACCTTCTGGGGAATTGTGAGCTGCCTCTTCTGACCATCATCACCTCGACCTCAATATATCTAGAGGATTTGCACTCTGGACAGTAATTTGCATTCACATGTTCTTTCCGAAATAAGATGCATGCGTTTGGACAAACATGTATTCGCTCATATGGCAACTTAAGTTCATGGAAGATTTTGTTTGACTCGTACATGTTCTTTGGAAAAATATTCTCTTTCGGCAATAGAGTGCGAATAACGGTCAAAAGTGTATCGAAGGAAGATCTACTCCAGCCAAACTGGGACTTCACGGCAAGCAGGCGTGCGATGCCATCTAGTTGAGTGACCTCTGTATGCCCGTGTAGGGGCCTCTGTGCCTCATTCAAAGTTTCATAGAACTTGCTAGTCCTTTGCTCCTCATCCTCCTCCCTCCGCCCCTCTTCACCTGCGGCTGGATTTTCAGGCGCTGCAGCATTTTCCAGGTCCTCTAGCATGAATTCAGCATGAGTAACATATTCGGGTGAGCCTGTGCGTTGTCGTACCACCTCCTCTCTCGCACGCTGGGGCTCAAACTCACCATGTGCGTCCCATCGGTGGTAGTCTGGCATAAACCCATTCTTGAGAAGGTGCCTACCCATTTCATCCTTTGTTTTTTCTTTCGTGTTGCCGCAAATGGTGCAAGGGCACCACACTCCACCACGTCCCGTGTGTCTGGCAAATGCTGCTTCCAAGAACTGATTCATCTTTGTAATCCATTCCGGAAGCACAACCCCCACCCCCCACTCAGCCAACCACTATACATCCACTCACGATCCTCCATCTGATGTGTTTACATTGACCAAGTAGTTTCACCCAGTATTAGTTCAATTAAATATAATTATTTAGGTTTTACGACATGAACTCAAACTAAATAATAGGCAAGGATAGGTCCTAATCCCACCCGAGGTTGTGTAGGCTCGCTTCGTTTTCATGCACTACTACGATCCGACACAGAATTTCGGCAGCACATCCCCGCTGTTCTCCAAATACACGTCTCAACAACAAGTCGAGAGAATGTGCATCCGGAGAACAATGGGAAGACGCCGCCGAAATTCTATATCGGATCGGAGTAGAGCATGAAAACGAAGCTAGCCTACACACCCTCGGGCTGTCCGTGGAAAACGCTGGACAATTCGAAAAAGTTACGGTTATAAATATGCAAAGAGTTGCATATTTATAAATAATGTAACTCTTTCGAATGGGAGATGCATAGGTAATGCGACTAGCTAGCTACATGATTTACATATACATAAATCCTACGAGGCGAATGATTCTTACCCTATAACTGTGTTTGGTGCCGGTCGTCCCTCCAGCAAGAAGCCCAGCCCTACGATGACGGTCCCGACATCAAACTAATGTGTGTCCTGCAATAAAGTGCAATCTAAGATCAAACATAATTAACATGCACAAACTAGAACACAACATACTTTTTCTCAACTCCACATGGGTACTGTTTCTTCTCAACTCCCATAGCCTAACAATGGTTTTGTCTCGATTACCATAGCCTAACATAAGTACTGCCATAATTTTGGTTCCTGAAGATGCAATTGTGGGAGGGACCAGAGCCAAGACCTGGTTTGCTGCTGCTGTTGTTGCAGACAAGGAGGAGATCAGCAGGGGCACCTTGCCACCGAAGCACCTTGCAGAGGAGGAGGAGATCAGCAGGGGCAACTTGCCGCCGAAGCACCTTGCCACCGGAGCACCTTGCAGAGGAGGAGGAGATCAGCAGTTTATTAGTTTCTACTGGAATGGACAGATGCAAACTGAACCGAACATGTGTATGTACTGAAGATGCAAACTGAACCTAAACGTCCGCTCTGTACTGAACATATGTGTGTACAGAGAACATGTTGCCTCTCACCTTGCCGCCGGAGGAACCAAGCAACTTGCGTCTGGGTCACCTTCCAAGCGTCCTTCTCCTCGCCAAGCACCTTACCGCCGAAGGAGCCGAACCGGATCTGCAGCAGGGCCGGTCAGAGAGAGAGAGAGAGAGAGAGAGAGAGGGACAGAGAAAGAGATAGAGTGAGGGAGAGAGAGAGAGAGATGTACCTGCCGGCGGAGGGAACGTAGCGCCGCGGAGAAGGCCCGGCGACCTCAACCCTAGCAGACGGCAAGGGGAGGCAGGGCGGCGGCCGGTGGGAGGGCCTGGTTGGGGGAGCTCATGCTAGGAGAGGGAGGTGGCGAGGTGTGGATCTACAGCGCGGGGGCGGGTGGTGGCGCGGGAGCGGGTGGCGGCGCAGCCGGCGGGGAGTGCAGGGCAGAGATTTGGGGGAAGACAGGGGCGGAGGGGAAGAGGCAGGGGCGGCCTGGCTATGAGAGCACGGTCGATTTGGGCCGAAGTTGAGCTCTTCGCGCGTCTATTTTCGATAAGTCCCGTGCGCAACAAAAGAGCAAGCCGAGTGTCAAAGAAAAATACACGGTTTATAAAAAATATATTTTATTTCAATAATAAAAGTTTATTATTTTATTTCAATAATAAATGTTTATTATTTCAATAATAAGAAAAATACACGGTCTATAATTTCTGCATTTTATTTTTATTGTCTTTGTATTATACTTATTTTATTTTCATCTTATTGTATTTTTTATATTTCTATTTCATTGTTTTTATAAATGAAACGCTCTCCCCTTATTTCATTATTTCGGGGCCTCTTACATGTCTAGAAGTGTGGTAGCGGGTGCCAACACCCGGCACGCGTCTCCGGAGTGTGACCCCTTCACGGACAGCGCCGCCGCCGGCACCTGGAGGGGGGTAACGGCCGCGTCGGGTCGACACGGAGGGAATCTTGCGGTGGGTTTGGCCCGGACCTTGTTCCGAAGTGTTCCTATGAGCTGACCTACCACAACCGGGTGGAGAGGTCCGTTGGTCAAAGCCCGTCCGATAAAAGTCAAAGGGTTAGATCTCCTGGTCAACTGCTGCAGGGTTTGGCGGGACGTGGGCCTTGGGGGGTAGCAATGCCACCGGAGCATAGCGCGGGGCCCTCATACATGCCTTAAGGTGTGGTGGCATGTATGAAGAGATAGCACGCGACTCCGGGGTGTGGCCCCCCTCACGGACGACGATGACACGGTATATTAAACGTTATGCGGCAACGGTGCGGCGTGAATATTATTGAATACTTTGAGCGCGATAAAATCATGATTTTCTTACACCGCGTGGGCACATGTGATATAGTACGGATGGTAATTTTTCATAATTTCTGGTGATGCAGAAGTATCTGAACACTTCCCTCTACGCGGATTGCTCTTGCGTGTCTACGATTGTGGCCGGCGGCCTTCGGGGGCTAGCCAAGCCACCAAATCTTGCGTCGAGGCCTCTTACAGGTCTAGAAGTGTGGTGGCGGGTGCCAACACCCGGCACGTGTCTTCGGAGTGTGACCCCCTTCACGGACGGCGCCGCCGCCGGCACCTTGAGGGGGGTAACGGTCGCGTCGGGTCGACACGGAGGGAATCTTGCGGTGGGTTTGGCCCAGACCTTCTTCCAAAGTGTTCCTATGGGCTGATCTACCACAACCGGGTGGAGAGGTCCATCGGTCAAAGCCCGTCCGGCGAAAGTCAAAGGGTTAGATCTCCTAGTCAACTCCTGCAGGGTTTGGCAGGACGGGGGCCTTGGGGGGTAGCAATGCCACTGGAGCATCACACGGGGCCCTCATACATGAATTAAGGTGTGGTGGCATGTCTGAAGAGGTAGCACGCGGCTCCGGGGTGTGGCCCCCCTCACGGACGACGATGACACGGTATAGTAAACATTCTGTGGTAACGGTGCGGCGTGAATATTATTGAATATTCTCGGAGCACGATAAAATCATGATTTTCTTACACGGGGTGGGAACATGTGATATAGGAAGGATGGTAATTTTTCATAATTTTTGGTGATGCAGAAGTATCTGAACACTTCCTTCTACGCGGATTGCTCTTGCGTGTCTACGAATGTGGCCGGCGGCCTCCGGGGGCTAGCCATGCCGCCAAATCTTGCTCCGGGGCCTCTTACACGTCCAGAAGTGTGGTGGCGGGTGCCAACACCCGGCACGCGTCTCCGAAGTGTGACCCCTTCACGGACGGCGCCGCTGCCGGCACCTGGAGGGGGGTAACGGCCGCGTCGGGTCGACACGGAGGGAATCTTGCGGTGGGTTTGGCCCGGACCTTGTTCCGAAGTGTTCCTATGAGCTGACCTACCACAACCGGGTGGAGAGGTCCGTTGGTCAAAGCCCGTCCGACAAAAGTCAAAGGGTTAGATCTCCTGGTCAACTGCTGCAGGGTTTGGCGGGACGTGGGCCTTGGGGGGTAGCAATGCCACCGGAGCATCGCGCGGGGCCCTCATACATGCCTTAAGGTGTGGTGGCATGTATGAAGAGATAGCACGCGACTCCGGGGTGTGGCCCCCCTCACGGACGACGATGACACGGTATATTAAACGTTATGCGGCAACGGTGCGGCGTGAATATTATTGAATACTTTGAGCGCGATAAAATCATGATTTTCTTACACCGCGTGGGCACATGTGATATAGTACGGATGGTAATTTTTCATAATTTCTGGTGATGCAGAAGTATCTGAACACTTCCCTCTACGCGGATTGCTCTTGCGTGTCTACGATTGTGGCCGGCGGCCTTCGGGGGCTAGCCAAGCCACCAAATCTTGCGTCGAGGCCTCTTACAGGTCTAGAAGTGTGGTGGCGGGAGCCAACACCCGGCACGCGTCTGCGGAGTGTGACCTCCTTCACGGACGGCGCCGCCGCCGGCACCTGGAGGGGGTAACGGCTGCGTCGGGTCGACACGGAGGGAATCTTGCAATGGGTTTGGCCTGGACCTTGTTCCGAAGTGTTACTATGAGCTGACCTACCACAACCGGGTGGAGAGGTCCGTTGGTCAAAGCCCGTCTGGTGAAAGTCAAAGGGTTAGATCTCCTAGTCAACTCCTGCAGGGTTTGGCAGGACGGGGGCCTTGGGGGGTAGCAATGCCACCGGAGCATCATGCGGGGCCCTCATACATGCCTTAAGGTGTGGTGGCATGTCTGAAGAGATAGCACGCGGCTCCGGGGTGTGGCCCCCCTCACGGAAGACGATGACACGGTATAGTAAACGTTCTGCGGTAATGGTGCGGCGTGAATATTATTGAATACTTTGAGCGCGATAAAATCATGATTTTCTTACATGGCGTGGGAACATCTGATATAGGACAGATGGTAATTTTTCATAATTTTTGGTGATGCAGAAATATCTGAACACTTCCCTCTACGCGGGTTGCTTTTGCATGTCTACGATTGTGGCCGGTGGCCTTCGGGGGCTAGCCAAGCCGCCAAATCTTGCGACGAGGCCTCTTACAGGTCTAGAAGTGTGGTGGCGGGTGCCAACACCCGGCACGCGTCTCCGGAGTGTGACCCCTTCACGGACGGCGCCGCCGCCAGCACCTGGAGGGGGGAAACGGCCGTGTTGGGTCGACACCGAGGGAATCTTGCGGTGGGTTTGGCCCGGACCTTGTTCCAAAGTGTTCCTATGAGCTGACCTACCACAACCGGGTGGAGAGGTCCATTAGTCAAAGCCAGTCCGACGAAAGTCAAAGGGTTAGTTCTCCTGGTCAACCGCTCCAGGGTTTGGCGGGACGGGTGCCTTGGGGGGTAGCAATGCCACCGGAGCATCGTGCGGGGCCCTCATACATGCCATAAGTTGTTGTGGTGGCATGTTTGAGGAGGCAGCACACGACTCCGGGTGTGGCCCCCCTCACAGACGGCGATGACATGGTATAATAATCGTTCTGCGGTAACGGTGCGGCGTGAATATTATTGAACACTCAGAGCACGATAAAATCATGATTTTCTTACACGGCCTGGGCACATGTGATATAGGACGTATGGTATTTTTTTCATAATTTTTGGTGATGCAGAAGTATATGAACAATTCCCTCTATGCGGATTGATCTTCGCGTGTCTACGATTGTGACCTGCGGCTTCCGGGGGCTAGCCATGCCGCCAAATCCACCAAATCTTGCGTTGGGGCCTCTTAGACGTCCAGTAGTGTGCTGGCGGGTATGCTAGGGTGTCGAAAAAGTCATGAAAATATTAAAGTGGCGTTAAATTAAGAATTTTATAAATAAGACCCATGAAAACTAGTCGACAAAAAATAGGTTAGAATAATAATACTAATTAAGTAGTAAATATAAATGCAATGAAAACCATCTTAAACTAATTTCGCACAAATGTTACGTGGTGCAAAAAATCCACAAATATGTATGCCTAGTGCTTTCATCGGGCACACTGCTTATATGTCCTAGAGTGCCTTCTTCGGGCACACAGCTTATATGTCATATAAGCCGAGTGCTTGCTCCAGATACACGGCTTATAGGTTGCTCCGTGACGGCACCGTCAACCACTGCCGTTGCAGACACGTGGCAGATGTCTTTGCCGAGTGTGTGTTGTAAGCCGGCAGGCCCGTACCGGACACATGTGCAGCATGTTCAATTGCACAGGGCCCCCAAATGACCAGGGGCCCCATTTTTTTCTGTACACTATTATTTCTCTGAACACTTATGCAAATATGCTTCTTAATTAATGACCAATCAATGTATTTTTTAATACGTAGTACTACTTGTATTCCTTGGGAACATGCACGGTAATACTAGCTCCCAGCACTCCATCTCACGCACGCCTCTCCTCCTTCTCCTTCTTCCTATTCTCTTTCTCCGTAGTCTCTTTCACTTCCAGCGACCCATGCAAATCCTTCGCTCCATCGCACGGCTCCTAGCTTAATTCCTTCGCAGTTTCTCCAAAATAAACATCTATTTACGCTCCACCCTCAATCCAACATCTATTTATTAGGTGTCTCCTCTGCTTATTAGATTTTGTTGCTGCTTCTACCTATGTTCCCCGACTAGAGCTTTAACAAGACTATCAGAACTCATAAAAAAAGTTTGTTTATATGTTCTATTTCTAACACATCATATACTAATCATTTGATCTTAAAAATGTGCTCTTGATATCTTTTTAGCAAAATAATCAAATGGCATTTTGGAGGAGATTGCTTATGAAAAACAAATTGAAGATTTTGTATCAATGACTGCTAGAAGGATGCATGTTTATGCTAAATAATGTACTAATTTTGAGTTTTGAGAATTTGAGTATAAATTTTGGCAAATTTTAACATGATCCCTCTGACCCCCTGTTTTTACATGTGAGGTAAGAAGGTAAGAGTTAATCGGACCACTAATAAATAAGATTAACGGCTCAGATCTATTATATAATCTTATCTCTCATGTGAAAAGAGGAGGTAAGAGGGACCATGTTAAAACTGCTCATAAATTTTTGTTTTCCTAACTGTCAATGGTTATATCAAGGGCTTAATTTTGGATGTTGAACAGGGCCGCCGTTTTCTCGGGTACGGCCCTGTAAGCCGGGTGCCTTTTCACGTAGATACCGTGTGTTTCATATAAGCCGTGAGCTTTTCTGCGGTACTCGGCTTATAGATGACCATAAGCCGAGTTCCTCTTATTTACCGGGTGTTTTTTTCTCCAGACTCAGCTTAAAGAAGCATAAGCCGGGTGCCCGAAAAAAAGCACACGGCTTATATGCCAACACACGGGAAACCGGGGTTTTCCTGTAGTGATGGGTCCCAAGGACCCAGAAACTGCGTTAGACCATCTACGGCCAGCGTATAACAGTTTTTAAAGTCTCAGTCGACTGAGACTTGGTTATGTCTCAGTTGATGCTATATTTGTTCGATCGATCGAGATCTGTGCAAATTTTTTTCTAGCCTTTTCTCTCTTCTTATATACTATTTTCCCGGTTCTAAAATAAGTGCCTTAACTTTGTATTAATTGTAGTACAAAGTTATACAAAGATTGAGACACTTATTTTGAAAAAGGGAGTATCACTTGACTAATATTTGGTTAATCAATTGACTGAAACCTAGCCACACATATACTAATTTGAAACCCTAAACGTCCTTGTGTCCGTGCGGGTCGGCTTTGAGGCCCTACCTTTTGTGCCATACAACCACAATACCTACTTTATACCCTTTTTTGGACCTTTTATCAAACAGATTTGCTATTTCACATCTAGATGTGAAATAGCTATCTCATATCTAACTCCACAGCCATTGGATCTCGTCCTGTCTTTAAGATTCGCGCAAGTTGTTTTTTCTGTCCCGGTCGTGCGTTTCGCTCGCGTCGGTTGTTTCGTCTGTGCGCGCAGCCCATCTGTAG
The DNA here is from genome assembly GCF_056163025.1 of Triticum urartu. NCBI lineage: Eukaryota > Viridiplantae > Streptophyta > Magnoliopsida > Poales > Poaceae > Triticum > Triticum urartu. The sequence continues at coordinate 712,149,579 of NC_141875.1, read as the reverse complement.
CGGGTTGTGTTGTTTTGCCTGTAGCGGGCCGTGTTGCTTGTTGGGCTAGGGGCTGTTTGTCTGAGAGAAGATTTTGGAGAGGAGGGGGCGGCGTTCATTTTCCCCAGTTTGTCTCCAGAAGCATTCACTTCGGCCGTTCCCCATTCCTCTTATGCTGTTCCCCATTGCTCTTGGTAGTTGGTGCTCGAGGCGCAGCGATTTCTAGAGAGGGAGACACCATAGATAGTGAGTTGCCTGTTCTTCTCCCCTGTTCCTCTTTTTCTGTTGTAGTGTCCATGTGTTTTTTGTGTTTCTTGCTCACTGATTTAGCAGCATCTATCTAGGGTTTGCTCCTCAATGTCCCCAAATGTGGGTAGGGTTCGTTTAGCACCATCCATCTTCTTTGTTTCTTGTTTGTTTGTCCATCGATTTAGGGTTCTTTGCCCCGTCCAATCTCCCAAAATGTGGGGTAGGGTTAATCAGATGTTCCATCTATCTAGGGTGGGTTGGGGGTTTTGTTCCTCAAATGTATCCAGATATGGGAAGGGGGGATTCGAAGTAGATGGTTAGTGTGCAGAGAATACAATTATTTTTTTGTAGTTTTTGGGTGATTTTTACTGTTGGGGGTTTGAATGATGAACTATGGACATTTTTTTATGTCCTGGTATACTCATCATTCTATAGATAGTTGGTTTCTCCTGTTAAGATTTTTTGTACAGTAGTGATAGGTTTCATTAGGTTTGCTCCTCTGTCCAGTGACTTTCCTTCAGTTAAAGTTGATCCTGGAATCTGTAAGAAACAATTCCATTATTTCTGAAGTGCACTTTTGCTTGATGCTTTCGCACACCGCACCATAGTTTCGACAGTTTGATGACCATATGGTCCTCTTTTTCTTTTTTGCTGTTAGGTGATCCTGAAAGGTAGTCTGAAAACACGAGTCATCCATATCTAATTGCATTTAACAAAATCAGATGTGCATTTAATTGCCTAGTTATTTGATCGTCGCAGTATAGTGTTTGTTGTTTTCTACTGTTTGTCTTGTCTACTGTTTGTTGCTTACTACTGTTTGCTCGCCGCACAACGGCAGTTTTGATGTTTGAAGTAGCGAAGTTTCTTAATGTACATAGGGATTTTTCTATGTTGTCAGTTTCACGCAATTTGTGGGAGCGGGTTGCATTTTTTCAGGTAGTGAATTGTTTTCAGTGCCCTCATGGGTCTAGTTGTTGTGTATAGAGAGAGTTAGTGGAATGATAGGATTTTTCGTATTTTTGGCAGCACCGAGTTGGTATCTGGATTATTGTTTTTGCTAGATTCAGCGGCAGATTGTACATTGTTTAATCTTTTTCTAGGTTTAGGGTTGAAATTTACTAAGCAATTTTTTTGTCAGGGCTAGATTCAGTTTGTATTCATCAAGGTTTTCATTTATCTTTTTTCAATCTATATTTATGTGTTTTGTGATTTTTTTTTATGTCAGGCGGAGGCTATTTTGTTGGGAGTGAGAAGGGGAGGGGAGGAGGGCGGCAGTCAGGTATGTGTCCTTTTCTAGGTTTTATGTGCAGGTTTTTTTTTTTTGGATAGGTGTATAGGTTAAAGTAGTGTGCATCAGTGGTTTTAAATTTGTGTACTGGTGAGATGGACAAGAAGATGATGCTTCTTTTTTTCACTAGCAAGTTGATTGTGCACGTTTACAGTTTTGCCTTCTTCGATTGATTGGTAATTGGTTCAAAAACCCCAACTCAAAGAGGCAGGATAGATAGATGGCCTCTTTGTGGCAGGATAGGATTTTTTTTTGTAAGTATGGGCATGTATGTAATCCATGTTTTTTTTTCATGATTGATATAATCTTTGTAGTAATAGATAGTGCTAATATTGTAATTGGTCCGGTCGGTCAGCGAGTAGTATCTACTTTGTTTAGTCAATACTCTGGAAAGATGATCTAATTAGTCTCACAGATTCAGTTATATGCATAACTCTAGAAAGCATATATATGCTTCTCTGCCGTAAGTGCCAAGATTATCCTTTTGTGTGTCCATGATACCTGCTGGGTTTGTCTGTCCATGCTACCTGCTGGGACTTGTTGGGGCTTTATTATTATAAATTCAGTCTTTCAGCCACTTTTTTTTAATATATTTTTATTTCTACTTTCTTTCTGTTTACTAGCTACATTTTTTACGCAATAACAAGAAGAATTACGAGTATATGTATTTTTTGTTCAGCTATGCGTGTGGTGATGAGAAACAAGGGGGTGTAATAATTGCATTTTAGTTGTGTGTTTTTTGTAAGTTCTAAAACATTTAGTTTTTTCGAAAAACGTATCATCTAAGGGATGTAGTTTGTATTCACCCCAGCTGCAAGGCGGACTCGCAACTTGAGGGATGTAGTTTGTAATCGTCCCAGTTGCAAGTCAATCATGTGCTCGCAACTCCGGGATGTAGTTTTGTAGGTGATTCTAGTTGCAAGTCCACGCTCGACTTGCAACTCTTGGGAGGGGGGGGGGGGGGGGTTGTTTTGTTTGCGCCACCGACTTGCAACTCGAGGGATGTAGTTTTGGTAATCGCCCGAGTTTGCAAGTCAACCATATACTTGTAACTTACGGATGTAGTTTTGTAGTTGCCCTAGTTGCAAGTCCACCCTCAACTCGCAACTCGGGCGGTGTTGTTTTTTGTTCTTGTTTCGTAGTAGTTACAATTAGACCCTCGACCTGCAACTAGGGGTTTCTGTCGGCCCAGTTGCAAGTCCACAATCGACTCGCAACTCGAGGGGATGTAGTCTGTATTCACCCTAGTTGCAAGTCAACCATGTGCTCGCAACTCGAGAGGATGTAGTTTATAATTGCCCCAATTTGTAGGTCAGCCATGTGCTCGCAACTCGGGGATGTAGTTTTGTAGGTTCCCTAGTTGCAAGTCCACCCTCGACTCGCAACTCGAGGGGTTATTGTTTTTTGTTCTTGGTTCATGGTAGTTGCAATTAGACCCTCGACCTGCAACTAGGGGTTTCTGTCGGCCCAGTTGCAAGTCCACCCTCGACTAGCAACTCGGGGGGGGGGGGTGTTTTTTTTCCACCACAACTGCAAGTCCACCCCGACTTACAACTCGAGGCATGTATTTTTTGTAATCGCCCTAGTTACAAGTCAACCATGTACTCACAAGTCGGGGATGTAGTGTTGTAGTTTCACTAGTTGCAAGTTCACCCTTGACTTGCAACTCGGGGGGTGTTGTTTTGTTTTCACCACAGCTGCAAGTACACCCCGACCTGCAACTCGAGGCATGTATTTTTTGTAATCGCCCTAGTTACAAGTCAACCATGTACTCACAAGTCGGGGATGTAGTTTTGTAGTTTCACTAGTTGCAAGTCCACCCTTGACTTGCAACTCGGGGGGTGTTGTTTTTTGTTCGTGTTTCATGGTAGTTGCAATTAGACCCTCGACCTGCAACTAGGGGTTTCTGTCGACCCAGTTGCAAGTCCACAATTGACTCGCAACTCAAGGGAATGTAGTTAGTAATCGCCCCAGTTGCAAGTCAACCATGTGCTCGCAACTTGGGGATGTAGTTTTTGTAGTTGCCCTAGCTGCAAGTCCACCCTTGACTGCAACTTGGGGGCGGGGGTGCGGTTTTTCTTGTTTCATGGTTGTTGCAATTTGACCCTCGACCTGCAATTAGTGTTTTATGTCGGCCCTGGTGCACGTACACCGTCGACTCGCAACTCGGAGAGTGTTGTTTTGTTGTCACCCCAGTTGCAAGTCCACCCCCAACTCGCAACTCGAGGCATGCCAGTTGCAAGTCAACCATGTACTCGCAACTCAGGGATGTAGTTTTGTACTTACCTTAGTTGCAAGTCCACCATCGATTCGCAACTCGGGGGGTTGTTTGTTTTTTCTTATTGTTTCATGGTAATTGCAATTAGACCCTCGACCTACAACTAGGGGTTTCTTTCGGCACCGTTGCAAGTCCACCCTCGACTCGCAACTCAAGGGAATGTAGTTTCTAATCGCCCCAATTGCAAGTCCACCCCCTCAACTCGCAACTCGGGGATGTAGTTTTGTAGTTTCCCTAGTTGCAAGTACATCCTCGACTCACAACTCGGGGGGTGTTGTTTATTGTTCTTGATTCATGGTAGTTGCAATTAGACCCTTGACCTGGAACTAGGGTTTCTGTCAGCCTAGTTGCAAGTCCATCCCCGACTCGCAACTCGAGGGGTGATGTTTTGTTTGAAGTCCACCCCCCGACTCGCAACTCGAGGGATGTAGTTTGTAATCACCCCAGTTGCAAGTCAACCATGTACTCACAACTCGGGGATGTAGTTTTGTTTTCCATGTCACTTTTTCCAAGTCATCCCCTCGACTTTTTGCAACTAGTTTTTTTGTACAGTCACAACCATTTTCCTTTTCATTTTTTTGTTTGATTTTTTGTAGGTGCCCTAGTGTTTTCAGTGATCTCCCTTTCTCGAATCACTATTTTGAGTTGACATTTTTTTGCAAGGCAAACCCTGTAAGTGCCTTTCCTTTTTGCAGGGTGACTCAACACAGGGATCTACACTGAACTGCCCGTCTTTCAACCTTTTATAGGGGGCTTTCTGTAAGATGTCCAAAACAACAACAGCTCTCCAATAATTATCCACATTGACAGATTTTTTTTTGTCTGAGCACTGTTTGAATCAGTGGAGTAGAGGAGGAAGAGACGGGGCGACAAGCTCGAAGCCCATGGCGACCGAGATCGCCGGTGACGAGCCCCCGCAGTGCACCTCTGCTCGAAGCAGGAGGCACTCGCTATGAAGACGGTGGGCGAGCGCTGCGCGCCACCAAAGTTTGGCCCTGCCCGCGAACTATGCGCGGCTGACGGGATCCTCGGTCTCGACACCGTCCCGGAGTTATCCACAGCTAATTCTCGGCAAGTGGCAGTGAGTACTTCATTTCCCCTCCTCTCTTTCTGAAAACGTGTGTGCTTTGTGTTCGTGCTACGTGCTCAAAATTGCTGCCACACAGATCGATTTTTGTGCTCTGGGTGTCTGCAGGTAGATATGTACATTGTTTCTGTAGCCCTTCCGGCCCTGCTTTTTCCCGTGAGGGTAGTTGCCCCCGTGCCTGTGTTGCCCTACGTTCGCGCTAGCCAGATAGTATTTGTAATTCAGTGGTGTGATTCGTTATGTTTATTGTTGCATAGGTACCAGAGTTGAGGATGCACAATGAATTCAGAGCAAAATATCCCTCACCAGATAGTTGTTTTTCATTCTTTAGTGTACATGTTTAGAGAGCATGCATTATGTTTTTTCAGTTTTTGTAATAGTTCCCAGTGTACATGTTCAGGGTTCATAGAACATGCATCCTGTGCTAACTATGTGTTTTCTGAAGCTAGATCATACTGTCATTTTGGGTCAAACATAATGTTATCTGTGTGTTCTTGTACCTATGGTCTGTCAAACAAACAAACAAGCCCAACAAAGAAAGGTCCAGGGGGAGGACGGTAGTTGGGCTGGAAGGGGTGGGCTGCCCACAACAAACAAACATGAGGTGATCGGAAGCAACGATGCTGGTTGTTTTTGTCAACTGGTGAGGACAGATTACATGATGATGTCAGTTTAGATGTGAGATATTATCTCACATCTAGATGTAACATAGACGGACCCTTTATCAAATAGGTTGGATGCGTCGTCGCCGTTCGGAGCACGCTTGCATGGACACGGGCGTGCGGCGCCCCGGTTCCAGCATGGGCACGCGATCCGCAGCTAGCTAGCTAGGCTGCACGCACGCGATCGGCGGCTAGCTAGCATGCACGCACAAGATCACGCGCGAGGGCGTCTGTGGAGGGCGAGTGTGGGGACGGTGGACATGGCCAGCTCGAGCTCCTCTCCAACTTCTGCCACAGAAGCGAGGCCAGCCAGCTCACGCCGCGGCCAGGAGGACCAAGATGTGACGCGTCTTGCGCGGGAGTTGATGACTTGTTCGTCCTCATACGGCGGAGGGCCAATGGCGGCGTGCTACGGAAAGCCTCCACGCCTCCACACGGATCAAGTAGGTGTCGCAGGAGCTCCGCTGCATCGCGTCCGTCAAGCGCCACCCCAGCCGCATCGACGGGTCCAGGACTCCAGGTATATCGCCGCGCACGCACTGAAGGGACTCAAGCTCATCAGCAGGCCCAATGGCTGGCCCACGGTCGAGAAGCACTTTGACGAGCTTGCTGAGAATGGCGGCCAGCTAGCCAGCACGCGAGGTCGTCAGTCGCCTCCCCCGCCATCGTCAGCCGCCTCGTCCGCCCGCGCCGTCACCTCCACGAGGCATTGCCACCTCTGCTCGCACTGTTGCCTCCTTCAATCGACAGAGAGATGAGAGAGAAGAAAGAGGAGTGGGCTAGCTGCAGGTGGGACCGTGTGGAAGGCCTATGAAGTGGAGTGGGGTGCAAGGGCGTGACCGGGCTTTGACCGTGCATCCCCATATTGCCACCGAATTTGGTCATAGTTTGAGGGGTGTCGATCAGTCCAACGATTAGGGAGGAAGTGAAGGGTTCGGTTGGGTCATCTATTTTTGAGCGGGCATTGACCGGATGGACGTTCGACATTTTGGGAGGAAATAGGGGATCCGGCTATAGATGTTCTTAACTCTTAAATCGGTGTTACACTATAAAGGAAAAATTACAACTAGATCCCCGTTTTTTTCATGGAGGACAAGTCGACTGGAAAACGTTTCGTTGTACGTTGATTTCGCTTGATCATTGGACGGACATCATATGGCATGGGGTGTGGTCCTCCGTCCGCAGAGTCCACGGCCACGGCGGTGGCGATGACCCTGAGCGGAAGTGGTGCATCAAAGCCGGCACCGCGAGGAAACGGATCGCCCGGAGGTACCTCAACCAAGGCCTTCAGACGCTGCCGTCGCTCCTCTGCAGGCAGGCGCTGCTGTCCTCCGGAGCGGGCGGCTCCTCCGCCGGAGCGTCGAGATCCCGTACGGCACACATGCCGGTGAAAATAGAGCCGGAAGAGCTCCCGCAGCTCCGGGAGGTGAAGAGGGGGCCGGAGCTAGAGCTGGAGTGGTGGCGGCGTCGGGCCGGAGGATTTCCTCCCTCCGGCGGAGGTGGATGCCTCCGAGGCCGCCATCCTCGCGCGTAGTGTGTGGGAGGAGGAGGAGGCGGTGGAGCAGCGCCGTCAACAGGAAGCCGACCTCGACAAAGTCCTCCTCGAGCAGGGGCTCGCGAAGGCATATGCCTTCGAGAACAACCTGGCAGCGTGGCCCCATGAAGCCAAGGCGCATGACAACATCTACAACGACCTCGTCTTTGACGACGATGAGTGAGCTCCTCCGCCGTGGCTCCCGGATGGCTCTGGTGAGCCAAATTTAGCATTAGGGTTAGGGTGGCCATTGCTCCTCCGATCTAGTTTGTAAAAAATCGATTGTGTATGACTTTTTTATGATGATCAAGTAAATATGAACGCTAGTAGTCCTATTGGAGTAGTTCAATTTCTCGCGCGAAGTTTTAATCTTAAATTTTGCATGTTCATTTTAAAGTTTTTGTTCTGCCGTGGCATGCCACGAACTGTAAACACACTTTTAAGTTTTGCAATGTAAGGGGTCTACTAGAGATGCTCTTAACCCAGTGATAGTATGCAGATCTTCGTCAGGGAATACGTGACCCAGTGGTGGTATGCAGATCTTCGTCAAGGAATACATGAGGCTATCTATTCCGCAAGAAGCCAAGGCTCCATAATGGCATGCATATCTTTGTTCAAAGATCTCCATAGCTATCATTCGAGTCTGCCCTAGTCAAGAAGGAAGCAAGACTATACTATCCGGCAACAGCATCTACCGGCCAAGACCCGGGAACGACCTAACCCGACAACGACCGTCCCTATACTATCCGGCTATATTTTGCAGCGACCGCTGGAGCCAGCCCTTTGAGGCGCGCAAAAACTCACGATTCCGGCGCTGGAAGCGCTTTTTTAGCGCGCCGCGTGTTCCGCAGCCGTTGGAGATGCTCTAAGCGAAAAAAGGAGAAAGGGAAAAAAGGAGGAAGGGAAAAGGGGAGAAAGTAGGAACAAGGTTATATACTTGGTAGAACACCAGTAGGAGCACAAAATGCTTCCTGTTTCCAGGAAGGACTTGTAGCTTATCATCCACCAACATAACCACGCACAAAGCAGGAGTAGAGTATTACGTAACCATGCGACTTGAACCTGGGTAAATCATCATGTTAACTTTGTGCATTTCGGTAGTGTATGTCCTCACCTTGCGCCCCACTCAGGAATCAATAATGGGACGTGTCTCGTGTATGTTGCGCACACGCACCCCAACATAATGCCCTTGCATCTTGCACAATGTAAATGGTTCACGAAGCGAACCAACCCGTGGTTAGATGGTTAGAGGGACAGTGGTATCCCCAGCCTAACAGGATTCAAGTCCTAGTGCTCGCATTATTTCTAGAGACCTTTTACGGTGCATCAAAATAATATGAGCCGTCCATTTTCAGTCAGTTAATGGACTAGATCCACCAATACTACCAAAGCAATTCAGTAGTATATTTCGTTCAAGGGGTAAAATTGAAAGACTTAGAAAATAAATACCCAAATTCTACATCCATTGAGGAATCCGTGTGTTTTCTTGTCCTGCTTGGACCGGTCCGGCCGAATACTTTCCGGCCGACATTCAATGCAACAGAGACAATTGTACACAGCGATGGATCCTTGCCGGCTGGTATTTTTGGCCGAGGAAATCACCATGTACAATAGATTGATTGATCATTTGTGGATACATGCATTAGTGATTCCGTCGATCAAGCCGGCGGCAGTGGCCTCATAGGAAGCTGCAGCGACGACGCTGCGACTGATCAGGACGTCGTACCGCCGGTTCTGTGGCCTGCTGGTAGATTTGATGCCAGGTCGGGGGCTTGGAGCTCCCACTTGAAGGGCACTCAGGCAGTCAGGCTAGCTCTGATCGATATTGGGCATGCGCTGTTGATCATGGGCGATGGCAACGACGAGGCCTCACGAGGATCGTCACCGCGAGGGATTTGACAAATTAGGAAATGAAAATAATGACAAAACTACCCCGCTAATCAACGGCTGAGATGATTCAATACTACTCGCTTTCAGAGGTAGTATGATGCACCGTAAAAAATCTCAATTTCTAAATTTATTTCAGAATTTCCGACGATGCGCTTTCAGTGGAAGGAGCCGTTTTCATCGACGATTAGGCGTCTATGATGGCTTCGTAAATCTCAAGATGATATGTCGATTCAGTCTCTCGGAGGTGTTCATAGGAGTAGGTGTGCGTTCATACGGATGAACATATGCACATATGTATGAGTCAGTACTATGTTAAAAAAAATGATTCACAAAGCTAGCTAGGTGCATGCACATCTCAAAACCGAAATAAAGAAAAGCTTTCTGCATGCATGTGCATCGGCGCATGTGGACCCTCCTGAAAGATCAGCTGTCAGCCTGGCCAGTGTACCACACGGACAGGTGTACTGTATATATACACCAGACCAGACCCAACTGTTAAACCTCACACGTCACAAATCACAATTCATAGCGCACAAGTACGTTCGTGCATAGTACATCTCGCGAGGACAGTAACAATGGCCATGTCCTCCAACCTCGCCCGCTCCCTCCCGGACAGCCCTGCCGGGGACTTGCGTCCGGCGTCGCTGCTCTCGAAGATGGCGAGCCGTGGCCGACGCCCGTCTCAGCTAGTCACCTCCGCGGTGTCGGCCGACGAAGCGCCGGCCAACATGTCGCCCGGCTCCGTGGTCGGAGACATGGAGCGCGGCACTCTCGCCGAGAAGACAGGCCGCTCCGACGGCCAGCTGACGTCGCGGTGGCGGGAGCTCCACGGCAGCAACGACTGGCAGGGGCTACTGGACCCCATCGACACGGTGCTCCGGGGAGAGCTCATCCGGTACGGCGAGTTCGCGCAGGCCTGCTACGACTCCTTTGACTACGACCGCTTCTCCCGCTACTCCGGCAGCTGCAAGTACCCGACGCGCACCTTCTTCCAGGACGTGGGTCTTGCCGGCGTCGGCTACGAGGTCACCCGGTACCTCTACGCCACATGTCACCCAAGCTACCCAAACTTCAGCATCTGGAAGCACAACCCGGGCGACGACAAGCTGTGGAGCGAGTCCGCCACTTTCGTCGGCTTCGTCGCCGTGTCCACGGATGAGGAGACGGCGCGCATTGGACGTCGGGACATCGCCGTCGCCTGGCGCGGCACCGTGACCCGGCTGGAGTGGGTGTCCGACCTGACGGCGATGCTGAAGCCGCTCACTGCATGTGGGGTGCCGTGCCCCGACCCGAGCGTGAAGGTGGAGAGGGGGTTCGTCGACCTATACATCGGCAAGGACCCGACGTGCCGGTTCAGCAGCTACTCGGCGCGCGAGCAGGTGCTCGCCGAGGTGCGGAAGCTGGTGGAGCGATACGCTGCGAGGGGCGAGGAGGTTGGCGTGACGGTCACCGGCCACAGCCTCGGCAGCGCGCTGGCCATGATCAGCGCCTTCGACATCGCCGAGAGTGGAGCCAACGTGTCTCCGTCGGCCGGCGGCAAGAAAGCGCCGGTGTGCGTCTTCTCCTTCGCCGGACCGCGCGTGGGGAACACCAGGTTCAAGGAGCGCTTCGAGGGGGAGCTGGGCGTGAAGGCGCTGCGCATCCGCAACGTGCACGACATGGTGCCCAAGGTGCCCGGTTTTCTGTTCAACGAGGTGATATTCCCGGCGGTGCTGCTGCGGATGGCGGATGCGCTAAGGGTGCCGAGCGTGTACACCCACGTCGGCGTCGAGCTCGCGCTGGACCACATTGTGTCGCCATTCCTCAAACCCACCGGAGACCTGGCGAGCTACCACAACCTAGAGGCGCACCTCCACCTGCTCGACGGCTACCGGGCACATGGCCAGCCGTTCGAGCTCGGTGGAAGGGACCCGGCGCTGGTCAACAAGGCCGCCGACTTTCTTAGAGACGAGCACATGGTGCCTCCCGGGTGGCGGCAGGAGGAGAATAAGGGCATGGTGAGGACGGAGGACGGACGATGGGCATTGCTGCAGCTTCCGAGGGATGTTGAAGCTCACCCGGTCCCGGATGACATCGACATCCACCTCGCTGCGCTCGGCCTCCTTGTGCAGGAGCAAGATGGTATATGATCGAGCACATGATTCATATAGCAAACCAAAGAGGATTCAGATTCTTTTCCAAGGATTTTCAATGTTTTGGAATGTAACTCTTTTGTGTGTTTATTGTCCTTTAGCTATTGCTGAAGTTTTAGTTTGATCTCGAGTTTGTATCAATGTTTTTGAACTCTTAAACATCTAAATTGTTTACATTTCTTCACATGTCCCTCTCATCGCTGTTATAGTCATTACATGGCAGCAGTTTCAGACACTAAAAACGAAATTCAAAAGCTAAATCATGTGTAGTACTAGTGATTCTTCAAACACTATGAATGCATATTATTTATAGTATTCCAGGACAATCATAGATCTCAGTATTTAAAAAAATTGCATGTTTTTAATGTCTATTTGGTCTATTTTGAATTTATCTCATATCTCAGTAACTTTATGAATAGAATACATGTTATTTTGAATGTCAATTTGCCCTAATTTTTTGTTTCCCATCTAGTATATAGCAAAAAAAAAAACTACCACATTACGGGTTAGGGCTGCAAAAGGCTACCACTTTTTTTTTATAATTTTTAAAAATCACCACAAAATTGGCTGGCTGTTTCAAAAAACACTAATGACTCGATGATTAAAATTAGATCCGGATTATGACAGGGCGGGCCCGCATGTTTGTTTGACCGCTAGGTTGACCCTTAAGTCTGATGTTATGACAAGTGGGCCCCCATGTCAGCTTCTTCTTTGCCCCTTCTTCCCTAGCACCACTGACCTCATTTTCCTCCGTCAATGGCCATCATCAAGGGGAGCCGCGTCTGAAGCCATCGGGAGGGGAGGCAGGGTAGGGGAGGAGGTGCACTTGAGACCGTCGGGAGGGGAGGATGAGCTCGCCGGCTCGAGCCCTGGCCAGATCAGGCTGCCCACGGCCGGAATGTGCGTCCATGGCTGACCATGGCGGGGCTGCCGATGCAGTAGTGAGCAGCAGCCGCAGCTACGGCGATGACAGCAGCGGCTGCGGGCAGCAACAGTGAGCAGCAGCAGGCAGCAACGAAGAGCAGCAACGGCGGCCGAAGCTACGGTCCGCACCCTGTGCGCGGCGCTGGATGGGAGACCGACGGAGGTGCGGGAGGAGCTCCTCACGGCCAGCGGCCAGGGCAGCAAAGATCGGAGGTGGACCTAGCTCGCCGGCCGTCGACAAGACTCCTGTAGGTGTTGATGGCGCGGGGCGTCGTTCTCGCTCGCGCAAGCAGTTAGCGGCGGTGATGTGAATCGGGAGGACGGATGGTGTCCAGATGTGAGCAATTGCTGCTTGCCTCCGGCCATGGCCGCCGCAGCCACTGCCAGAGCAACGCTGGTAGACCAGCACATCGGCTCCGGCGATGAGCTCCCTGGCGAGGACCCGATTGCTTTTTTATTTTTTTACAGGGACCCGATTGCTTTTTTTAAAATATAACAGGGACCGGATTGCTTCTTTAAAAATATTTGGTCCCCATCTGTCATAACCTGTCAACGGTCAACCTAGTGTTTAAAACTAACGGTCTACCTGGCGAGTGGGTCCGAGGTGTCATAATCTAGCTTAAAACTCAACTGCTCGACCATTAGTGTTTTTGGGAACAGCTAGTCAATTTTATGATAGATTTTTTGAAAAAAAATAAAAAAAATGGTAGTTTTTTGTAGCCCTAGCCCGTAATATGGTAGTTTTTTTGCTATATACTTGTTTCCCATCAATATTTCTATCCTCTTGATTCTTGTATTCCTTATTTCAAAAGAATAGTTTTGATATATCTTTAAATTTAATAAAGTAAAGTAGTTTCTATGTTTCATCCTCAGTTTTGTGAATACTGAATAGTTTTAATCTGCTTTCCTTGATTGTGCTTTCAAATGGCTAAATTCCTAATAAAATCTTCTAAATTGCTACAGCAACGAGGAATGCATGCAAAAGACTAGCTTAAGACTAGTCACAGTGAAAATAATATAGATGGTAACTTCACATTTATCTAGACAAACTATATGACATGACAAGTAATTAATGATGAAAGAGATGCAAGTAGTAACATAGCTAGTTATTAGTACTATGAGTAACATCACACATACCAATACAAGATGAGTCTATAAACTGATAAATACAGAGTTGTATGACACCTCATATATGTTACTACACACTATGGAGGTAGTAACATAGAGTAGTAACATATGCATGTTACTAGTCTAAGTTACTCCCCAGTGTGGGTAGTCTAATGATGACATTGAAGATGCATGCATGTACTCTCGAGTCTAGATGCATGTAGGCATATAAAGCACAGGACGTATGATTTGTTGCATGCGGCATGCCGTACGTTGACAGGTCAGGCCGGGTCCATGTAAATACGACTCATCACGTGTCCGGTCGGTTAGGCATGGCCAATGTCCCGCAGGCGCTCGAATGCCACCGTGGAGCCAAAGCTGGTGCCTCAAATGGTCCATGCAACTTGTCTAGCTTGAGGTTAGTGATGAGCCAAAGCTGGTGCCTCAAATGCACATACGCCTCACATACGCCACTGCATCCACCCAGCGTAGAGACTCGTCGACAGGCTACGTCCATGTCAACGTTTTCTTTACTCATTTTTATGCATTTTTTGTTTTAATTTTTACTGTTTTTTTTCAAAAACTATGACATTTTTTAAAACTTAATTACATTTAAATTCACAAGCACTTTTTCAATTCATGTTTTTCTTAAATTTATGATTTTTTAACCCAAATGATAAGTGGCACATGTGTGAATACTTTTTAAAGATACAATGAATATTTTATTAAATTTGATTAAAAATTGAAATGCGTAAACAGTTTAAAAACATATTCATGTAACTTTAAAATGTGCGTGTATTTACAAAATGTTGACGTGCTTTTAAAACTTCATGCAATTGATTAAGTATTTGACTTTTCTGAATCATGTTTGTGGAAAACAAAAAGGCCAGTGCAAAAATCAGCCCAAACGGAAAAATCCCAAAAGAAATCTCCAAAGCGGAGGAGCAATGGTTCGCTTATGATATAGGTAGGGGTAGGGCCAATTACGCGCATACACTCACTTCTATAAACGCTTACGTCTGTATTGTGTAAAAGAAAAGTAGGGCCAATTAGTGCTTCACGTGACGCACCGAGCCTCACATAGGGGCTCTGCATTGCACGAGGACATATCAGTGCAATGTGTAGCATGTGGCCGAATATTCAACCATCCAAAATGCAACCCACGCGAACAAGCAAACATGCAGGATGATAAGAAGGAAGATACAAGACCCTTTTTCTCAGAAGAGAAAAAACAAGTCCCACCATGAGCATGTGCGGGCCATGCCCACAGGACCATATGCATCGATCAGGCGAGCTAAAGTAGCCATGCTTGACTAAAGCGATGAGGCGTTGTTGTGTTTGCTCTTGCTCTTATTCATCAAGCTGGTAGTCCAAGCCACCGTCAATATAGTTGGTTGCTGCATGCGTCTACTACTGCTTATCGTTGTCAACGCCCTTTAGGCTAGCTAGGCCGGCCCATAGGCCAGGAAAACTGAGCGACGACCTTGGGTCTCATGGGTAGAGGAACATACACACATATTATGATGAGTATTAATCATGACATCATTAGTAAAAAATATAACATACAAGATCCAACTAAAATAATTGAATATCTAGACAAAGTAAAATACCTAATTTGCAGTGGCAAGTTTATAGCAAGTTCACACTATAAAGTAAGATTAGTTAGGTTGCTAATCTCTTTTTGTTGAATGATTTACAAGTCGCGCTAAAGGTTATACTTAGGTGAAGCCTATATTTTAGTATGAAGTGTAAAGTAGGGACACATCGTCAATATATTATTGAGCTACCAACTTATGTAAGACTCATATTTTCAGCAAAATGATAAGTAGTGCGCCAATTAGTACGCACTAAGCTCGGAAACATCTTGTGTAGTCTAGAATTTCATTTTGTGTCTCTAATCATAAACATGAATATCATGATATTTAGATATCACACATTTTAGACATCTCTACAAAAATATTTAAGGATGCACACACATAGATATACACTAATAATGCAAGAATAAAAAGTTAATTCAATAAAACATATGAATTTTTTATTTTCCCCATTCAAGTTAATTTGATTTAAATTTGTTTTAATGTGTAATATAGTGAAACATGTTGTGACTAAACCCGAGCATGAAGGCACAAACGGAGTTCGTTGGCCTCTATTCCTGCAACGATGAGACGTATCTTTTCAACAAGTAGTTGACGTGCCAGCAGGTGCTCTCCAATGTACGGAAGCAGGTGCTAAAGCTTCGGAAGCTTACTATGCCTTCGACATCGTCCAACAAGTGATGTTGTGTTTTTTCATTTGCTAGAACACGTGAGAATATTACATGGAGATATTAATAAATAGTTATTGGCTTAAAATATATTATCATGTTGTATGACAAGCCAATAAAAGGTGGAGCAATTGAGCCAGTATTTAAGGAAAGCCGATGATTTTTTTGGCAAACTTGAACAGGATGAGACGGCTAGGGAAGAAGGAACAAACCTCTGACGAAATGCTAAGTATTTTTTAAGTAGGAGAGATAGGGAGAGTCCCAGGGACTTAGAAGTAGGCATAAACATGCAAAAGTTATTACAACACGGACATAAGAATGACCCCAAACAAAAATAGAATTGCAGACTGGTATTTCCATTATGAAATTTGAACCTTGGATTAAATACATAAAACACAATTGAAAGTGCAACTATCCCTAGGTGGTTTTGGTAATTCATAACAACATATAGCTCATTGAGCTAATGCTATTCCAAGATGATTATTTCAGGAAATCTCAATGTGGCATGGCATGGATGTGAAAGTGGAACCCTCAAAAAGCTAAAGACAAAGGATTGGCTCAAGCTCAAAAGCTCAAGACTCTTCATTTTATATTTTAGTGATCCAAGATCATATTGAGTCTTTAGGAAAAGCCAATACCATCAAGGAGGGATGAGGTGTTGCTTAATGAGCCTCTTGCTTCATGTGCTTAGTGATATGCTCCAAAACCCTCAACTACTTTCCCATATCCACATATGACCTAAACCCTAAGCCAAACTCGGTCCTACCGATTCTTTCTATCCGGCGCCACCGAGTTTCACTTATCATAAGCCACTGCCAAACCCTAGCAATTCGGTTCTGCCGATAGGGATCTCGGTCTCACCAAGATGGGATTGCAAACTCTCTGTTTCCCTTTCGTAACTTTTCGGTCTCACCGAAAGAGCGAATCGGTCCCACCGAGATTGCAATGTAAATTCAGTGTTTCCCTTTTGTAACTTTTCGGTCTCACCGAAAGAGCAAATCGGTCCCACCGAGTTTGCCTGACCAACTCTCTGGTTAGCTAATTACCAAATTCGGTCTCACCGAGTTTGTGTAATCGGTCTCACCGAGATTACGTTATGCCCAAACCCTAACCATATCGGTCCTACCGAGTTGCATGTCAGTCCCACCGAAAATCTCTAACGGTCACTAGGTTTACATTTTCGGTCCGACCGAGTTTGTTGATTCGGTCCCACCGAGATTGGAAAACTGTGTGTAACGGTTGGATTTTGTGTGGAGGCTATATATACCCCTCCACCTCCTCTTCATTCATGGAGAGAGCCATCAGAACACATACACAATTCCAACTCATATGTTCTGAGAGAGAACCACCTACTCATGTGTTGAGACCAAGATATTCCACTCCTACCATATGAATCTTGATCTCTAGCCTTCCCAAGTTGCTTTCCACTCAAATCTTCTTTCCACAAAATCCAAATCCTATGAGAGAGAGTTGAGTGTTGGGGAGACTATCATTTGAAGCACAAGAGCAAGGAGTTCATTACCTACACACCATTTGTTACTTCTTGAAGAGTGGTGTCTCCTAGATTGGCTAGGTGTCACTTGGGAGCCTCCGACAAGATTGTGGAGTTGAACCAAGAAGTTTGTAAGGGCAAGGAGATCACCTACTTCGTGAAGATCTACCGCTAGTGAGGCAAGTCCTGTGTGGGCGATGGCCATGGTGGGATAGACAAGGTTGCTTCTTCGTGGACCCTTTGTGGGTGGTTGCTTCTTCGTGGACCCTTCGTGGGTGGAGCCCTTTGTGGACTCGCGCAACCGTTACCCTTTGTGGGTGGAGCCCTCTGTGGACTCGCGCAACCGTTACCCTTTGTGGGTTGAAGTCTCCATCAACGTGGATGTAGGATAGCACCACCTATCCGAACCACGGGAAAAACATCCGTGTCTTCAATTGCGTTTGAATTCTCCAAACCCTTCCCTTTACATTCTTGCAAGTTGCATGCTTTACTTTCCGCTGCCAATATACTCTTTGCATGCTTGCTTGAATTGTGTGATGATTGCTTGACTTGTCCTACAATAGCTAAAATCTGCCAAGAACTAAAATTGGGAAAAGGTTAAGTTTTTTATTCGGTCAAGTAGTCTAATCACCCCCCTCTAGACATACTTTCGATCCTACAAGTGGTATCAGAGCTTTGGTCTCCATTTGCTTTGATCTCCATAGCTGTTGGTGGTCATAGCCTTGGTTTCACAACCTAGGAGAGTATGGCGTCTAGCGAGGGAAATTATCACCGTAGAGGTCCTTACTTTGATGGTACTAATTTTGCTAGTTGGAAGCATAAAATGAAAATGCATATTCTTGGACATAACCCCGCCGTTTGGGCTATTGTGTGTGTTGGTTTGCAAGGTGACTTCTTTGATGGGAAAGAACCAAACCGTGAAGCTACCGCGGATGAGTTGAAGATGTTGCAATACAATGCTCAAGCTTGTGATATTCTCTTCAACGGATTATGCCCCGAAGAATTCAACAAAATCAGTCGTCTTGAGAATGCAAAGGAAATTTGGGACACTTTGATTGATATGCACGAAGGTACCGACTCCGTCAATGAATCCAAGTTGGATGTGCTTCAAAATCCACTTGACAAGTTCAAAATGAAGGATGGTGAAGGTGTCGCTGAAATGTACTCTAGGCTTGTTCTCATCACAAATGAGATTGCCGGCTTAGGAAGTGAAGAGATGACCGATAGATTCATCATCAAGAAGATTCTAAGAGCCTTGGATGGAAAATATGATACCGTGTGCACATTGATCCAAATGATGCCCAATTACAAAGATCTCAAACCAACGGAGGTGATTGGAAGAATTGTTGCTCATGAGATGTCACTTAAGGATAAAGAGGAACTTCGCAACAAATCAAGTGGTGCCTATAAAGCCTCATGTGAAGCCCCTACATCATCAAGTGAGAAACAAGACTTCAATGAAGAACTGAGCTTAATGGTGAAGAACTTCAACAAGTTCTACAAGAGTAAAAGCAAAGATAGAAGCTTCAAGTCAAGGTCCTACAATGACAAAAGATCTTCTAGTCGAGAGCGAAACTGCTACAGTTGTGGAAGACCCGGACACTATTCCAATGAGTGTACGGCTCCCTACAAGAGAAGAGAAGATTCTCCAAAAAGAAGAAGCAAAGAATCACCACCAAGAGGGAGAAGGAGTAGAGATGATCGTTATGAACGAAGATACTCACGGAGAAGCAAGGATTCGGAAAGGAAGGAAAAATCATCAAGGAGCTACACAAAACGAAGACATCAAGCTCATGTTGGTGAATGGGTATCCGGCTCCGACTCCGACAGCCACTCCGAGAGAAGTTATCACTCCGACTCCGAAGATACTCAAGATGAAGGTGTTGCCGGTCTAGCACTTGTGTCAACCAACTCCTACGACATATTTGACTCACCAAATGAACGAATTGGAAGATGCTTCATGGCCAAAGGTCCTAAGGTAACACACCCCGAGTATGTTGATTTCAATAGTGATGAAGATAACTTGTTAGGTGATGATTTGCTTGTTGACAACTCTAGTGATGAATACTATGATGAAACGTCAATTAATCATGCTAATCAAGATAAAACGAATGACAATGATAAGGAGAAGATTGAGGCTCTAACTAAAGAACTAAACACTCTTAAGTTAGCTCATGAAACTATCTTCGAAGATCATCGAGAACTTTTAAGAGCTCATGAGAAATTACGCTTTGAAAAGCTCAATCTTGAGCAAGAGCATGAGTTCTTAAAAGCAATCAATGATGATCTCCACAAGAAAAGTTCTTCTCACATTGCCAAGCGTTTACTCTTATCCACTTACATGCCTCAAGTCAAGTCTAGTAACAAGAACAAGAAAGATTCTTCCTCTAGCAGTAACAATGATAATGCTAAATCCAATATTGTTGCTTCTAGTAGTTCTCTTGATTCCACTAATGATTCTCTTGGCCAAGTTACACTTGAGCAAGAAAATAGCTTATTGAAGGGAATTATAGAGAAAGGAGTGTACAAAAGCCTTGCCGGGAGTAAGCAATTCGAGGAAATTATGCGCAAGCAAGGAATGCACCGGAAGAATCAAGGTGTTGGTTTTGAACGAAAGTTCAATGCCAATGGAGTTGAGGGAAGAAGATCAATACCCCAAGACAAAGTTTGTTCCTCAACAAGAGAAGTATGATACTTCCTTCAAGGGGACACAAGCTCAAGATGATCTTCCACCACAAGACTACAAGCAAAAAGGCAAGGACAAGCTTCAAGAGGAAATTGATGCATTTGAAGAAGCTCCTAAGACCTTAGTCAAGTGGATTCCCAAGACTACTTCAAGTTCCACTTCATCAAGTACGACTACAACTCCAAGGATTCCCATCAAGATGGTGTGGATCCAAAAGAAGAAGAACTAGAGAGTTCTTGAGGGTGACTCCGCCAACATACTTCACTCTTATCATTTTGGCAAGAACAAGTGCAATCAACTTCCACATCTTGCACTAGTTCAAGGAGTCACAAACCCTCTTGTTGGTAAGACAAGGGACAAGGTAACCTAAAAGTTTTCATGGACATCATCTTGTGTGTGTGCATCACTCTATGTCTATGGATATCCTTGTTTGTTCCTTGTGGGACTAATCCATGTAGGTATTGAAAGTGCAATTCACTCAAATGGATAGCTCCAAGCGATCTACATCAACATTGAGCGTCCACATCTTCAACATCTACATGAAGTCGTCATCGACAAAACCCAAGGTTAGTTCATCCCTCTCAGGGGGGATATCACATCTAGGGGGAGCTTTACTCTAAGACTTGAGCTAAAGCAACTCTAAAGATGTGAACACAACAATGCTTTATGTAAAAGTGGTAACCCCACTTGAGCTTAAACGATGAGTATGACCTATGATCAAGTGTTCTCACTTGACTCCTAAGTCAATATACTCATATATAGATGACCTTGTCATCGCAAATTGCTTGATAGATGCTAGAATTGGTTGTGCATGCCTTGTCACATATTTCATTTGCCATCTTATTGTGTGAGCATGCTGGTTGCATATTTTACTCATTCGAGGACATCCACTTGTTGTTTTGATTGTTTGGTTTTATTTCCTTTTGCCAAGTGGATGGACAAGAATGCCTAAGAACCTCCTCTAGCTATCTATGCTTTTCTCGTCTCAAACTCTATTCATGCTGCATCACAAAATTTGATCAAGTCAGATTCGAACCACTCTGTGTGAGGAGCGCTCGGAGTCCCCGATTCGTCATAGACTTAAACTTCCAAAACCCCTTTATGATTCTCGGTCTGACCGATACCCCACTTTCGGTCCTACCGAGATCATTAAGTTGATCTAGGTTTTCGATCTCGGTGCAACCGATTTGAACCTTTCGGTCACACCGAGTTTCAGTAACTGCTTGCAGTTATGAATCTCGGTGCCACCGAGTTGTTCCACTCGGTCACACCGACAGGGTCGGGCTATATATAGTCACGGGCAAAATTTTGGAAATTTCTCCGAACCCCTTCGCCCGCGCGATAGCCTGCTCTGCCAACGTGGTCTCCGGATCGTCTCCTCGCCGCCAGCCGCCTCCAGTCGCTGGTCTCCGTCGCCGTCAATGGGAATTCTATCCCGCCGTTGCCGCCGTAGCGAGTCTTCGCCGAACTAGGGTATGGACTCGATCTTTGTGCTATTCTCCAATCTGATTCTTAGCACATTGTGATCATCATGATTCTTGCCATGATTGAAACACTCCTATCCAGTCAATGCGCTCGTAGATTAGGTTTGATTCGAAAACTTTAGGGTTAGGTTTCCGCCGAAACCATCTCAGACCCACCGAGTTGAAAAACTCGGTCCCACCGATTTGGCTTATGCCATTGCACAAGTGAGACTCGGTCTGACCGAGAATTACTTATCGGTGTGACCGATTTTGGAACTCTGTGAAACCCTAGCAGTCTCGGTGCCACCGAACTGTGACTCGGTCTGACCGAGTTCACTAGTTTAGGTTCCAAAACTGCTTCAGTATCACCGAGTTTAAAAATCGGTAGATCCGAGATGATTTCAGTGGGAAACTAAAAATAAGTTTTTGGATCATTCTTTTGCAAAAACCTCCGCATTTTGTGATGCTCATCTATTCTACCTCATCTATAAACTGTTCACAGGGTCAGCAGTCAGCTTGTTCATCATGTCAGACCAGAGTGACAGCCAGAACTTGTCAGAGCAGCAAGTGCACATGAGTGAGGGCACCAATCCCTCCAGCTCTTCAGATGATGGCAGCAGAAGTACCCCAAGCAATCTGCCAAAAGCTGCCACTCGACAGAGGATGAAGAGAACTTCAGATTCTGAAGATGAAGATTATGTGGCAGAGGAAGAGGCCACATCAAAGAGAGTTGAGCCAGCACAGGGCACAAAGCCAGGCTTAAAGATCAAAAGGCCAGCAGGCAGGCATCATATGTCAAAGGCTAGAGCTTCAACTGAAAAGCCTGCACCCAAAGAGCCAGTTGCTGCTGAAGGCAAGAAGAGGAAGGAAAGGGTCAAGAAGACCGTAGCCAGAGTGCTTGGAAAGGCTTCCATCATGGAAGAGGAAGAGGAAGAAGAGGTTGCTGCTGAGAAGAACAAGGCCCCAGTGCCTGAAGCTGCAGAAGATGATGAAGAGCAAGTTCTTAGAAAGCTCAAGCCCAAGATCCCAGACCACAACGATGCTCATCCTGTGGCTGAGGATATGAAGCTCAGGAGAGACTCAGGGCTCAGGAAGTGGAGAGAAGTAGATCTGTATGCTTCAAGGAGGAGGACTGCCGTGGATTACAGATTTCACACCAAGGAACAGCAGGACTTCTATGAGACAGTTTTGCTTGACAAGAAGCCAATTGTTTGTGACATGAGATGGGTCGACTGGACCTACATGAAGGAAAATGAGGAACACTAGCCTGGAGTGTATGACAGCTTTAGTGCGTGTGGAGTTGCAGACTTTGTTGGGCAGAAGCTCACAAAGTGGAACGAGGAGCTAATCATGCAATTCTACTCCACAGCACACTTCTACCCAGATGGAAGGATTACATGGATGTCTGAAGGTACGAGGTACCAATCCACAGTTGCTGAGTGGGCACAGCTCATTAATGCCCCAGAGGAGCAAGCAGATGACTTGGACATTTATGCCAAGAAGAAGATGGACCACAACTCTATGTCCAATATGTACAAGGAGATTCCAAATGAAGCACTTGACACTTTCAAATTTGGCTCAGTGCATTATCTTCTGTCAGGGCTGCCAACCATCAATTGGATACTGAGGCACACCTTGTTGCCCAAGTCTGGAGATCACAAGATGATCAGAGGCCATGCAATCAACTTGCTACATGTATTTGATGTACCTCAGAAATTCAAGGTCATGAGCCTTATGGTAGAGACAATCAAGAGGACTGCAGCAGACCAGAAGAGGAGCTGTGGATATGCCCCACAAATTCAGGAGCTCATTAACTCCAAGATGGGTACGGGCATATACTTGTTGGACAAGGAACACTTGCCCATCCGTCCAGATTTTGAGGACAATCAAGTTGTGATGACTGAAAATGAACCATCATCTGCCCAAGCACAAGCAAAGAAGGAGAAGGCAAGGAAGGAGAAAGCTGCCAAGATGCCAACCCAAGAGGAGGCATCTGAGTATTTCCTGAAAACTAAACAAGAGCAGCTTGGTTACCTGATTGCATCCACCCTGCGGATTGAGAAAGGACTACCCACCCTAACTCAGAACCAGGCAAGCCTAGAGAGAATCATGGAACAAAAGTTCTATGACTTGGATGTCAAGGTGACAGAGATTCAGACTGTAGTGGAGCAGCTCCAGGATGACATGCAGGAGAGGAGAAGCAGGACTACAACTAATGCCTTTGCCAGAGTGCCACGAGGTCCGAGGTCGTCTGCCGTGCCAGTTGCTGACACCAGAGCCACCACTTCTGCACCAGCTACAGCCTCAGTTCCACCAGCTCCAGCATCTACTTCAGCTCAAACTCCAGCGTCTACTTCAGCGTCTACAGAAGCCTTCGTCCTTGGAGTGATCCGGACTCCACCACCACCTGAAGATCAAGCCTGAGCGTCGATCTAGCACTATGCATTTTCTAGGAACTTTTTGGTAACTTGTTGCCAAAGGGGGAGAAAAATGTATAGATCATAGGCTTCGAGAGAGAGTGTGTTGCTTTTTTCTCTCTTGCTTTATTTGGTGATTTCTCGAACTTTGTTTGCTTTTGAGTGCTTGAGATACTATGTCATTGCTTGTGAGACATTGATGATCATGTGTTTGATCATAAGCTACACTTAATGTTTGCTTAATGCTATTATCTTATCTATCTTATGTGATCATTCACTATTCTTGGTGATGAGTGCATGTATTTCATTCTTATCATTTTAAGCGCTCCACCAAGATGTATGTGACATGAAAGAGTAACCCATGACTCTAACTCCTTGTGCATTTGCAGTCCAAAGCAAATTTTAAATATGCACAAATTTAGGGGGAGCTCTTACTTATCACATACTTCTCAAAGCGACGATATATTTCATGCTTATTATCATTTGTCGAAGCTTTGATCTATATGTTGTCATCAATTACCAAAAAGGGGGAGATTGAAAGTGCAACTATCCCTAGGTGGTTTTGGTAATTCATAACAACATATAGCTCATTGAGCTAATGCTATTCCAAGATGATTATTTCAGGAAAGCTCAATGTGGCATGGCATGGATGTGAAAGTGGAACCCTCAAAAAGCTAAGGACAAAGGATTGGCTCAAACTCAAAAGCTCAAGACTCTTCATTTTATATTTTAGTGATCCAAGATCACATTGAGTCTTTAGGAAAAGCCAATACTATCAAGGAGGGATGATGTGTTGCTTAATGAGCCTCTTGCTTCATGTGCTTAGTGATATGCTCCAAAACCCTCAACTACTTTTCCATATCCACATATGACCTAAACCCTAAGCCAAACTCGGTCCTACCGATTCTTTCTATCCGGCACCACCGAGTTTCACTTGTCATAAGCCACTGCCAAACCCTAGCAATTCGGTTCTGCCGATAGGGATCTCGGTCTCACCGAGATGGGATTGCAAACTCTCTGTTTCCCTTTCGTAACTTTTCGGTCTCACCGAAAGAGCGAATCGGTCCCACCGAGATTGCAATGTAAATTCAGTGTTTTCCTTTTGTAACTTTTCGGTCTCACCGAAAGAGCAAATCGGTCCCATCGAGTTTGCCTGACCAACTCTCTGGTTAGCTAATTACCAAATTCGGTCTCACCGAGTTTGTGTAATCGGTCTCACCGAGATTACGTTATGCCCAAACCCTAACCATATCGGTCCTACCGAGTTGCATGTCAGTCCCACCGAAAATCTCTAACGGTCACTAGGTTTACATTTTCGGTCCGACCGAGTTTGTTGATTCGGTCCCACCGAGATTGGAAAACTGTGTGTAACAGTTGGATTTTGTGTGGAGGATATATATACCCCTCCACCTCCTCTTCATTCGTGGAGAGAGCCATCAGAACACATACACAATTCCAACTCATATGTTCTGAGAGAGAACCACCTACTCATGTGTTGAGACCAAGATATTCCACTCCTACCATATGAATCTTGAGATCTAGCCTTCCCAAGTTGCTTTCCACTCAAATCTTCTTTCCACAAAATCCAAATCCTATGAGAGAGAGTTGAGTGTTGGGGAGACTATCATTTGAAGCACAAGAGCAAGGAGTTCATTACCTACACACCATTTGTTACTTTTTGGAGAGTGGTGTCTCCTAGATTGGCTAGGTGTCACTTGGGAGTCTCCGACAAGATTGTGGAGTTGAACCAAGGAGTTTGTAAGGGCAAGGAGATCGCCTACTTCGTGAAGATCTACCGCTAGTGAGGCAAGTCCTGTGTGGGCGATGGTCATGGTGGGATAGACAAGGTTGCTTCTTCGTGGACCCTTTGCGGGTGGTTGCTTCTTCGTGGACCCTTCGTGGGTGGAGCCCTTTGTGGACTCGCGCAACCGTTACCTTTTGTGGGTGGAACCCTTTGTGGACTCGCGCAACCGTTACCCTTTGTGGGTTGAAGTCTCCATCAACGTGGATGTAGGATAGCACCACCTATCCGAACCACGGGAAAAACATCCGTGTCTCCAATTGCGTTTGAATTCTCCAAACCCTTCCCTTTACATTCTTGCAAGTTGCATGCTTTACTTTCCGCTGCCAATATACTTTTTGCATGCTTGCTTGAATTGTGTGATGATTGCTTGACTTGTCCTACAATAGCTAAAATCTGCCAAGAACTAAAATTAGGAAAAGGTTAAGTTTTTATTCGGTCAAGTAGTCTAATCACCCCCCTCTAGACATACTTTTGATCCTACAACAATAATGTCGTTGTGCAACTTCTAACCGCTCATCCGGGTCAGTTAAGGCGCAACAATCGACTAACAGGGTCTTCCTATTGGGAAGGTTGAAGATGTATACCACCCTATCACATTGAGAGGGAGCCTTTTGAAGTCGTAGCGAGGTCACCGGATCCTGCCCAATGCCTAATCCCTGTCGGCGGCTATGCTATTCAGTAGAGGGCTAGGGGAGGTACATATTGTGCTTAGGTCTAGGTTGAGTCTTCCCCTTGTAGTGTGTGGCGTTATGTCGTGCTGGAGCGCACTGCCGGCCAACATGAGCTGTGCGCGGTGGCTAGCAGCGGTGTTCCTCATGGTTGTGGTGGCGAGGTGCCGCGTCCAGCCGGATGATTGTTATAATCTTGCTTGCGAGTGTCCTCGTACTATTTTTTATCATTGCAATTGAGTACCTAATGGTGTAGCTCATGAGCTAGCTTTTTCTAGGATGGCCATGAGAGCTCCTTCTTGAGTGTGGATGGATGATGCGCCACCGGAGCTTCTTCCTCTCTTGTTGAATGACGTAACCATTATCACTTGCTAATAAAAGAGAGAGGAAAGTTATAGAAAAAAAGCATCTCGTTTTATTTTATTTTAAAAAAAGAGCATCTTATTCAACTAATGCTTGTTATACTGCTGTACATTACACTCTCTTCGCAGAACCTCTGAATCAATGAAGCACACAATCATATCTATTACTATAGGGTACAGTTATACCTACACGTACACCATAAGAAGATCCACGGTACGTTGGAACATTACTCTTATCTAAACAAGAGTAACTCATACATTAACCAACAATAGTCATTGCAACTACATATGTGTGCAAATAGCGATGACCGATGAATTGATGTGGCCATGTCCGGCGCGTCCATTGGTCAACTGGCGGGCACGAGGCCAAGCTGCGCGAGGTGGACATCGGTGTCATCCGGGTGGTCCTCGACGTGCCTCGGGCGATGCGGTAGCACCCACCTCCCATCCTCTGACCTGACCATGCCCTTGTTTGCATCCTGCCGCCACCCGGGCGGCACCATGTGCTCGTCCCTCAGGAAGTCCGCCGCCTTGTTCACCAGCGCCGGGTCTCTGCCGCCGAGCTTGAACTCCCGTGCCCGCCCCACATAACCGTCCAGAAGGTGGAGGTGCGCCTCAAGGTTGTGGTAGTTAGCCAGGTCCAATGTGTTCTTGAGGAAGGGCGACAGGCTGTGGTCGAGCGCCAGCTCCACGCCGATGTGGGAGTACACGCTTGGCAGCCCCAGTGCGTCTGCGGCGCGCAGCAGCGGCATCGGGAGGACCGCCTCGGTGAACACGCCGGGCACCTTGGGCACCGTGTCATGCACGTTGAGGATGCGCAGCGCCTTCACGCCCAGCTCCCCCTCGAACCGCTCTCTGAACTTGGTGTTCCCCACGCGCGGGCCTGAGAAGGAGAAGACGCACACCGGCGCCTTGGCGCCGCCGGCCGATGGGGACATGTTGGCGCCCGTCTCGGCGATGTCGAAGGCGTTTATCATGGCCAGCGCGCTGCCGAGGCTGTGGCCGGTGACCGTCACGCTCACGTCCTCACCCTGCCCGGCGTACCGCTCCACCAGCTTCCGCACCTCGGCGAGCACCTGCTCCCGCGCCGAGTACTTGCAATACTTGCAGTCCGGGTTTTTGCTGGTGTAGAGTTCGGCGAACCCCTCTTCCACCTTTACCCTCGGGTCTCCGCACGGCAGCCCAAACTGGCTGAGCGGCTTGAGGAACGCGGTCAGGTCGGCGATCCACTCCAGCCGTGTCACGGTGCCGCGCCAAGCAACGGCGATATCCCGGCGGCCGATCCGGGCCGTCTCCTCGTCTGTCGACACGGCCACAAAGCCGATGAAGGTGCCAGTCTCGCTCCACATCCTGTCGTCGCTAGGGTTGTGCTTCCGGATGCCGAAGCTTGGGAAGCTAATGTGCGAGGTAGCATAGAGGTAGCGAGTGACCTCGTAGCCGACGCCGGCAAGGCCGACGTCGGAGAAGAAGGACTCCTTCGGGTATCTGCAGCTGCCGGCGTAGCGGGAGTAGCGGTCGTAGTCGAAGGAGTCGTAGCACGCCTGCGCGAACTCGCCGTACCGGATCAGCTCCCCGCGGAGCGTCTTGTCGATGGGGTCCAGAAGGCCCTGCCAGTCGTTGCAGCCGTGGATCTCCCGCCACCGCGACGTCAGCTCCCCGTCGGACCGGCCGGACTCCTCCGCAAGGGTGCCGCGCTCCATATCTCCGACGAAGGATGCCGCCTTCTTCTCCTTATTCGCTGGCGGCGCTTCATCTGTCGAGACCGCCGACGTGACGTGTGATGGGCGTCGTGGCCGATAGCTGCACGCAGCGCAGCTGGCTGCCGGAGGTCGTTGCTGGAGGAGCAGGCGGGGAGGCGGCACGCTCAGGCTGGGGAGAGAGCGGGCGTACATGGATAAGTTGGACGAGCAGGACATGGTCGACATTGCTAGCTCGCAGTTGGATGGATGTTGAGTGGCAGTATTACTATGGAACGTTGGCTGGAGCTCGGATCTGGGACGATCGATGAGGTTGGAGTGGGTATATATACACGTACGCGCCGCGTGTTGCACGTTAGACGGCTCTGATTCGTCTCGAGGGTTCGCACGCGCACATGAATGGACTAGATATGGTCCTGTTTGCATTCCCTTAGTGTCATCTTCTTTATTTATTATTCTTTCTTCTTTTTTGGGTGCATTTTTTCCTTTTTCTTGGATAAAATCATACTAGTAAGTTTTTTTTATCTACTATCCTTTCTTTTCTTCTGCTTGCACAATCTGAGAAACAAAGAAAAGGAAATATAAGTGATTTATATTTTTTTCTAGGGAAATAGTTATGCTGGTTTTAAAGCTTTTTAGGCTAACTGCATATTCATTAATCACAAATAAGGCGAATACAGGCACACAAGTGAAACCCATTAGAAGTGTCGAGAGACAACACACGTCTACAGAACTTTAAAGAAAACCTCTTCAAGAAAAGGAAAGTACAAAGCAGTCCTCAGGTATCCTGGCCTACCATCGCCGTCACTAACCGTTGTCGAGCTCGTACGAAGCCATAGCCCAGAAGAGCGTTGCGAACTGATGAATAAGCCTGTTGTCGGCCAGCCTTTGTCATTGTGGTACATCGACCGGGCATCATCCCCACCCTCCACAAGTCCCGAAGCCATCGTTAGTCATTTACGTTTTAAGGTCGGACGCCATGCATATCCGTCGTCGTCAATCCTCACATCCAAATCTGGAATCCTCTCTTGCCCACAGGTGATGCCGCCAGTGATGCAACCACTGACAGAAGAACTAAACCCGCGGACTGGAAGGGTTGCTGAGAGATTGTTGGGATATCCTTCTTATGTGGATTGTGAGGAGATATAATGAAGACTTTTGGCATCCCAAAACATATGGCAAAGCCTACTGCCCATTAGGGTTGAGACATAAGCATGATATAAATTTCTTGTTGTTTAGGCATGTTTAGTTAAGATGGCAAGTTCATCTAAAAAATTAAAAAGTTGAGATGGTAAGCCATTTAGATCAAACCATCTATGTTCGTTGCAGTAATGTGTATAAATTGCATTCGAATTCAATACCACTTAGTGTCTAGTTTTTGTTAAAGCCATGAGATGATGGCATACGATCTCAGTTTGCTGCATTTCGTTGTTGCAATGTGAGGGTATTTCTTGAGGCATAATCTTTGCCTGCGTAAAATTATAGTTTCTTCCGTTGTGAATGGTGTGTTGTGTTTGCTTGCTGTGCTGCAAAACCATATCATGGCTAGTAAGAATACCACCAATCCTGAGAAGCAGCTTGGTTCAAATGATGTCAGCCGTCAGCTTTAAACCAGTCTGCACAATTTTGGTACAGGGATATGTTTTTGTTTTCTTTAATTTCATTTGATTGATGGTTGTGATTTGAATCTCACCCACGCTTCTGATTAATTCATGAAGTACACATGGGGTGAATTTCTTAATATAAGCTATAAAGTAGTAAATATTATCCTCGTCCTCATCTTTTAGATTTGTGTGTTCTGGTTTAACCATGGCTATGATGATAAACACTTACAGCAAATGTGCCAGTTCTGCTTGGAGAATTCATGACTAAAAAAATTGTTATATAAAATCTAAGCCACTTCATGTTGAGAAAAATACGTGTTATCCATCTAAAAAATTGTGTTATCATCAGCGTGACAATTTTTTTTCAACACGTATAGACACAAGTGCTAATATATACGTACATACACTCACCCATATAAACGCACATACACACCGTACCCTATGAGCACATCCGTGACAAAATTGAGGTGTAAAGTATAACAAGGTTTCCTATCACAAAACTTGGGAATGATTTATTTATTTTGCTTCTTTTCTTGAGATGAACAAAACAAAATCCACCAAAAAAATTGTTGCGAGGCTTGGAATCCAATAAAAAATTGCTTCAAGGCGTACGTGTCATGTCTCTTTCTTTTTCCTATAGATGATGATAGGTTACACATTTTGCCAAAAACAAAAATTAATGTCCCCCATCTCATAATATAAGATCATTTTTCAAGCTAACGCAGGTTGGAAAACAATTTATATTGTGAGACAGAGGGAGTACATGATACTATATCATTATTTTGGTACTAAATATACTTCTTTTTTAGAATCGGTACTAAATATACATGGTCCATAGTGCTTATTCAGAAGCTGCCGGAATGGACAATATGTCCCGAAGCACACGTGAATCATGTATGGGCCCCGCGGGCTCACCTGGCAACAGGAATAACCCGTGACGTGGCGTGCATGAGCTATCTTCAGGTTGCATGAGGACCCATGAGCGCCACCAGAAGCATCTCGTCCTCTCGGGAGACACCGGGAAATGACAGGCGGGGCGGCGAGCGACTTTTATCTCTCCTTTCGTCTCCGACGATCCTTGGCCAGAGTTTGTGGTGGCCACATCTCTATGTAACAGCATCAATCCCACAACACTATAAATAACTACAGTGAAGTTACATTTTTTTTTCGGGTCATACAGTGAAGTTACTTAGATTAAAACGACCCCATTGTATTTTTCATATAAAAAAATAAAATGCTCAGTGTCACATATAGCTTTTCTTTTTGCGGGTGAGTGTCGCATATAGCAGTGGAGAGGGAGCGGACGAGCTCGCATGCTCCCGTTAGGTAGACCAATGGTACAACGATGCGGTGCACGAGTAGTTATGGAGGACAGAAAAATACTGAACCCACACACATATGCTCACATACACTCATCCCTACGAAAACAAACACGCACATATGAGTACCTTCGAGATCTGATCCGACATCACATCTTGATATTGCTCTGAACGAACATCGTCAGAGTAAAATAAATCCAAAAAAATATGAACAGTAACGCCAATTTTAGAACTTGAACCCTGGTAGACTGGTTTCACCATAAAAAGCTAACCATGTGAGCTACGCTCAGCTCACCATAATATTTTTGTTCTAAGGCTCTGATTCAATGGAGGTGGATGTGTTACATCTTTTTCCGATCGAGGGTGATAGGTATTCATTCAGAGAGAAAAAAATACATGGTCTATGGCATTTACTCCTTTTTCTTTTGCAAACCTGTGGTGCTTAGTTGGACTCTTGAGTCTGCCAAAAATGGATGATCGGCCGGGCGTACGCGTGATTCACGCATATGGACCCGGCCTGGTAGACATGCCAAGTGCAAGAATCGTGACGTGTCGTCCATACGTACCATGACAGCATGAGCTAACTTCAGGCTGCATGCGGGCCCATCAACGCCACGAGAAGCATCTCTTCGTCTCCACAACGGGCACATGAAGCAAGCTGATTCACAAAAGCATTACCATTTACCCGGTTACCCCACAACCTCCGGTCATGAACCGTGAACCAGGGGTAGCTTAGCGCACTAGTATGCACAGAAACTAGCCTCTACGAATAAAAGACATAGTAAAATTACAGAAGGCTTGGCTTAGCTCCTCAATTTCACAGAAGATACCCATAGTCTAATCAAACCATGGAATTGAGCTTTTAGAACCGACAGTTTCATCAACCATGCAAATTGTTTCCACAACGTGTGTACCTCTTGAGATATTGACTGTTTCTTTTTCGGTGTACTGAAATCATCAATGAGAAGCATTGTGGACTTAATCTCTCCAAATAGCAACGCTTGAATCTTGATTTTGAACACTATTAGTAGATTCGAAGGCTGCCAACCATTTTTAGCAAAACAACATCAAAACAAGGATTAACAGAATATTAGGCACATCAAGATATTCTTGCCTTTCCTAGACAGTTGTTCTCACCTGATGATGTCGATGCACAGTTTGCGACCATTGGAACCAAGTCAGAGATGAGATGTTGCACTATTGATCCCCTCCAAAACTAGATCTTGGTGGGATGAGAATTGCAAAGTCAGAGATGAGATCATCTTTCGCATGTGAGATGTCCACATGGACCAGAACAAGGGCACAACTTATGGCAACAATTCTAATGTTCTTTAGGCATAGAAAAGAACTCATGTATCATAATACTCGAGGTAAACAATCTCTCATAGCAAAGACCGAAGGCAATGGGAGTACAAAAGAGTGCAGATGATGGGAAAAAAGAGTAGGTATGTTTGTTTAACATATATTTCTAGATAACAAATGAGTCTGCAATTGGGTTTTGCGCAAACGAACCTGAGATTCAGCAACTTTCATGGAAACGATATGGCGATTGATTATTCATGTTTTATTTATAGTTCTGTTACATACCGTGACAATTCAGACCATAATGGTTGGCTTTACCGTTGTAGAATTTCTTCAGCTTTTTTTGGAACGAAGGCTCATGTCAAGCCCGGCTTTGAATTAACAAAGCCATCAACTGGCCAGGATTACATCAACCGCTCACTTACAAAGACAGAACAAAGAAACAGCTAAATGGATATAGAGTGCTGTGCAAGCAGCTAATAGGCTTCCTACCATCTATAAGC
Source organism: Triticum urartu (assembly GCF_056163025.1). Classification (NCBI taxonomy): domain Eukaryota; kingdom Viridiplantae; phylum Streptophyta; class Magnoliopsida; order Poales; family Poaceae; genus Triticum; species Triticum urartu. Next base: position 712,116,869 of record NC_141875.1, on the reverse strand, counting down.
AAAGATGAAGAAACTAAAGAACAAGATCAGCTTGAAGACAATGAAGCTCTCCACCGAGTGCAATCCATCCCATCGAGACACCAGCAAGCCTTGTGGAGATCCAACTAGCATGTAAGGGTAACGCTGACAGCTCCATAGACTCCGACAGAACCGTTGACAACATCCTACATCTCCGAAGGGGCTCCCTAGTCCCTCGCCTGGCACGAGGCGCCGATCCGTCAGACAATGCAAACGCTCTCCCAAGAGCAAAGATGTACAACCGACGCCATTGCCGCCCAGAAAACTTGACCAGGGCACCACCAACTCGCGTCGCCGAGCTCCACAAAGGCAAACATGGCACTAGGGGGGGAGCCAACACTCAAGGAGAAGCAAAATGCACAGTGAGGCTGCTGATGACAGAACAACAAAGGTGGGAAGCCACTGAACTTGGAGAAGAACCTCCAAGACACCACCAACTCCAACCATGTCGCCGTCGGACGCCCACCAACCAGACCGAACTTGCCACCACCCCATGCTCAACCGAAGGCGGCACCTCCATGAAGGTGACGGTGCCACGAGCGTCGCTGCCGCCCAATCCAGAGGGATTTGGGTTTTCACCCCGATGCACGAGCAGAGGAGAGAGGCAGAAGGGGGGAAGGGGTCACCTTGACGGCGCCTACAAGTAGGAGACAGTGCCCTCAGGCGTCGCCGTCGTCATGGCCGGCATAGCCAGCCGTGGATTTCTCTAGGCCCCCCATCTCCCCCATCCCTACCACAGACGCGACGCCAGCGACCTGGGCCAGCCGGAAACCAGATCTGACAGGGGCAGAAAGGATTGGGAGCGGAGGCGTCAGATCTGGGGCGAGCGGCCCCGCGGCCACCGCGCCCCACAGTCACCACCCGCCGCCACCTTGCCACCCACGTGGCCAAGGCGGATGGCCAGCACCAGCGACGCCACGAGCTGAAGACGACGACGCACCACCACCTTAGGCCGTCGCCCCGGCTCAAGAGCCCCTGCGCGAAACAGGCGGACAGATCCTCACCACCACCCTCCCAGGCGGACGCGCGGCTTTCCGGCGACCCCCTCCGGTGGTGGCGAGGGAGAGGAGAAGGGTGGGAGGGGGGCCGGCGGCGGCTAGGGTTAGCGCCGCCCGAGTCGCCCCTGCGGGAGCGACGCGGGGGCCAAGGGGGGCTGGTTAGTTACTTTTTACATCCGGGCTTGATTTTCGAATTTCTTCAGCTTTGGCGAGTTATTCATGCAGCCATGTCCTGTTTTTGTTCCAGGAAACGACCCTTCCAGTTCCATATCAAACAATGAGTTCTGAGTCAGGACCTCTTCTGTTAGAGCCTTCTGGTTCATCAATCGAGAAAAAATGTTAGTACCAAATCAGTAGAGAAGGTTAAAGAGAGCACGAGGCATGACCATTTCAATTTGATTCATCCACTTGCATAAAAAAATTGTGTAATATAATTATTTGCAAAAATATTCAAAACAACTTGTACATTTGGCCATTTATTTACTAGAATTTGTGTTCTGTTTCTGACACTAACGATGCTTCATGGCATCACAGGGTATATATTTTCTATGGTGATAATTTTTTACAACATTATTACTTGAGTGATATGATTACCAATAGTTATTTGGTACTCCCTTCATTTTTTTACTCCGCATATAAGATTTGGTCAAAGTCAAACTGCACAAAGTTTGATCAAATTTATATAAAAAAATATGAACATCTATAATACTAAAACTATATAGTATGAACATGCGTTTCATGGTGCATCTGATAATATTGATTTCATATTATGAATGTTTATATTTTTTAATATAAAGTTAGTCAAACTCTACAAAGCTTGACTTTGACCAAACCTTATATGCGGACTAAAAAGAAACGGAGGGAGTAGGGAACTAATTGTCTAATTAGTTGTTGCCTCTTTTCATTCCTTGCATTAAACTATGACTAAAAGGTTAACATGTATTTCTTCTTCTTTGTGCGGCACAGATTCTGTTGCAAGGTACACGTCTCTTAGCAATTGATACATGAGCTGCTGTGGGTTTACTAAAAAAAAAACCTTAACTGGCTCAGAAACAGAAGCATGCTTTCCAGAGAATCCTGCCAGATTTGGTATCTATGGTTCCAATAGGAATACTCATTCTTCTACATGCATCTATGGTTCCAATAGGAATACTCATGCACCTCCATAGGTGGAATCCTGCCAGAGTATTTTTTGTTGTTGGATTTGTACGTCCTGAATAAGTCTCTGGAGGTGCTGCTTGTGAATATGTTTGTACAAGAATGGGTAACCAACCAACTATACGGCAATTAAAATTCCATTGTCTTCCCGATAAAATTTTCAATAAATCATCAATCACATGCTCATGTTGACGTCAAAAGTTCAGACAAAGGGATTTTAACGCGTTGTCAATTGCTAGAACAAGGAATCGTGTAATACTAAGGAAAGGCAACACATCTATGCCCAAGAAGCACTTCTTTATATGTCAATGACTAAACAGTTTCGGCCATTTCCAAAAAAATTAAGTGTAATACGGATATGATGCGAGAATAACTCAATCAGAGCATGCAACATTCATTAATGGCAGGACGATTTCGAATCTAAAAATGCAAAACAACACACACTAGATCTAAACAAACATGGCAACTTGCAACCTTATAATATATTCTGTACAGGTTGATGCCGAAAAAGGGTCCTCCCCGCCCCCCCCCCCCCCCTCGCTTTAGAGGGTGCTTGGATACGTTTTAGTCCCATGACTAAAAGTAGTGGGACTAAAACTTGCTAGCCTCACCCATGCTTGGATCCAAATACTAAAGAGACTAAAATCAAGTTATTGAGCATTTATTATCCTCCAATCCAGAACTCACATGTGTTAAAGGAGAGGCATTAAATGATGAGAGAGAGGACTAATACATATTTTAGTAGGTTTCCTATGACTAAAAAATTTTTAGCGTCAAGACTAGTCCTAGCCTCTCTTTAGTCAGGGGTGCTTGGAACTTTAGCTTCTAAAAGAGACTATTTTTAGTCAGACTAAAAATAGTCCCTTGGATCCAAGCACCCTCTTAGATTATAAAGCAACCATCACCATTTACATCCGAGAGACCGATACAAACGCACGCCACCACTGCACACAACTCACATACCCAGGGCAAGATACAAAGGTACCGGGCACCGACACACCAGCCCACCGACAGCCTAGCAAACTACAGATGGGCGAGGAAGACCGCTAGGAGCCGACGAGATCTCCACAAAGAGAAGTGAGCCAGACACCAACGAAGTTAGGACTCTAAAGCAGTGCCTCCTAGAAGGTTACGACCATGGATAGCCGCCACCGCTCGATCCCGAAGATTAGGTTTTCACCAGGAGCAAGACGACAGGAGTGGGAAAGCCGCGTCGGAGCCTTCAGGAAGGGCATGACGTCAACTGCAACTGCCACCGTTGGCCAGTCAAAGGACAGGGCAAGTGGTGTACCTCGGCGTTCACACCCCTCCATCGCACCCTAACTCGGCCAACCACCCGCAACCACACCACCCACATGGCCATGCACTAGTAGAAAAAGGACCATTTGTCCCGGTTCATAGGGCCCATCTGTCCCGGTTGGGGAACCGGAACAAAAGGGTCGTTACTAATGCCCTAGGCCTTTAGTCCCGATTCTTATACTAACCGGGACAGATGGGCCTCCACGTGGCCACTCCGGCGAGGCACGAGGACCTTTGGTCCCGGTTGGTAGTACCAATCGGGACCAATAAGCTTCCACGCGTCGGCATTTCAGGGGCTGTTTTTTTGAAAGGAGGGTGGTTTAGGGGTTTTGGGGGTTAATTTAGCTTGGTATAGGTAGCTAATTAATAGAGCTGTGTCCTCTCTTATCTCTGCGCTACTGCTACTGCTATGCCTAAACATGACTTAGATTGAAGGGAGGCAACCTGTGGTGCATGTCGAAAGTAATACTAATCCTAACTTGATCAAGTTTGGATTGTACTACTTTCGACATGCACCACATGCATGTTGCCTTCACTTCAATCCAATCCATATTCATTTCACCCGCTGATATATAATAACTCTTCATGCTCGCATCATGCATCATCATATATAATAACAAGTCTATTAATCATCATCATACAACTTCTACTCGTTATTAATAACAAGTCATACGATCATCATCCTCATAGTCATCGAACCAACCCTACTTAATTGTTCTTAGCACATGATCATCACTATTAGGTAGGACCTAAATACCGGAAATGCAACTTGGCTCCCGGGTCCAGATGCTCCCGCAGTCTGGACCACACATGTGCCTCGCGATTCACGCATAGAAAAGTATTCACGCATAAAATCATGTGTCTAGCTAACGCTGTTTCGGTACAGAGCGGGGATGACGGACACATACGTTCTGGACTCTTCTCCCCCCCAGTCTACCTCCACCGTCCACCCCGCACCACGCGACGCTCCCCATCTCCCCTGCCCACGCCGCCTTGATAGCTCCTCTGAGTCCTCCCCCCAGGTCCAGGCTGGCGCCGCCTTCTTCCCCCATGCTGCGTCGCCGCTGCCTGGTTCCAGATCTAAAGCTTGGATTTTGCGCGGCGGACCAACGACGCATCCATCCCCAAGTGCCCCGGGCCATGGTGGCCGTCGTTCATGTCCACCTCCACTACCATTAACTCCCCCCTCCTCCGTCCGTGGCCTCGCCGACCCGGCCTCTTCACCTCGCCATGGCGCTCCCCAGACCCCGCGCTCCTGCCTGCCTGCCTCCGCGCCCCCTCCCCGCCTGCACCTGCCCCCTCGCCGTCACTAGCACAGATGAGCGGGGGGCAAATGAGGAGTTTGTGGTGGCCACATACCAGCTGGTGCCCGTCGACGACCCCCGCGCACAACTCCACTTCCTGCAGGTCGGTCCACTTCTCCCTTGGGCCATTTAGTTTCAGTTCAGTTCACTAGATTTGGGATATCTGATGAAAGACTGGATTTTTTTACACATTGAATCTCTCCTATACCAGGTTAGGAAGATTACTTGGATGCTTTTCAGGCTTCTCCAGCATTAACCGGGCATGCTCTCCAGTATGAACACTCACTTATTCAGGTACGCTCAGTTCAGTACCTTCACACATTTAGAGCTGCCGATATTAACACAACAACCTGTTAGGATTAAGTACCTTTAGGTTTGTATCAAAGTTGATGTGGGTGGATTTAGTTCCTCGACATTTTTTTAGTGTTGTTGATATGGGTGGGGGTACTAGTTTCAAACAAGATCTCAGCAAAATGACAATGACAATTTAACTGAATCAGGGAGAGTTGTTTGAAAATTGGTACTTTGAAATGAAATTCTAGTGAACCTAGACTGAATCATGCACACACAGAAATGAATGAAAATTGACAGTCAAGTTTAACTTGTCATTCTGGGCGAAACTTGACTAAATCACAATGTGTACTGCAAAATCAAATTCTAGTGAAACTTGACTGAATCATTCATTCAGTGACAATGACAATGATATGGATGAAACTTGACTCAATCATGCAAACACATTTAGTACTTCACTTGTTTTCATCTCACTTTAATTGCAAAACGACATTTCTAGTGAAACTCAAGAACCCTTGTTTGTTTGCTGGTTCGATTAGCCAGCAGAAACTTTATTTGCTGAAACCACAATGACAACGACAATTCTTGTGGTTGTTCTGATCTCACTACCACTCAATTCTTGTACTGAAACCACAATGAAAATTTGGTTCTGCATAACCTCTGCTATATATGTCCAGTAGGATGTACTCTTGCAAGCCAGGACCAACTCAAGAAGTAGATTCATTAGATCTCAGATTTTTTAGAATTGTAGATTTTTGTTGTGAGTTCAGTAGTTCATTAGCATAAGTTCAGTAAATTCAGTCACTGTTTTCACACTCTTGACTATATATTCTCTGTATATTTGACTGTATTCAGATCATGCACTGACACTCTTGACTGCACAACAATAATCCACGGCGCCGGCAGCCGAAGCGGACGAAGTGGCTGGTCCTGCGAGTGGCGGTGGTGGTCGCCTACGTGGCGCAGGTGGGCGGCGGTGGTCATCCCCATGGCAGCGACGTAGGTGGGTGGTGGCACTGAGCCCGACGGTGGATGCACTGGCCGCTCTCGTGCGTGGTGGTGGGGGAGGTGCGCAGGTGGGCGACGGTGGTCGAGCTGCGCAGGTGGTCAGTGGTGGTCACCTCCGTGGTGGCGGTGCAGGTGGGCGGCGGCATTGGACCGGATGGTGGCTCGTGCGGGCGGTGGTGTTGGACGAATTTTCTTTTTGTTGCAAAAATTATAACGAATTACATCTGCGACAAGCTTTTCTTTAGTTTTTATGTCTTGATTCATACTCTATCACGTTTTTAATTTATTTATCTGAATTAGAAACCGAATTAGTATTTTTATCTGTCGTCCTTTTATTACTTTCACCTGACATGTGGGGATGGCTGACGCGGGGGCGTCCAAACAAACTATCTGTACCACGTGACCAGGTACAGGTACAGAGTACAGGTGCGTCAGAGCCCTTAACAGAGCCAACCTCCGTCCGCTCCCCCGTCATGAATCGTCTGCACGTACACTTTGAACCTGCAGTGTATAAATCTTTTTCAATTCCTGTATTCCTTCGGCAGTGACCTGCAGCACACATCCCCATGCTTGTCTGGGCGGCTCAGATTTCGGGTTCACCTGGACCCGAGAGCCAAAACGCCACTCCCCCTAAATACCCTCTTTATGATAAAATAGCATAAAATAATATAGACCCTGACTCCCCATTATGGAGAATGGAGATCATCCTGTCTTCAATTCTTGCGCTTCGCTTCCTTTTGCTTCCAAGAACCTCCTTACGACTGTCCATACATTTTTTCCATCCTTTGATTTGCATGTCTCCATTCCTTTTAGAAATCTGGTATGGACAATTGAGATTCGTAGGATGACCTGGCTGTATGTTCAAAACATTAAGGCTACCTTTCTGATACATCAAATGAGGCACACAATTCTCTGTGATTATCTATTGAAAAACATAGTAATAACTTCATAGTTAGCAATGATGTACTAGTTTTAGAAGTATGCAAAAGATGCACGGATGTCGTAATAGTAAGAAAATATTACCAGGTTATCTCCATGATAGTTACCGTAGTTCAACACATGCACTAGTGGCACGTATTGACCATAATGTTGAGGAGTTTGATTGTAGATATTGTAATTCTCAATGTCAGTACAAAATCCGACCAGATGATTTTTCTCCTTGTAAGTTAATTCGGAGCCATCGGTGTAGTGGGTTTTGTCTACCATCTCCCGCACATTCTTTAAAGAATGAAAATAAGTTGTCAACTATTTTGAAATAAACAATATAAATTAGCTAATAACTATGTTTGAGAAACTAAACTCACATAGCGGTAGAATTGGAGGCGTATCAACAAGGACCCAAATGTCCATATTGTCTTGCTCGATTTCAGGATCACCAAGATCCATGGTGACAAGCATACCCTCATCAAAACCATACATTTTGCAAAGTGCTTCCATTTTTTGCAACCAAAATGGGTTACGCTCTCAGAATTGCACAGCTTTACTTCAAAATCCACATCATGATGAGTCCTTAGGTGAATTTTCTTTGTTTCGAAACTTTCATGGTCTTCAAAACCCATCCTCTCCAAGACATAGCGCCTTGCATGGCATGGGATAAGCTACTCGAATTGTAAAAGATGAAAATTACACGTTGAAATAGTTGTAGTCATGCTTAATTACGAAAAAACACTTGTCGTCATTGCGTACCGTTTCAACATCGAAGGTCTCCTCGAGCTTAATGTTGAAGCGCCGATCATCGTCCAGGTGAGGCATGTCGCACAGACCTCGATCGTCATGGCACCAGCTACACCCCCCCTGGAGACTTTCGTCGTCTGATGACGATATTTCCTACGTTCATAATTCAAAGATTAAACTTGTACAATTAAATATATGTACTACGAAAACTAAATTAGATCATTATTATTCATCACGGGTTGACTATCGGTCTGTCGAGTCTTTTCTTGAAAACTCTCAGCACCTGGAGAAGAAGGAGAAATGACCCCCACGACAACAGTCGGGATTCTTCGTTCTCTCATATATATATATATATATATATATATATATATATATATATATATATATATATATATATATATGGTGGAGCTCTCCCTCACTGATTCCTCTCTGACATTTGCGACCGTCGATGATGGTCGTTACTCCTTCTTCCCCTAGTGCATAACAAAGGTCTAGCACCCGGAGAAGAAGGAGAAACGACCCACACGACAACAGTCGGACTTCTTCGTCCTCTCATATATGGTGGAGACTCGACAGACTTAAAGTCAACCCAAAATATCGTTTAATTATCTTTCTAAAAAAAGGATTTGGCTGGTCTCACCTCGAGGTCGGAGGGGGTCGGTGACGGGGACGACGGCGGGGATGATGGAGGGGGGTTCCTAGATTTCTGCGAAAAAAACCCTATAAGCTATCAACTAATCATATGCATACGCCTTGCATAGTGCTCTCCAATTTTAGCATTCAAAGTATGAGTAGTTTTCAATTTGAGCATTCAATAAGCAAAACCAAATCGTAAAATAAAGTAGTATTCAAATTAGCATGCATTCAATTATAAGCAAAACTACATCATCTCCTCCGTCCATACATCGTCGAATATTATCACTAATACACCTCGAATACTATCATACATATATAGCATCGCTAGTACAGCTAGAACTGTAGCGCCCGACGGGTATTGGCGCAGGCGGTGGACACCCAAAGGGAAGGAACCATCACAGGATCATAGCTCTAGTGAGATCCCTGAAGAACCTGCCAGGTATTGTCGAACCTGCACTCCAACGCAACCATGTAGCGACGGATGTGCTCGTCCTCCTCGCTGACACGGTGACGTACCACCTCCGTGGTGTCCGGAAGCCTAGGCACCGTCACTGGCCCCGCGACCCCCACCAAACAAGGATCGGGTCAACGACGGCTCCTCACCAACCTACGCACCCCGGAAGGTAGCACCTCCCAATACCAGCCCGGCGGAGCCCAGTCCCGGACATGGCCCCTCTGATCAAGTCGGCCTCCTCCGCCGAGTCGACGACGAGGATGCGGGATAGGCATCGTCGACGTCGATGCGGGAATAATTGCTTGAACTAAAAAATAAACTAGTTCTATTAATTCTCTTGCTAAAAATAAACTACTTCTATAGTAAAATAAAGTAGTTTTATTAAATCAACTAGTTCAACTACTAATTAAGCACTTACTATAAATAAAATAAAGTAGTACTTACTAAAAATAAACTACTTCTATATATAGTAAAATAAAGTAGTTTTATTAAATCAACTAGTTCAACTACTAAGAACTTACTATAAATAAAATAAAGTAGTACTTACTAAAAATAAACTACTTCTATAGTAAAATAAAGTAGCTTTATTAAATCAACTAGTTCAACTACTAAGCACTTACTATAAATAAAATAAACTAGTACTTACTAATTAAAAATAAACTTGTTTAACTAGTTCTATTATTTATCGACCCTCCTCCCCCCTCATGTTGAAGTTATGGGGAGGGGGTATATCGATAACCACATACCCGATAAAAAATAAGAAGAGGAAGAAGAAGAAGAAAAAAAGAGGAGAAGAAGAAAGGAATAGAGGAGAAGATCGAAGAAAAAAAAGAACAAAAAAAGAGAAGAAGAAGAAAGTACTAGAGGGGAGTTCTTCTTCGAAGAAAGGAATAGAGGCTCCCCTCTATTACTTTCTTCTTCTCCTCTTTTTCTTTTTCTTTTTTCCTTTTCTTATTTATTTCTCCACTTCTTCCTCTCCTCCTCTTCTTCTCCTTCTTCTTCTCCTTTTCCTCTTCTTATTTTCCCTTTTCCTCTCCCCCCTCACCACATGTCCGAGGAGAAGAAGAAAAAAAGAGGAGAAGGAGAAGGAATAGAGGAGAAGAAGAAAGAAAAAGAGGATCCTCTATTCCTTCTCCTTCTCCTCTTTTTTTCTTCTTCTTCGTCCTCTTCTTATTTTTCTTCTTCTTCCTTCTTCCTCTTTTCTTCCTCTTTTATTCTTTCCTTAATTTCTTTCCTCGACGACCCTAACCCTAAACAGTACAACTAACTACAACGACTTCGCTTGCATACATATGAACAAATATGATCGATCATCTATGAACAATATAAAAACATCATATGATATATGAACAAAAAAATGACTTCTATGAACAAAAAAAATCATCTAATCATATATTTTTTACGGCGGCTGATACGTCTCCAACGTATCTATAATTTTTGGTCGTTCCATGCTATTATATTATCTGTTTTGGATGTTTATGGGCTTTATTATACACTTTTATATTATTTTTGGGACTAACCTATTAACCTAGAGCCGAGTGTCAGTTTCTGTCTTTTCCTTGTTTTAGAGTATCACAGAAAAGGAAAATCTAACGCCAGTCCAATTGATCTGAAACTTCACGGAACTTATTTTTGGAGAAAGCAACCCGGGAGACTTGGAGTCCACGTAAGGGAAGCATGAAGGAGGCCACGAGGCAGGGGGCGCGCCCTCCACCCTCGTGGGCCCCTCGTGGCTCCCCTGGCGTACTTCTTCCGCCTATATATCTCCATACACCCTAAAAACATTCGAGAGCACAATAGGTCGGGAGTTCCGCCGCAAGAAGCCTCCGTAGCCACCGAAAGCCAATCTAGACCCGTTCTGGCACCCTGCCGGAGTGGGCAATCCCTCTCCAGTGGCCATCTTCATCATCCCGGTGCTCTCCATGACGAGGAGGGAGTAGTTCTCCCTCGGGGCTGAGGGTATGTACCAGTAGCTATGTGTTTGATCTCTCTCTCTCTCGTGTTCTTGAGATGATACGATCCTGATGTATCGCGAGCTTTGCTATTATATTTGGATCCTATGATGTTTCTTCTGAAGGAAATATGCCCTAGAGGCAATAATAAAGTTATTATTTATTTCCTTATATCATGATAAATGTTTCTTATTCATGCTAGAATTGTATTAACCGGAAACATAATACTTGTGTGAATACATAGACAAACAAAGTGTCACTAGTATGCCTCTACTTGACTAGCTCGTTAATCGAAGATGGTTATGTTTCCTAACCATAAACAAAAGAGTTGTTATTTGATTAAACGGGATCACATCATTAGGAGAATGATGTGATTGACACGACCCATTCCATTAGCTTAGCACCCGATCGTTTAGTATGTTGCTATTGCTTTCTTCATGACTTATACATGTTCCTATGCCTATGAGATTATGCAACTCCCGTTTGCCGGAGGAACACTTTGTGTGCTACCAAACGTCACAACGTAACTGGGTGATTATAAAGGAGCTCTACAGGTGTCTCCAAAGGTACATGTTGGGTTGGCGTATTTCGAGATTAGGATTTGTCACTCCGATTGTCGGAGAGGTATCTCTGGGCCCTCTCGGTAATGCACATCACATAAGCCTTGCAAGCATTGCAACTAATGAGTTAGTTGTGAGATGATGTATTACGGAACAAGTAAAGAGACTTGCCGGTAACGAGATTGAACTAGGTATTAAGATACCGACGATCGAATCTTGGGCAAGTAACATACCGATGACAAAGGGAACAACGTATGTTGTTATGCGGTCTGACCGATAAAGATCTTCGTAGAATATGTAGGAGCCAATATGGGCATCCAGGTCCTGCTATTGGTTATTGACCGGAGACGTGTCTCGGTCATGTCTACATTGTTCTCAAACCTGTAGGGTCCGCACGCTTAAGGTTTCGATGACCGTTATTTATGAGTTTATGAGTTTTGATGTACCGAAGGAGTTTGGAGTCCCGGATGAGATCGGGGACATGACGAGGAGTCTCGAAATGGTCGAGACGTAAAGATTGATATATTGGACGACTATACTCGGACATCGGAAAGGTTCCGAGTGATTCGGGTATTTTTCGGAGTACCGGGTAGTTACGGGAGAAGCAATGGGCCTTGATGGGCTTTAGTGGGAAGAGGAGAAAGGGCCAAGGGGCTGCTGCGCCCCCCTCCCCTCTAGTCCGAATTGGACTAGGGAAAAGGGGGCCGGCCACCTCTCCTTCTCCTCCACTTCCTTCTCCCTTCCTCCCCTCTTGGTGGACTCCTACTAGGACTTGGAGTCCTAGTAGGACTCCACATCCTGGCCGCACCTAGCCTTGGCCGGCGTCCTCCTCCTCCATCCTTTATATACTGAGGCAAGGGGCACCCCATGAACACAAGTTGATCCACGTGATCTATTCCTTAGCCGTGTGCGGCGGCCCCAGCCACCATAGTCCTCGATAATATTGTAGCGGAGTTTAGGCGAAGCCCTACTGCAGTAGTACATCAAGATCGTCACCACGCCGTCGTGCTGACGGAACTCTTCCCCGACACTTTGCTGGATCAGAGTCCGGGGATCGTCATCGAGCTGAACGTGTGCTAAAATTCGGAGGTGCCGTAGTTTCGGTGCTTGATCGGCCAGGCCGTGAAGGCGTACGACTACATCAACCAAACGCTTCTGTTGTCGATCTACTAGGTATGTAGATCACACCCCCCCCTCTCGTTGCTATGCATCACATGATCTTGCGTGTGCGTAGGAATTTTTTTGAAATTACTACGTTCTCCAACAGTGGTATCAGAGCCTAGGTTTTATGTGTTGATGTTATATGCACGAGTAGAACACAAGTGAGTTGTGGGCGATATAAGTCATACGGCTTACCAGCATGTCATACTTTGGTTCGGCGGTATTGTTGGATGAAGCGGCCCGGACCGACATTACGCGTACGCTTACGCGAGACCGGTTCTCCCGTCGTGCTTTGCACATAGGTGGCTTGCGGGTGACAGTTTCTCCAACTTTAGTTGAACCGAGTATGGCTACGCCCGGTCCTTGCGAAGGTTAAAACATCACCAACTTGACAAACTATCGTTGTGGTTTTTGATGCGTAGGTAAGAACAGTTCTTGCTAAGCTCGTAGCAGCCACGTAAAACTTGCAACAACAAAGTAGAGGACGTCTAACTTGTTTTTGCAGGGCATGTTGTGATGTGATATGGTCAAGACGTGATGAGATATAAGTTGTTGTATGAGATGATCATGTTTTGTTGAAGTTATCAATAACTGGCAAAATCCTTATGGTTGTCTCTCTATTGCATAAGATGCAAGCGTCCAATAATTGCTTGACTTTATCGCTGTGCGATAGCAATAGTTGCAAGAGCAATTGTTGGCGAGACGACCACGTGACGAAACATTGATATAGATCAAGATGATGGAGATCATGGTGTCATGTCGGTGACGATATAGATCATGACAGTACTTTGGAGATGGAGATCAAAGAAGCAAGATGATGATGGCCATATCATGTCACATATTTTGATTGCATATGATGTTTATCTTTTATACATCTTATTTTTGCTTAGTTTGATGGTAGCATTTTAAGATGATCTCTCACTAATTATCAAGAAGTGTTCTCCCTGAGTATGCACCGTTGCGAAAGTTCTTCGTGCTGAGACACCACGTGATGATCGGGTGTGATAGGCTCTACATTCAAATACAACGGGTGCAAAACAGTTGCACGCGGAATACTAAGGTTATACTTGACGAGCCAAGCATATACAGATATGGCCTCGGAACACGGAGACCGAAAGGTCGAGCGTGAATCATATAGTAGATATGATCAACATAGTGATGTTCACCATTGAAATTACTGTTGGGTTTCGTAGTAATTTCAAAAAATTTCCTACGCACACGCAAGATCATGTGATGCATAGCAACGAGGGGGGAGTGTGATCTACATACCTAGTAGATCGACAACGGAAGCGTTTGGTTGATGTAGTCGTACGTCTTCACGATCTGACCGATCAAGCACCGAAACTACGGCACCTCCGAGTTCGAGCACACGTTCAGCTCGATGACGATCCCCGGACTCCGATCCAGCAAAGTGTCGGGGAAGAGTTTCGTCAGCACGACGGCGTGGTGACGATCTTGATGCACTACAGCAGCAGGGCTTTGCCTAAACTCCGCTACAGTATTATCGAGGATTATGGTGGCTGGGGGCGCCGCACACGGGAATAGATCACGTGGATCAAGTTGTGTGTCTCTGGGGTGCCCCTTGCCTCAGTATATAAAGGAGCCAGGGAGAGGGGGCGGCCGGCCAAGGTGGGCGCGCAGGACTCCTAGTTGGACAAGGAGAGAAGGGAAAGAGGTGGAAGAGAGGAAGGAAAGGGGGGCGCCGCCCCCCTTCCCTTGTCCTATTCGGACTAGGAAGGGGAGGGGCGCGCGGCCACCTCTTGCCTCCTTCTCTCTTCTCCCTCAAGGCCCATGTAGGCCCAATAAACCCCCGGGGGGGTTCCGGTAACCCCCCGGTACTCCGGAAAAATGCCGATTTCACCCGGAACGATTCCGATGTCCAAATATAGGCTTCCAATATATCAATATTTACGTCTCGACCATTTCGAGACTCCTCGTCATGTCCGTGATCACATCCGGGACTCCGAACAACCTTCGGTACATCAAAATGCATAAACTCATAATATAACAGTCATCGTAACCTTAAGCGTGCGGACCCTACGGGTTCGAGAACAATGTAGACATGACCGAGACATGTCTCCAGTCAATAACCAATAGCGGGACCTGGATGCCCATATTGGCTCCTACATATTCTATGAAGATCTTTATCGGTCAGACCGCATAACAACATACGTCGTTCCCTTTGTCATCGGTATGTTACTTGCCCGAGATTCGATCGTCGGTATTCCAATACCTAGTTCAATCTCGTTGCTGGCAAGTCTCTTTACTCGTTCTGTAATACATCATCCCGCAACTAACTCATTTAGTTGCAATGCTTGCAAGGCTTAAGTGATGTGCATTACTGAGAGGGCCCAGAGATACCTCTCCGACAATCGGAGTGACAAAACCTAATCTCGAAATACGCCAACCCAACATGTACCTTTGGAGACACCTGTAGTACTCATTTATAATCACCCAGTTACGTTGTGGCGTTTGGTAGTACCCAAAGTGTTCCTCCGGTAAACGGGAGTTGCATAATCTCATAGTTATAGGAACATGTATAAGTCATGAAGAAAGCAATAGCAACATACTAAACGATCGGGTGCTAAGCTAATGGAATGGGTCATGTCAATCAGATCATTCTCTTAATGATGTGATCCCGTTAATCAAATAACAACTCATTGTTCATGGTTAGGAAACATAACCATCTTTGATTAACGAGCTAGTCAAGTAGAGGCATACTAGTGACACTTTGTTTGTCTATGTATTCACACATGTATTATGTTTCCGGTTAATACAATTCTAGCATGAGTAATAAACATTTATCATGATTATAAGGAAATAAATAATAACTTTATTATTGCCTCTAGGGCATATTTCCTTCAGTCTCCCACTTGCACTAGAGTCAATAATCTAGATTACACAGTAATGATTCTAACACCCATGGAGCCTTGGTGCTGATCATGTTTTGCTCGTGGAAGAGGCTTAGTCAACGGGTCTGCAATATTCAGATCCGTATGTATCTTGCAAATCTCTATGTCTCCCACCTGGACTAGATCCCGGATGGAATTGAAGCGTCTCTTGATGTGCTTGGTTCTCTTGTGAAATCTGGATTCCTTTGCCAAGGCAATTGCACCAGTATTGTCACAAAAGATTTTCATTGGACCCGATGCACTAGGTATGACACCCAGATCGGATATGAACTCCTTCATCCAGACTCCTTCATTTGCTGCTTCCGAAGCAGCTATGTACTCCTCTTCACATGTAGATCCCGCTACAACGCTTTGTTTAGAACTGCACCAACTGACAGCTCCACCGTTTAATGTAAAGACGTATCCGGTTTGCGATTTAGAATCGTCTGGATCAGTGTCAAAGCTTGCATCAACGTAACCTTTTACGATGAGCTCTTTGTCACCTCCATATACGAGAAGCATATCCTTAGTCCTTTTCAGGTATTTTAGGATGTTCTTGACCGCTGTCCAGTGATCCACTCCTGGATTACTTTGGTACCTCCCTGCTAGACTTATAGCAAGGCACACATCAGGTCTGGTACACAGCATTGCATACATGATAGATCCTATCGCTGATGCATAGGGAACATCTTTCATATTCTCTCTATCTTCTGCAGTGGTCGGGCATTGAGTCTTACTCAATTTCACACCTTGTAACACAGGCAAGAATCCTTTCTTTGCTTGATCCATTTTGAACTTCTTCAAAATTTTGTCAAGGTATGTTGTTTGTGAAAGTCCAATTAAGCGTTTTGATCTATCTCTATAGATCTTAATGCCTAATATGTAAGCAGCTTCACCGAGGTCTTTCATTGAAAAACTCTTATTCAAGTATCCCTTTATGCTATCCAGAAATTCTATATCATTTCCAATTAATAATATGTCATCTACATATAATATCAGAAATGCTACAGAGCTCCCACTCACTTTCTTGTAAATACACGCTTCTCCAAAAGTCTGTATAAAACCAAATGCTTTGATCACACTATCAAAGCGTTTATTCCAACTCCGAGAGGCTTGCACCAGTCCATAAATGGATCGCTGGAGCTTGCACACTTTGTTAGCTCCCTTTGGATCGACAAAACCTTCTGGTTGCATCATATACAACTCTTCTTCCAGAAATCCATTCAGGAATGCAGTTTTGACATCCATCTGCCAAATTTCATAATCATAAAATGCGGCAATTGCTAACATGATTCGAACAGACTTAAGCATCGCTATGGGTGAGAAGGTCTCATCGTAGTCAATCCCTTGAACTTGCCGGAAACCTTTTGCGACAAGTCGAGCTTTGTAGACAGTAATATTACCGTCAGCATCAGTCTTCTTCTTGAAGATCCATTTATTCTCAATTGCTTGCCGATCATCGGGCAAGTCAACCAAAGTCCATGCTTTGTTCTCATACATGGATCCCATCTCAGATTTCATGGCTTCAAGCCACTTTGCGGAATCTGGGCTCACCATCGCTTCTTCATAGTTCGTAGGTTCATCATGATCTAGTAGCATGAATTCCAGAACGGGATTACCGAACCACTCTGGTGCGGATCTTACTCTGGTTGATCTACGAGGTTCAGTAGTATCTTGTTCTAAAGTTTCGTGATCATCATCATTAGCTTCCTCACTAACTGGTGTAGGTGTCACAGAAACAGTTTTCTGTGATGCACTACTTTCCAATAAGGGAGCAGGTACAATTACCTCGTCAAGTTCTACTTTCCTCCCACTCACTTCTTTCGAGAGAAACTCCTTCTCCCTAAAGTTTCCGAACTTAGCAACAAAAGTCTTGCCTTCGGTTTTGTGATAGAAGGTGTATCCAATAGTTTCCTTTGGATATCCTATGAAGACACATTTTTCTGATTTGGGTTCGAGCTTATCAGGTTGAAGCTTTTTCACATAAGCATCGCAGCCCCAAATTTTCAGAAACGACAACTTTGGTTTCTTGCCAAACCACAGTTCATAAGGCGTCGTCTCAACGGATTTTGATGGTGCCCTATTTAACGTGAATGCGGCTGTCTCTAGAGCGTACCCCCAAAACGATAGCGGTAAATCAGTAAGAGACATCATAGATCGCACCATATCTAGTAAAGTACGATTACGACGTTCGGACACACCATTACGCTGTGGTGTTCCGGGTGGCGTGAGTTGCGAAACTATTCCACAATTTTTCAAATGTACACCAAACTCGTAACTCAAATATTCTCCTCCACGATCAGATCGTAGAAACTTTATTTTCTTGTTACGATGATTTTCAACTTCACTCTGAAATTCTTTGAACTTTTCAAATGTTTCAGACTTATGTTTCATTAAGTAGATATACCCATATCTGCTCAAATCATCTGTGAAGGTGAGAAAATAACGATATCCGCCACGAGCCTCAATATTCATCAGACCACATACATCTGTATGTATGATTTCCAACAAATCTGTTGCTCTCTCCATAGTACCGGAGAACGATGTTTTGGTCATCTTGCCCATGAGGCACGGTTCGCAAGTACCAAGTGATTCATAATCAAGTGGTTCCAAAAGTCCATCAGTATGGAGTTTCTTCATGCGCTTTACACCGATATGACCTAAACGGCAGTGCCCCAAATAAGTTGCACTCCCATTATCAACTCTGCATCTTTTGGCTTCAACATTATGAATATGTGTGTTACTACTATCGAGATTCAACAAGAATAGACCACTCTTCAAGGGTGCATGACCATAAAAGATGTTACTCATATAAATAGAACAACCATTATTCTCTGATTTAAATGAATAACCATCTCGCATCAAACAAGATCCAGATATAATGTTCATGCTTACGCTGGCACCAAATAACAATTATTTAGGTTTAATACTAATCCCGAAGGTAGATGTAGAGGTAGCGTGCCGCTTGCGATCACATCGACTTTGGAACCGTTTCCCACGCGCATCGTCACCTCCTCCTTAACCAATCTTCGCTTGATCCGTAGTCCCTGTTTCGAGTTGCAAATATTAGCAACAGAACCAGTATCAAATACCCAGGTGCTACTGCGAGCATTAGTAAGGTACACATCAATAACATGTATATCACATATACCTTTGTTCACCTTTCCATCCTTCTTATCCGCCAAATACTTGGGGCAGTTCCGCTTCTAGTGACCAGTCTGCTTGCAATAGAAGCACTCAGTTTCAGGCTTAGGTCCAGGTTTGGGTTTCTTCTCTTGAGTAGCAACTTGCTTGCCGTTCCTTTTGAAGTTCCCCTTTTTCTTCCCTTTGCCCTTTTTCTTGAAACTAGTGGTCTTGTTGACCATCAACACTTGATGCTCCTTGATTTCTACCTCCGCAGCTTTCAGCATCGCGAAGAGCTCGGGAATAGTCTTGTTCATCCCTTGCATATTATAGTTCATCACGAAGCTCTTGTAGCTTGGTGGCAGTGATTGGAGAATTCTGTCGATGACGCAATCATCTGGAAGATTAACTCCCAATTGAATCAAGTGATTATTATACCCAGACATTTTGAGTATATGCTCACTAACAGAACTGTTCTCTTCCATCTTGTAGCTATAGAACTTATTGGAGACTTCATATCTCTCAATCCGGGCATTTGCTTGAAATATTAACTTCAACTCCTGGAACATCTCATATGCTCCATGACGTTCAAAACGTCGTTGAAGTCCCGATTCTAAGCCGTAAAGCATGGCACACTGAACTATCGAGTAGTCATCAGCTTTGCCTTGCCAGACGTTCATAACATCCGGCGTTGCTCCTACAGCAGGCCTGGCACCCAGCGGTGCTTTCAGGACGTAATTCTTCTGTGCAGCAATGAGGATAATCCTCAAGTTACGGACCCAGTCCGTGTAATTGCTACCATCATCTTTCAACTTTGCTTTCTCAAGGAACGCATTAAAATTCAACGGAACAACAGCACGAGCCATCTATCTACAATCAAACATAAACAAGCAAGATACTATCAGGTACTAAGTTCATGATAAATTTAAGTTCAATTAGTCAAATTAATTAAAGAACTTCCACTTAGATAGACATCCCTCTAATCCTCTAAGTGATCACGTGATCCAAATCAACTAAACCATAACCGATCATCACGTGAGATGGAGTAGTTTTCAATGGTGAACATCGTTATGTTGATCATATCTACTATATGATTCACGCTCGACCTTTCGGTCTCCGTGTTCCGAGGCCATATCTGTATATGCTTGGCTCGTCAAGTATAACCTGAGTATTCCGCGTGTGTAACTGTTTTGCACCCGTTGTATTTGAACGTAGAACCTATCACACCCGATCATCACGTGGTGTCTCAGCACGAAGAAATTTCGCAACGGTGCATACTCAGGGAGAACACTTCTTGATAATTTAGTGAGAGACCATCTTATAATGCTACCGTCAAGCAAAGCAAGATAAGATGCATAAAAGGATAAACATCACATGCAATCAATATAAGTGATATGATATGGCCATCATCATCTTGTGCTTGTGATCTCCATCTCCGAAGCACCGCCGTGATCACCATCGTCACCGGCGTGACACCTTGATCTCCATCGTAGCATCGCTGTCGTCTCGCCAAGCTTGTGCTTCTACGACTATCGCTACCATTTAGTGATAAAGTAAAGCATTACATCGCGATTGCATTGCATACAATAAAGCGACAACCATATGGCTCCTGCCGGTTGCCGATAACTCGGTTACAAAACATGATCATCTCATACAATAAAATTCAGCATCATGTCTTGACCATATCACATCACAACATGCCCTGCAAAAACAAGTTAGACGTCCTCTACTTTGTTGTTGCAAGTTTTACGTGGCTGCTACGGGCTTAAGTAAGAACCAATCTCACCTACGCATCAAAACCACAACGATAGTTTGTCAATTTGACTCCGTTTTAACCTTCGCAAGGACCGGGCGTAGCCACACTTGGTTCAACTAAAGTTGGAGAAACTGTCACCCACAAGCCACCTCTGTGCAAAGCACGTCGGGAGAACCGGTCTCGCGTAAGCGTATGCGTAATGTCGGTCTGGGCCGCTTCATCCAACAATACCGCCGAACCAAAGTATGACATGCTGGTAGGCAGTATGACTTGTATCGCCCACAACTCACTTGTGTTCTACTCGTGCATATAACATCAACATATAAAACCTAGGCTCGAATGCCACTGTTGGGCTTCGTAGTAATTTCAAAAAATTTCCTAGGCACACGCAAGATCATGTGATGCATAGCAACGAGGGGGGAGTGTGATCTACATACCTAGTAGATCAACAACGGAAGCGTTTGGTTGATGTAGTCGTACGTCTTCACGATCCGACCGATCAAGCACCGAAACTACGGCACCTCCGAGTTCGAGCACACGTTCAGCTCGATGACGATCCCCGGACTCCGATCCAGCAAAGTGTCGGGGAAGAGTTTCGTCAGCACGACGGCGTGGTGACGATCTTGATGCACTACAGCAGCAGGGCTTCGCCTAAACTCTGCTACAGTATTATCGAGGATTATGGTGGCTGGGGGCGCCGCACACGGCTAAGGAATAGATCACGTGGATCAACTTGTGTGTCTCTGGGGTGCCCCTTGCCTCAGTATATAAAGGAGCCAGGGAGAGGGGGCGGCCGGCCAAGGTGGGCGCGCCAAGGGGGAGTCCTACTCCCATCGGGAGTAGGACTCCTAGTTGGACAAGGAGAGAGGGGAAAGAGGTGGAAGAGAGGAAGGAAAGGGGGGGCGCCGCCCCCCTTCCCTTGTCTTATTCGGACTAGGAAGGGGAGGGGCGCGCGGCCACCTCTTGCCTCCTTCTCTCTTCTCCCTCAAGGCCCATGTAGGCCCAATAAACCCCCGGGGGGGGGGGGTTCCGGTAACCCCCCGGTACTTCGGAAAAATGTCGATTTCACCCGGAACGATTCTGATGTCCAAATATAGGCTTCCAATATATCAATCTTTACGTCTCGACCATTTCGAGACTCCTCGTCATGTCCGTGATCACATCCGGGACTTCGAACAACCTTCGGTACATCAAAATGCATAAACTCATAATATAACTGTCATCGTAACCTTAAGCGTGCGGACCCTACGGGTTCGAGAACAATGTAGACATGACCGAGACATGTCTCTAGTCAATAACCAATAGCGGGACCTGGATGCCCATATTGGCTCCTACATAATCTACGAAGATCTTTATCAGTCAGACCGCATAACAACATACGTCGTTCCCTTTGTCATCGGTATGTTACTTGCCCGAGATTCGATCGTCGGTATTCCAATACCTAGTTCAATCTCGTTGCTGGCAAGTCTCTTTACTCGTTCTGTAATACATCATCCCGCAACTAACTAATTTAGTTGCAATGCTTGCAAGGCTTAAGTGATGTGCATTACCGAGAGGGCCCAGAGATACCTCTCCGACAATCGGAGTGACAAAACCTAATCTCGAAATACGCCAACCCAACATGTACCTTTGGAGACACCTGTAGTACTCCTTTATAATCACCCAGTTACGTTGTGACGTTTGGTAGTACCCAAAGTGTTCCTCCGGTAAACGGGAGTTGCATAATCTCATAGTTATAGGAACATGTATAAGTCATGAAGAAGGCAATAGCAACATACTAAACGATCGGGTGCTAAGCTAATGGAATGGGTCATGTCAATCAGATCATTCTCTTAATGATGTGATCCCGTTAATCAAATAACAACTCATTGTTCATGGTTAGGAAACATAACCATCTTTGATTAACGAGCTAGTCAAGTAGAGGCATACTAGTGACACTTTGTTTGTCTATGTATTCACACATGTATTATGTTTCTGGTTAATACAATTCTAGCATGAATAATAAACATTTATAATTATTATAAGGAAATAAATAATAACTTTATTATTGCCTCTAGGGCATATTTCCTTCAACTACTCCATCTCACGTGATGATCGGACATGGTTTAGTTGATTTGGATCACGTGATCACTTAGAGGATTAGAGGGATGTCTATCTAAGTGGGAGTTCTTAAGTAATATGATTAATTGAACTTAAATTTATCATGAACTTAGTCCTAGTAGTATTTTGCAAATTATGTTGTAGATCAATAGCTCGCGTTGTTGCTTCCCTGTGTTTATTTTGATATGTTCCTAGAGAAAATTGTGTTGAAAGATGTTAGTAGCAATGATGCGGATTGGATCCGTGATCTAAGGTTTATCCTCATTGCTGCATAGAATAACTATGTCCTTGATGCACCGCTAGGTGACGGACCTATTGCAGGAGCAGATGCAAACGTTATGAACGTTTGGCTAGCTCAATATGATGACTGCTTGATAGTTTAGTGCACCATGCTTAATGGCTTAGAATCGGGACTTCAAAGACGTTTTGAACGTCATGGAGCATATGAGATGTTCCAGGAGTTGAAGTTAATATTTCAAGCAAATACCTGAGTTGAGAGATATGAAGTCTCCAACAAGTTCTATAGCTAAAAGATGGAGGAGAATCGCTCAACTAGTGAGCATGTGCCCAGATTGTCTGAGTACTGCAATCGCTTGAATCAAGTGGGAGTTAATCTTCCAGACAAGATAGTGATTGACAGAATTCTCTAGTCACCATCACCAAGTTAGTAGAACTTCGTGATGAACTATGATATGCAAGGGATAACGGAAACGATTCCCAAGCTCTTCGTAATGCGGAAATTGACGAAGGTAGAAATCGAGAAAAACATCAAGTGTTGATGGTAGACAATACCACTAGTTTCAAGAAAAGGGCAGAGGGGAGAAGGGGAACTTCAAGAAGAACAGCAAGCAAGTTGCTGCTCAAGAGAAGAGCCCAAGTCTGGTCCTAAGCCTGAGACTAAGTGTTTCTACTGCAAAGGGACTGGTCACTGGAAGCGGAACTACCCCAAGTGATTGGCAGATAAGAAGGATGGCAAAGTGAACATAAGTATATTTGATATACATGTTATTGATGTGTACTTTACTAGTGTTTATAGCAACCCCTCAGTATTTGATACTAGTTCAGTTGCTAAGATTAGTAACTCGAAACGGGAGTTGCATAATAAACAGAGACTAGTTAAGGGTGAAGTGACGATGTGTGTTGGAAGTGGTTCCAAGATTTATATGATCATCATCGCACACTCCCTATACTTTCGGGATTAGTGTTGAACCTGAATAAGTGTTATTTGGTGTTTGCGTTAAGCATGAATATGATTTGATCATGTTTATTGTAATACGGTTATTCATTTAAGTAAGAGAATAAATTTTTGTTCTGTTTACATGAATAAAACCTTATATGGTTACACACCCAATGAAAATAATTCGTTGGATCTCGATCGTAGTGATACACATAATCATAATATTGAAACCAAAAGATGCAAAGTTAATAATGATAGTGCAACTTATTTGTAGCACTGCCGTTTAGGTCATATTGGTGTAAAGCGCATGAAGAAACTCCATGCTGATGGGATTTTGGAATCACTTGATTATGAATCACTTGATGCTTGCGAACCATGCCTCATGGGCAAGATGACTAAGACTCCGTTCTCCAGAGCGAGCAACTGACTTATTGGAAATAATACATATTGATGTATGTGGTCCGATGAGTGTTAAGGCTCACGCAAGTATCGTTATTTTCTGAACTTCACAGATGATTTGAGCAGATATGGGTATATCTACTTGATGAAACATAAGTCTGAAACATTTGAAAAGTTCAAAGAATTTTAGAGTGAAGTGGAAAATCATCGTGACAAGAAAATAAAGTTTCTACGATCTGATCGCCGAGACAAATATTTGAGTTACGAGTTTGGTCTTCAATTAAAACAATGTGGAATAGTTTCACAAACTCATGCCACATGGAACACCACAGCATAATGGTGTGTCCGAACGTCATAACCGTACTTTATTGGATATAGTGCAATCTATGATGTCTCTTACCGATCTACCACTATCGTTTTGGGGTTATGCATTAGTGTTGGGGAACGTAGCAGAAATTCAAAATTTTCCTACGTGTCACCAAGATCTATCTATGGAGAGACCAGCAACGAGGGGAAGGAGAGTGCATCTACATACCCTTGTAGATCGCTAAGCGGAAGCGTTCAAGAGAACGGGGTTGATGGAGTCGTACTCGTCGTGATCCAAATCACCGGAGATCCTAGTGCCGAACGGACGGCACCTCCGCGTTCAACACACGTACAGCCCGGTGACGTCTCCCATGCCTTGATCCAGCAAGGAGAGAGGGAGAGGTTGAGGAAGACTCCATCTAGCAGCAGCACAACGGCATGGTGGTGATGGAGGAGCGTGGCAATCCTGCAGGGCTTCGCCAAGCACCACGGGAGAGGAGAAGGACTTGGGAGAGGGGGAGGGCTGCACCAAAGGCAAAAGGTGTGTCTTGAGAGGCCCTCCTTCCCCACTATATATAGGGAGCCCAAGGGGGGGCGCCGGCCCTAGGAGATCCAATCTTCTAGGGGGGCGGCGGCCAGGGGAGGAATCCCTCCTCCCCAAGGCATCTAGGAGGTGCCTTCCCCTTCTGGGACTCTTCCTTTAGGGTTTCCCCCACACTAGGCGCATGGGCCCTAGGGGAAAGTGGCGCCCCAGCCCACTTTGGGCTGGATCCCTTCCCACTTCAGCCCATGGGACCCTCCGGGATAGGTGGCCCCACCCGGTGGGCCCCCGGGACCCTTCTGGTGGTCCCGGTACAATATCGATGACCCCGAAACTTGTCCCGATGGCCGAAATAGGACTCCCAATATATAAATCTTTACCTCCGGATCATTCCGGAACTCCTCGTGACGTCCGGGATCTCATCCGGGACTCCGAACAACATTCGGTAACCACATACAAACTTCCTTTATAACCCTAGCGTCATCGAACCTTAAGTGTGTAGACCCTACGGGTTCGGGAGACATGCAGACATGACCGAGACGTTCTCCGGTCAATAACCAACAGCGGGATCTGGATACCCATGTTGGCTCCCACATGTTCCACGATGATCTCATCGGATGAACCACGATGTCAAGGACTTAATCAATCCCGTATACAATTCCCTTTGTCTAGCGGTATTGTACTTGCCCGAGATTCGATCGTCGGTATCCCGATACCTTGTTCAATCTCATTACCGGCAAGTCTCTTTACTCGTTCCGTAACACATCATCCCGTGATCAACTTCTTGATCACATTGTGCACATTATGATGATGTCCTACCGAGTGGGCCCAGAGATACCTCTCCGTCACACGGAGTGACAAATCCCAGTCTCGATTCGTGCCAACCCAACAGACACTTTCGGAGATACCTATAGTGCACCTTTATAGTCACCCAGTTACGTTGTGACGTTTGGTACACCCAAAGCATTCCTACGGTATCCGGGAGTTGCACAATCTCATGGTCTAAGGAAATGATACTTGACATTAGAAAAGCTTTAGCATACGAACTACACGATCTTTTTGCTAGGCTTAGGATTGGGTCTTGTCCATCACATCATTCTCCTAATGATGTGATCCCGTTATCAATGACATCCAATGTCCATGGTCAGGAAACCATAACCATCTATTGATCAACGAGCTAGTCAACTAGAGGCTTACTAGGGACATGGTGTTGTCTATGTATCCACACATGTATCTGAGTTTCCTATCAATACAATTCTAGCATGGATAATAAACGACTATCATGAACAAAGAAATATAATAATAACTAATTTATTATTGCCTCTAGGGCATATTTCCAACAGTCTCCCACTTGCACTAGAGTCAATAATCCAGTTCACATCGCTATGTGATTAACACTCAAGGTCACATCCCCATGTGACTAACACCCAAAGAGTTTACTAGAGTCAATAATCTAGTTCACATTACCATGTGAGCAACACTCGATGAGTTCCGGGTTTGATCATGTTATGCTTGTGAGAGATGTTATAGTCAACGGGTCTGAATCTTTCAGATCCGTGTGTGCTTTACAAATCTCTATGTCATCTCCCAGATGCAGCTACCACGTTCTATTTGGAGCTATTCCAAATAACTGGTCTACTATACGAATCCAGTCTACTACTCAGAATAATCTGGATTAGTGTCAAAGTTTGCATCGGTGTAACCCTTTACGACGAACTCTTTTACCACCTCCATAATCGAGAAAATTCCTTAGTCCACTAGTTACTAAGGATAACTTTGACCGCTGTCTTGTGATCCATTCTTGGATCACTCTTGTACCCCTTGACTGACTCATGGCAAGGCACATTTCAGGTGCGGTACACAGCATAGCATACTGTAGGGCCTATGTCTTAAGCATAGGGGACGACCTTCGTCCTTCCTCTTTCTTCTGCCGTGGTCGAGCTTTAAGTCTTAACTTCATACCTTACAACTCAGGCAAGAACTCCTACTTTGGCTGATCCATCTTGAACACATTCAAGATCATGTCAAGGTATGTGCTCATTTGAAAGTACCATTAAGCGTTTTTGATCTATCCTTATAGATCTTGATGCTCAATGTTCAAGTAGCTTAATCCAGGCTTTCATTGAAAAACGTTTTTCAAATAACCCTATATGCTTTCCAGAAATTCTACGTCATTTCTGATCATCAATATGTCAACAACATATACTCATCAGAAATTCTATAGTGCTCCCACTCACTTCCTTGGAAATACAAGTTTCTCATAAACTCTGTATACACCCAAAATCTTTGATCATCTCATCAAAGCATACATTCCAACTCCGAGATGCTTACTCCAGTCCTTAGAAGGACTGCTGGAGCTTTGCATACTTATTAGCATCTTTCAGGATTGACAAAACCTTCCGGTTGTATCACATACAACCTTTCCTCAAGAAAATCGTCGAGGAAACAATGTTTTGACATACTATCTGCAGGATTTCATAAATAATGCAGTAATTGCTAATATAATTCCAACAGACTCTTAGCATCGCTATGAGTGAGAAAGTCTCACCGTAGTCAACTCCTTGAACTTGTCGGGAAACACCTTAACGACAAGTCGAGCTTTCTCAATGGTGACGCTTACCATCATTGTCTGTCTTCCTTTTAAAATCCATCTGCACTCAACAACCTTACGACCATCAAGTAGTTCTGTCAAAGTCTACACTTTGTTTCCATACATGGATCCTCTCTCGGATTTTATGGCCTCGAGCCATTTATCAGAATTCAGGCCCACCATTGCTTCTCCATATCTCGTAGGTTCATTGTTGTCTAGCTACATGACTTCCAAGACAGGATTACGTACCACTCTGAAGTAGTACGCATCCTTGTCATCCCACGAGGTTTGGTAGTGACTTGATCTGAAGTTTCATGATCACTATCATAAGCTTCCACTTCAATTGGTGTAGGTGCCACAAGAACAACTTCCTGTGCCCTGCCACACACTAGTTGAAGAGACGGTTCAATAACCTCATCAAGTCTCAACCATCCTCCCACTCAATTCTTTCGAGAGAAACTTTTCCTCGAGAAAGGACCCGATTCTAGAAACAATCCCTTATTGCTTTCGAATCTGAGACAGGAGGTATACCCAACTGTTTTGGGTGTCCTATGAAGATACATTTATCCGCTTTGGGTTCGAGCTTATTAGCCTGAAACTTTTTCACATAAGCGTCGCAGCCCCAAACTTTTAAGAAATGACAGCTTAGGTTTCTCTAAACCATAGTTCATATGGTGTCATCTCATCGGAATTCCATGGTGCCCTATTTAAAGTGAATGTGGTTGTCTCTAATGCCTAACCCATAAACTATCGTGATAATTCGATAAGAGACATCATAGTATGCATCATATCCAATAGGGTGCAGTTATGATGTTCGGACACACCATCACACTATGGTGTTCCAGGCTGTATCAGTTGTGAAACAATTTCCACAATGTCTTAATTCTGTGCCAAACTCGTAATTCAGATATTCATCTCTATGATCATATCATAGATATTTTATCCTCTTGTCACGACGATCTTTCAACTTCACCCTGAAATTACTTGAACCTTTCAATAATTCAGACTCGTGATTTATCAAATAAATGTACTCAACATCTACTCAAATCATCTGTGAAGTAAGAACATAACGATATCCACTACACGCCTCAGCACTCATTGGACTGCACACATCAAAATGTATTACTTCCAGCAAGTTGCTTTCTGGTTCCATTTTACTGAAACCGAGGCTTTCAGTCATCTTGCCCATGTGGTATGATTTGCATGTCTCAAGTGATTCAAAATCAAGTGAGTTCAAACGGTCCATCTGCATGGAGTTTCTTCATGCATATACACCAATAGACATGGTTCGCATGTCTCAAACTTTTCAAAAACGAGTGAGCCCAAAGATCCATCAACATGGAGCTTCTTCATGCGTTTTATACCGATATGACTTACGTGGCAGTGCCACAAGTAGGTGGTACTATCATTACTATCTTTTGGCATGAACATGCGTATCACTACGATCGAGATTCAATAAACCATTCATTTGAGGTGTAAGACCATTGAAGGTATTATTCAAATAAACAGAGTAACCATTATTCTCCTTAAATGAATAACCGTATCACGATAGACGTAATCCAATCATGTCTATGCTCAACGCAAACACCAATCTCGATGGTAGAGGGAGCGTACGATGCTCTGATCATATCAACACTGGAAACACTTCCAACACATATCGTCAGCTCACCTTTAGCTAGTCTCCGTTTATTCCGTAGCCTTTTGTTTCGAGTTACTAACACTTAGCAACCGAACCAGTATCTAATACCCTGGTGCTTACTAGGAGTACTAGTAAAGTACACATCAACACAATGTATATCCAATATACTTCTATCGACCTTGCCAGCCTTCTCATCTACCAAGTATCTAGGGTAATTCTGCTCCAGTGGCTGTTCCCCTTATTACAGAAGCACTTAGTCTCAGGTTTGGGTTCAACCTTGGGTTTCTTCATTAGAGCAGCAGCTGATTTGCCGTTTCATGAAGTATCCCTTCTTTCCCTTGCCCTTCTTGAAACTAGTGGTTTTACCAACCATCAACAATTGATGCTCCTTCTTGATTTCTACTTTTGCGGTGTCAAACATCGCGAATATCTCAAGGATCATCATATATGTCCCCGATATATTATAGTTCATCACGAAGCTCTAGCAGCTTGGTGGTAATGACTTCGGAGAAACATCACTATCTCATCTGGAAGATCAACTCCCACTTGATTCAAATGATTGTTGTATTCAGACAGTCTGAGCACAAGCTCAACAATTGAGCTTTTCTCCTTAGTTTGTAGGCTAAGAAAATCGTCAGAGGTCTTATACCTCTTGATGTGGGCACGAGCCTGAAATCCCAATTTCAGCCCTCGAAACATCTCATATGTTCCGCGACATTTCAAAAATGTCTTCGGTGCCTCAATTCTAAACCATTTAACATTACCGAACTATCATGTAGACATCAAAACGTGTATGTCAGATGTTCGCAACATCCACAGACCACGTTCGAGGTTCAGCACACTGAGCGGTGCATTAAGGACATAAGCCTTCTATGAAGCAATGAGGACAATCCTCAGTTTACGGACCTAGTCCGCATAATTGCTACTATCAACTTTCAACTAATTTTTCTCTAGGAACATAACTAAACAGTAGAACTATAGCGCGAGCTACGACATAATTTGCGAAGACCTTTTGACTATGTTCAGGATAATTAAGTTCATCTTATGAACTCCCACTTAGATAGACATCCCTCTAGTCATCTAAGTGATTACATGATCCGAGTCAACTAGGCCGTGTCCGATCATCACGTGAGACGGACTAGTCAACGTCGGTGAACATCTTCATGTTGATCGTATCTTCTATACGACTCATGCTCGACCTTTCGGTCTTCTGTGTTCCGAGGCCATGTCTATACACATGCTAGGCTCGTCAAGTTAACCCTAAGTGTTTTGCATGTGTAAAACTGTCTTACACCCGTTGTATGTGAACGTAAGGATCTATCACACCCGATCATCACGTGGTGCTTCGAAACGACGAACTTT
Organism: Triticum urartu; assembly: GCF_056163025.1. Lineage (NCBI taxonomy): Eukaryota > Viridiplantae > Streptophyta > Magnoliopsida > Poales > Poaceae > Triticum > Triticum urartu. The sequence goes on along the minus strand of NC_141875.1, from coordinate 712,086,472 downwards.
AGCAACGGTGCACAGTTAGGGGAGAACACATTCTTGAAATTTTAATGAGGGATCATCTTATTTACTACCGTCGTTCTAAGCAAATAAGATGTATAAACATGATAAACATCACATGCAATCAAATAGTGACATGATATGGCCAATATCACTTTGCTCCTTTTGATCTCCATCTTCGGGGCTCCATGATCATCATCGTCACCGGCATGACACCATGATCTCCATCATCGTGTCTTCTTGAAGTTGTCACGTCATCTATTACTTCTACTACTACAGCTAACGGTTAGCAATAAAGTAAAGTAATTACATGACGTTTATGTTGACACGCAGGTCATAAATAAATTAAGACAACTCCTATGGCTCCTGCCGGTTGTCATACTCATCGACATGCAAGTCGTGATTCCTATTACAAGAACATGATCAATCTCATACATCATATATATCATTCATCACATCCTTTGGCCATATCACATCACATAGCATACCCTGCAAAAACAAGTTAGACGTCCTCTAATTGTTGTTTGCATGTTTTACGTGGCTGCTATGGGTTTCTAGCAAGAACGTTTCTTACCTACGCAAAACCACAACGTGATATGCCAATTGCTATTTACCCTTCATAAGGACCCTTTTCATCGAATCCGATCCGACTAAAGTGGGAGAGACAGACACCCGCCAGCCACCTAATGCAACTAGTGCATGTCAGTCGGTGGAACCGGTCTCACGTAAGCGTACGTGTAAGGTTGGTCCGGGCCGCTTCATCCCACGATGCCGCCGAATCAAGATAAGACTAGTAACGGCAAGTAAATTGACAAAATCAATGCCCACAACTAATTTGTGTTCTACTCGTGCATAGTAACTACGCATAGACCTAGCTCTGATACCACTATTGGGGAACGTAGCAGAAATTCAAAATTTTCCTACGTGTCACCAAGATCTATCTATGGAGAGACCAGCAACGAGGGGAAGGAGAGTGCATCTACATACCCTTGTAGATCGCTAAGCGGAAGCGTTCAAGAGAACGGGGTTGATGGAGTCGTACTCGCCGTGATCCAAATCACCGGAGATCCTAGTGCCGAACGGACGGCACCTCCGCGTTCAACACACGTACAGCCCGGTGACGTCTCCCATGCCTTGATCCAGCAAGGAGAGAGGGAGAGGTTGAGGAAGACTCCATCTAGCAGCAGCACAACGGCGTGGTGGTGATGGAGGAGCGTGGCAATCCTGCAGGGCTTCGCCAAGCACCACGGGAGAGGAGAAGGACTTGGGAGAGGGGGAGGGCTGCACCAAAGGCAAAAGGTGTGTCTTGAGAGGCCCTCCTTCCCCACTATATATAGGGAGCCCAAGGGGGGGGCGCCGGCCCTAGGAGATCCAATCTTCTAGGGGGGCGGCGGCCAGGGGAGGAATCCCTCCTCCCCAAGGCACCTAGGAGGTGCCTTCCCCTTCTGGGACTCTTCCTTTAGGGTTTCCCCCACACTAGGCGCATGGGCCCTAGGGGAAAGTGGCGCCCCAGCCCACTTTGGGCTGGATCCCTTCCCACTTCAGCCCATGGGACCCTCGGGGATAGGTGGCCCCACCCGGTGGGCCCCCGGGACCCTTCTGGTGGTCCCGGTACAATACCGATGACCCCGAAACTTGTCCCGATGGCCGAAATAGGACTTCCAATATATAAATCTTTACCTCCGGATCATTCCGGAACTCCTCGTGACGTCCAGGATCTCATCCGGGACTCCGAACAACATTCGGTAACCACATACAAACTTTCTTTATAACCCTAGCGTCATCAAACCTTAAGTGTGTAGACCCTACGGGTTCGGGAGACATGCAGACATGACCGAGACGTTCTCCGGTCAATAACCAACAGCGGGATCTGGATACCCATGTTGGCTCCCACATGTTCCACGATGATCTCATTGGATGAACCATGATGGCAAGGACTTAATCAATCCCGTATACAATTCCCTTTGTCTAGCGGTATTGTACTTGCCCGAGATTCAATCGTCGGTATCCAGATACCTTGTTCAATCTCGTTACCGGCAAGTCTCTTTACTCGTTCCGTCACACATCATCCCGTGATAAACTCCTTGATCACATTGTGCACATTATGATGATGTCCTACCGAATGGGCCCAGAGATACCTCTCCGTCACACGGAGTGACAAATCCCAGTCTCGATTCGTGCCAACCCAACAGACACTTTCAGAGATACCTGTAGTGCACCTTTATAGTCACCCAGTTACGTTGTGACGTTTGGTACACCCAAAGCATTCCTACGGTATCCGGGAGTTGCACAATCTCATGGTCTAAGGAAATGATACTTGACATTAGAAAAGCTTTAGCATACGAACTACATGATCTTTGTGCTAGGCTTAGGATTGGGTCTTGTCCATCACATCATTCTCCTAATGATGTGATCCCGTTACCAATGACATCCAATGTCCATGGTCAGGAAACCGTAACCATCTATTGATCAACGAGCTAGTCAACTAGAGGCTTACTAGGGACATGGTGTTGTCTATGTATCCACACATGTATCTGAGTTTCCTATCAATACAATTCTAGCATGGATAATAAACGATTATCATGAACAAAGAAATATAATAATAACTAATTTATTATTGCCTCTAGGGCATATTTCCAACAATTAGAGACAGCTGCATTCACGTTAAATAGGGCACCATCTAAATCCGTTGAGATGACACTATATGAACTGTGGTTTAGCAAGAAACCAAAGTTGTCGTTTCTGAAAGTTTGGGGCTGCGATGCTTATGTGAAAAAGCTTCAACCTGATAAGCTCGAACCCAAATCGGAGAAATGTGTCTTCATAGGATATCCAAAGGAAACTATTGGATACACCTTCTATCACAGATCCGAAGGCAAGACTTTTGTTGCTAAATTCGGAAACTTTCTGGAGAAGGAGTTTCTCTCGAAAGAAGTGAGTGGGAGGAAAGTAGAACTTGACGAGGTAACTGTACCTACTCCCTTATTGGAAAGTAGTACAAGACAGAAACCAGTTTCTGTGACACCTACACCAATTAGTGAGGAAGCTAATGATATTGATCATGAAACTTCAGATCAAGTTACTACCGAATCTCGTAGGTAAACCAGAGTGAGATCCGCACCAGAGTGGTACGGTAATCCTGTTCTGGAGGTCATGCTACTTGACCATGACGAACCTACGAACTATGAAGAAGCGATGGTGAGCCCAGATTCCGAAAAATGGCTTGAGGCCATGAAATCTGAGATGGGATCCATGTATGAGAACAAAGTATGGACTTTGGTTGACTTGCCCGATGATCGGCAAGCAATTGAGAATAAATGGATCTTCAAGAGGAAGACGGACGCTGATAGTAGTGTTACTATCTACAAAGCTAGAATTGTCGCAAAAGGTTTTCGACAAGTTCAAGGTGTTGACTATGATGAGAGTTTCTCACTCGTATCTATGCTTAAGTCTGTCCGAATCATGTTAGCAATTGCCGCATTTTATGAAATCTGGAAAATGGATAAACAAAACTGCATTCCTTAATAGATTTATTAAAGAAGAGTTGTATATGATACAACCAGAAGGTTTTGTCAATCCTAAAGGTGCTAACAAAATATGCAAGCTCCAGCGATCCATCTATGGACTGGTGCAAGCATCTCGGAGTTGGAATATATGCTTTGATAAGTTGATCAAAGCATATAGTTTTATACAGACTTGCGATGGAGCCTGTATTTACAAGAAAGTGAGTGGGAGCACTACAACATTTCTGATAAGTATATATGAATGACATATTGTTGATCGGAAATAATGTAGAATTATTCTGCAAAGCATAAAGGAGTGTTTGAAAGTAATTTTTCAAAGAAAGACCTCGGTAAAGCTGCTTACATATTGAGCATCAAGATCTATAGAGATAGATCAAGACGCTTGATAAGTTTTTCAATGAGTACATACCTTGACAAGATTTTGAAGTAGTTCAAAATGGAACAGTCAAAGAAAGAGTTCTTGCCTGTGTTGCAAGGTGTGAAATTGAGTAATACTCAAAGCCCGACCACGGCAGAAGATAGAAATAGAATGAAAGTCATTCCCTATGCCTCAGCCATAGGTTCTATAAAGTATGCCATGCTGTGTACCAGATCTATTGTATACCCTACACTGTGTTAAGCAAGGGAGTACAATAGTGATCTAAGAGTAGCTCACTGGACAGCGGTCAAAATTATCCTTAGCGGAATAAGGAAATATTTCTCAATTATGGAGGTGACAAAAAGGTTCGTCGTAAAAAGTTACGTCGATGCAAGTTTTGACACAGATCTGGATGACTCTAAGTCTCGATCTAGATACATATTGAAAGTGGGAGCAATAAGCTAGAGTAGCTCCGTGCAGAGCATTGTTGACATAGAAATTCGCAAAATACTTACGGATCTGAATGTGGCAGACCCGTTGACTAAAATTATCTCACAAGCAAAACATGATCACACCTTAGTACTCTTTGGGTGTTAATCACATAGCGATGTGAACTAGATTACTGACTCTAGTAAACCCTTTTGGGTGTTGATCACATATCGATGTGAACTATGGGTGTTAATCACATGGTGATGTGAACTATTGCTGTTAAATCACATGGCGATGTGAACTAGATTATTGACTCTAGTGCAAGTGGGAGACTGAAGGAAATATGCCCTAGAGGCAATAATAAAGTTATTATTTATTTCCTTATATCATGATAAATGTTTATTATTCATGCTAGAATTGTATTAACCGGAAACATAATACTTGTGTGAATACATAGACAAACAAAGTGTCCCTAGTATGCCTCTACTTGACTAGCTCGTTAATCGAAGATGGTTATGTTTCCTAACCATAAACAAAAGAGTTGTTATTTGATTAAACGGGATCACATCATTAGGAGAATGATGTGATTGACATGACCCATTCCATTAGCTTAGCACCCGATCGTTTAGTATGTTGCTATTGCTTTCTTCATGACTTATACATGTTCCTATGACTATGAGATTATGCAACTCCCGTTTGCCGGAGGAACACTTTGTGTGCTACCAAACGTCACAACGTAACTGGGTGATTATAAAGGAGCTCTACAGGTGTCTCCAAAGGTACATGTTGGGTTGGCGTATTTCGAGATTAGGATTTGTCACTCCGATTGTCGGAGAGGTATCTCTGGGCCCTCTCGGTAATGCACATCACATAAGCCTTGCAAGCATTGCAACTAATGAGTTAGTTGTGAGATGATGTATTCCGGAACGAGTAAAGAGACTTGCCGGTAACGAGATTGAACTAGGTATTAAGATACCGACGATCGAATCTCGGGCAAGTAACATACCGATGACAAAGGGAACAACGTATGTTGTTATGCGGTCTGACCGATAAAGATCTTCGTAGAATATGTAGGAGCCAATATGGGCATCTAGGTCCCGCCATTGGTTATTGACCGGAGACGTGTCTCGGTCATGTCTACATTGTTCTCGAACCCGTAGGGTCCCCACGCTTAAGGTTTCGATGACAGTTATATTATGAGTTTATGAGTTTTGATGTACCGAAGAAGTTCGGAGTCCCGGATGAGATCGGGGACATGACGAGGAGTCTTGAAATGGTCGAGACGTAAAGATTGATATATTGGACGACTATATTCGGACATCGGAAAGGTTCCGAGTGATTCGGGTATTTTTCGGAGTACCGGGTAGTTACGGGAGAAGCAATGGGCCTTGATGGGCTTTAGTGGGAAGAGGAGAAAGGGCCAAGGGGCTGCTGCGCCCCCCCTCCCCTCTAGTCCGAATTGGACTAGGGAAAAGGGGGCCGGCCACCTCTCCTTCTCCTCCACTTCCTTCTCCCTTCCTCCCCTCTTGGTGGACTCCTACTAGGACTTGGAGTCCTAGTAGGACTCCACATCCTGGCCGCACCTAGCCTTGGCCGGCGTCCTCCTCCTCCATCCTTTATATACTGAGGCAAGGGGCACCCCATGAACACAAGTTGATCCACGTGATCTATTCCTTAGCCGTGTGCGGCGCCCCCAGCCACCATAGTCCTCGATAATATTGTAGCGGAGTTTAGGCGAAGCCCTGCTGCAGTAGTACATCAAGATCGTCACCACGCCGTCGTGCTGACGGCACTCTTCCCCGACACTTTGCTGGATCGGAGTCCGGGGATCGTCATCGAGCTGAACGTGTGCTAAAACTCGGAGGTGCCATAGTTTCGGTGCTTGATCGGTCGCGCCGTGAAGACGTACGACTACATCAACCAAACGCTTCCGTTGTCGATCTACTAGGTATGTAGATCACACTCCCCCCTCTCGTTGCTATGCATCACATGATCTTGCGTGTGCTTAGGAAATTTTTTGAAATTACTACGTTCTCCAACATCTTCCCCCTCTACTCTCTTGTAATGGATTGAGTTTCCCATTTGAAGTTATCTTATCGGATTGAGTCTTTGAAGATTTGAGAACACTTTATGTATGTCTTGCCATGCGTATCTATGGTGACAATGGGATACCACGTGATTCACTTGATGTATGTTTCGGTGATCAACTTGCGGGTTCCGCCCATGAACCTATGCATAGGGGTTGGCACACGTTTTAGTCGTGATTCTCTGGTAGAAACTTTGGGGCACTCTTTGATGTCCTTTGTGTTGGTTGAATAGATGAATCTGAGATTGTGTGATGCATATCGTATAATCATACCCACGGATACTTGATGTGACATTGGAGTATCTAGGTGACATTAGGGTTTTGATTGATTTGTGTCTTAAGGTGTTATTCTAGTACGAACTCTAGGGTTGTTTGTGACACTTATAGGAATAGCCCAACGGATTGATTGGAAAGAATAACTTTGAGGTGGTTTCGTACCCTACCATAATCTCTTCGTTTGTTCTCCGCTATTAGTGACTTTGGAGTGACTCTTTGTTGCATGTTGAGGGATAGCTATATGATCCAATTATATTATTATTGTTGAGGGAACTTGCACTAGTGAAAGTATGAACCCTAGGCCTTGTTTCAACACATTGCAATACAAAAATCTTTATCTACCATCCATATTGCACTTGTATCACCATCTTTTCGCTGAACTAGTGCACCTATACAATTTACCATTGTATTGGGTGTGTTGGGGACACACGAGACTCTTTGTTATTTGGTTGCAGGGTTGCTTGAGAGAGACCATCTTCATCCTATGCCTCCTACAGATTGATAAACCTTAGGTCATCCACTTGAGGAAAAATTGCTACTGTCCTACAAACCTCTACACTTGGAGGCCCAACAATGTCTACAAGAAGAAGGTTGTGTAGTAGACATCAGCGGCCACGACGGTGGCGGCGGCGGGGGGCAGGGGCGCGGGGCTCACTGGGGCGGCGTCGGTGACGGCGTCGGGGCAGGGGCGCGGGGCCCGGGGCTCACTGGAGCGGCGTCGGTGACGGCGTCGGGGCAGGGGCGGCGCGGACCGGGGCGGTGACGGCGCGGGGCGGCGCGGCGACGGCGTCGGGGCAGGGACGGCGCGCGGCGACGGTGTTGGGGTAGGGGGCGGCGACGGCGTCGGGGCAGTGGGAAGAAGAACTGAACCGAAAATTTCACAAGTGTGTCTTATATAGACGAGAGAATTCCTTATTTGACACTACCTTAAAATGTGGTTCCCTATTTGGTCCTGAGAAAATTTTTCTTCCCTATTTGACATGTAATCTAAATTTCATTCTCAATATGACACTCTAATACATTTTGTTCACTAACGGTGTTAAAGAAAGACATGAAAAGACATTTTTACCCCTGGTGCATAAGGTGACCAAAAATCTATACATGACAATATCTAAAGCTATGTTACATATTTGGTCACAACCTCCCCTGTAATTTGATCCCATATCTCACAAGAGACCATACTCCCACCCCTTGGTGGGCTTGCACCCGGTAGTAGCAAACCAAGCGAAGGAGAAAAACATGGGGCATTTAAATTGTTGTGCATGCCACTAATTTAGCTTTTGTGAGACGGTAAGCATCCAAGTACTTGCTACTAGAATCAAGGAACCGTGCATGTAGTCCTTACTTTTCAAGCATTAGAAAATACAAGGATTTTTCATTGGACAGTATATACTTCATGTTTCAGACCAAAAGTAGTATATTTTATACGAGGAGGAAGTTAGGCGGCGTACATATGGTTGATACAGTATATATACGTCATGTCTCCAAGAGAACTGGTAGTACATATATATATATACCCATATAGTATCCATGATGTATACTATAATCTTGAAAGATATGCAAACAATGCAGTATTCCATTTGTGTAATATAAAATTCCCGAAAAATTAGCCTTTACGATATTTCAAGGAGTATATATTGGACAATTTTTAAGGGTATAAACTGCAAAAAAAACAATGCAGTATTTATAAGGGTATATGTTGCACCATTTTTCAAGGAGTATATACTGCATGGTATTTTTAATGGGTTTATACTACACTCTTTAAGAAGTACATACTGCATGGTATTTTTAATGGGTATATAATGCATTTTTAATGGGTATATACCACTTCAGAAAGAGTTTATATGACAACAGAAGTGGTAAATTGAACCGAAAGGCTTATACTTCCTAATGGGCGACTATCAGTCCATCCAAAATAAACATGGATACAGAGAAAAAAGTCTTAGAGAAATCTCAGGCCAACACACAGGTATTACATATCCTTCATTAAAGATGGTAGTACATTCAGTCTGACTACACATGGTAACAGAGGAAAATATACTACTACAAAACTCTTGAGTAATTCTCTTTTTTTACAGAGATAACTGATTTTCTCTTTGATCGTCCATATGATCTATACGTTAACTGTTGCTTCCATTGACCATATTGTGGTACCCTTTTGATCAATCCATGTGGTCAACAAAGCGAACAGTTTTTCAGAGTTGAAGACAGTTTCACTGTGGAATGATCTGAAGCGAAACAGAGAAATCATTATTGTGCTGAATAAGTATAAGCTTGCAGTACTCCAGATAAATACGCATGTAGCCAAAATACTATTACTGGTCAATGTTATACAGTTTCTACTCATTAAGGTTAACCAGAATTTGGAATTAAATTCATAGTAACCGTGAACAGAAGAAAAATCCCCATTCTGAATGTGGATTATTTGCCTGTGAGCATATGGGCATAGAATGCATCCTCACGTTCGATTGACCAAATCAAAAATAGAAGAGAAATAGTTGCTTACCTGGACGAGGAGGTACAATACTCTCTCTCTATATATATACATATATGAATTGTGTAAGATATGGGATCAAATTACAGGGGAGGTTATGATCAAATATGTAATATAACTGTAGATATTATCATGTACAGATTTTTGGTCACCTTATGCACCAGGGGTAAAAAGGTCTTTTCACGTCTGTCTTTAACACTGTTAGTGAACAAAATGCACTAGAGTGTCATATTGGGAAAGAAATTTAGACTACATGTCAAATAGGTATGAAAAATTTCTTTAGGGCCAAATAGGGAACCACTTTTTAAGGTAGTGTCAAATAAGGAATTCTCTCTATATAGACAGACCTTTGGTCCCGGTTCGTGGCAGCAACCGGGACCAAAGCACCCCTTTAGTCCCGGTTGGAGCCACCAACCGTGACCAAAGGTCGCTTTTCAGCAGCCCAAAGGGCGGGAAGTAGAGACCTTTGGTCCCGGTTGGTGGCACAAACCGGGACTAAAGGGTGCGCATTGGTACCGGTTGTTGGCATGAACCGGTACCAATGTGCGCCTTTAGTACCGGTTGGTGGCACCAACCGGGACTAAAGGCCTTGTGCTGCCCGCATCGCGGCACGAAAGTTTAGTCCCACCTCGCTAGCTGAGGGAGCTCGATAGTGGTTTATAAGCCTCACTCCCGCTGCCCTCTCGAGCTCCTCTCAAATGCAGGCTTTCGGGCCTAAACACACTGTATCTAAATTGGGCCTTCTACAGGCCTGAATCCTGGCCCATGGGTGGGTTTCTAGTCGTATTCAGGCCGTGGTGGCCCAGTAGGTTGCTTTTTTTTATTTTTTTCCCAGTTTATTTCTTTTCTTTTTTGCTTTATTTATTTTATTTTGTTTCTACTTACAACAAAATACTTATTTATTTTATTTTATTTCGTTTCTAATTACTTATTTATTCTATTTTATGATAATTCTTTTTGCTATTAAAGTTTCTAACAAAAAAAGTTTATGAAAATTCTTTTTGCTTTAAATGATTTTGAACAGAAAAAACTTTGATAATTTTAGTTGCATCAATTTTATATAATTTTAGTTTCAATAATACTAGAGGTTGCTTATAATGTTTTGAACAGAAAATACGTCGATAATTTTAGTTATTTTCCATGCATTTACTCATTATTTTGAGCTATAATACCATGAAATTGAAAAGCACTACAAATGAACTCTGAAAGGTTGAAAATTGGCATGGTATCATTATTTCACCCACATAGCATGTGCAAGAAAGTAGAGAGGGTTACGGAAAAAACTAGATGCACTTCGTGTACAAAACGGACAATCTCTTTCGAAGTATCACGATTTTGGACGAAAGCTCATCTGTTACAAAGGGATTTCATTTTTTTGAACTTATTTGAACTCCATAGTTTTTATGTGTTCAAAATGCACCATTCAAAGCCATATCATCAATTTTCAACCCTTTCTGACTTCATTTGTTATTTTCCATGCATTTACTGATTATTTTGAGCTATAAGACCATGAAATTGAAAAGCACTACAAATGAACTCTGACAAGGTTGAAAGTTGGCATGGTATCATCATTTCACCCACATAGCATGTGCAAAAAAATAAAGAGGGTTACAGAAAAAACTGGATGCACTTCGTGTACAAAACGGACAATCTGTTTCGAAGTATTAGGATTTCATACGGAAACTCGTCTGTTACAACAGGCATTTCAAATGAACTATGAAAAGGTTGAAAGTTGGCATGGTATCATCATAATAGTTGTGAAGAGAAAGTCTTCACTTTTTTCGCTTGTGTGAATTGCTTATTGCGCAGTAACCATGGATAATCTTCATCGTTTATCAGGATGCTTGGGTCAGCCTTGACTTTGAAGGGAGGAATTTTATGAAACTTTTCATAATCTTCAGACATGTCTTTCTTTCCCTCCACTCCCACGATGTCCCTTTTTCCTGAAAGAACTATGTGGCGCTTTGACTCATCGTATGATGTATTCGCTTCCTTATCTTTTCTTTTTCTCGGTTTGGTAGACATGTCCTTCACATAGATAACCTGTGCCACATCATTGGCTAGGACGAACGGTTCGTCAGTGTACCCAAGATTGTTCAGATCCACTGTTGTCATTCCGTACAGTGGGTCTACCTGTACCCCGCCTCCTGACAGTTGACCCATTTGCACTTAAACAAAGGGACCTTAAAATCATGTCCGTAGTCAAGTTCCCATATGTCCATTATGTAATCATAATATGTGTCCTTTCCCCTCTCGGTTGCTGCATCAAAGCGGACACCGCTGTTTCGGTTGGTGCTCTTTTGATCTTGGGCGATCATGTAAAATGGATTCTCATTTATCTCGTATCCTTTGTAAGTCAATACAGTCAAAGATGGTCCCTTGGACAACGAGTACAGCTCATCACAAACAGTGTTGTCACCTCTGAGACATGTTTCCAACCAACTGCTGAAAGTCATGATGTGTTCACATGTAATCCAGTCGTCACACTGCTCCGGGTGTTTGGAGCGCAGACTGTTCTTGTGTTCATCGACATACGGGGTCACCAAGGTAGAGTTCTGTAGAACTGTGTACTGTGCTTGAGACCAAGAATGCCCGTGCCTGCATGTTATTGAGTCCGCTCCTAGCGTGCCTTTTCCAGTCAGTCTCCCCTCATTCTGCGATTTAGGGAGACCTATCTTCTTAAGGCCAGGAATGAAGTCAACACAAAACCCAATGACATCCTCTGTTTGATGGCCCATGGAGATGCTTCCTTCTGGCCTAGCACAGTTACAGATATATTTCTTTAGGACTCCCATGAACCTCTCAAAGGGGAACATATTGTGTAGAAATACGGGGCCCAGAATGACAATCTCGTCGACTAGATGAACTAGGACGTGTGTCATGATATTGAAGAAGGATGGTGGGAACACCAGCTCGAAACTGAAAAGACATTGCGCCACATCACTCCTTAGCCTTGGTATGATTTCTAGATCGATCACCTTCTGAGAGATTGCATTGAGGAATGCACATAGCTTCACAATGGCTAATCGGACGTTTTCCGGTAGAAGCCCCCTCAATACAACCGGAAGCAGTTGCGTCATAATCACGTGGCAGTCATGAGACTTTAAGTTCTGGAGCTTTTTCTATGGAATATTTATTATTCCCTTTATATTCGACGAGAAGCCAGTCGGGACCTTTATACTGAGCAGGCATTCAAAAAAGATTTCCTTCTCTTCTTTGGTAAGAGTGTAGCTGGCAGGACCTTCATACTGCTTTGGAGGCATGCCGTCTTTTTCGTGCAAACGTTGCAGGTCCTCCCATGCCTCAGGTGTATCTTTTATCTTCCCATACACGCCCAAGAAGCCTAACAGGTTCACGCAAAGGTTCTTCGTCACGTGCATCACGTCGATTCAAGAGCGTACCTCTAGCACTTTCCAGTAGGGTAGGTCCCAAAATATAGATTTCTTCTTCCACATGGGTGCGCGTCCCTCAGCGTCATTCGGAACAGCTAGTCCGCCGGGACCCTTTCCAAATATTACGTGTAAATCAGACATCATATCAAGTACGTGATCACCGGTACGCATGGCGGGCTTCTTCCGGTGATCTGCCTCACCTTTGAAATGCTTGCCTTTCTTTCGACATTGATGGCTGGTCGGGAGAACTCGACAATGGCCCAGGTACACATTCTTCCTGCATCGGTCCAGGTATATACTTTCGGTGTCAGCTAAATGCTACCTCTTGAGCTTGCGTTGGATTTCCCCGAAGAGGAAAGGATGATGCAGCAGAGTAGCGTAAGTATTTCCCTCAATTTTTGAGAACCAAGGTATCAATCCAGTAGGAGGCCACGCTCAAGTCCCTCGTACCTGCACAAAACGATAGCTACTCGCAACCAATGCGATTAGGGGTTGTCAATCCCTTCACGGTCACTTACGAGAGTGAGATCTGATAGATATAATATTTTTGGTATTTTTGGTATAGAGATGCAAAGTGAAAAGTAAAAGGCAAAGTAAAAAAAGCAAAGCAAGATTAAAGTGATGGAGATTGATATGATGAGAATAGACCCGGGGGCCATAGGTTTCACTAGTGGCTTCTCTCAAGAGCATAAGTATTCTACGGTGGGTGAACAAATTACTGTTGAGCAATTGACAGAATTGAGCATAGTTATGAGAATATCTAGGCATGATCATGTATATAGGCATCACGCCCGTGACAAGTAGACGAAACGATTCTGCATCTACTACTATTACTCCACTCATCGACCGCTATCCAGCATGCATCTAGAGTATTAAGTTAAAAACAGAGTAACGCTTTAAGCAAGATGACATGATGTAGAGAGATAAATTCATGCAATATGAAATAAACCCCATCTTGTTATCCTCGATGGCAAAGATGTAATACGTGCCTTGCTGCCCCTTCTGTCACTGGGAAAGGACACCGCAAGATCGAACCCAAAGCTAAGCACTTCTCCCATGGCAAGAACTACCAATCTAGTTGGCCAAACCAAACGGATAATTCGAAGAGACTTGCAAAGATAACCAATCATACATAAAAGAATTCAGAAAAGATTCAAATATTATTCATAGATAGACTTGATCATAAACCCATAATTCATCGTCTCAACAAACACACCGGAAAAAGAAGAAGATTACATCGAATAGATCTCCACGAGAGAGGGGGAGAACTTTGTATTGAGATCCAAAAAGAGAGAAGAAGCCATCTAGCTAATAACTATGGCCCCGAAGGTCTGAGGTAAACTACTCACACTTCATTGGAGAGGCTATGGTGATGTAGAAGCCCTCCGTGATGACGGCCCTCTCCGGCGGAGCTCCGGAACAGACCCCAAGATGGGATCTCGTGGATACAGAAAGTTGCGGCGGTGGAATTAGGTTTTTGGCTCCCTCTCTGTTCGTTTGGGGGTACGTAGGTATATATAGGAGGAAGAAGTACGTCGGTGGAGCTTCGGTGGGCCCACGAGGGTGGGGGCGCGCTTGGGGGTATAGGGCGCGCCCCCTACCTCGTGCCCACCTCGAAGCTTCCTTGGCGTAGGGTCCAAGTCTCATGGGTCTTATTCGGGAAGAAAATCACGTTCCAGAAAGGTTTATTCCATTTGGACTCCATTTGATATTCCGTTTCTTCAAAACACTGAAATAGGCAAAAAAAACTGCAATTCTAGGCTGGGCCTCCGGTTAATAGGTTAGTCCCAAAAATAATATAAAAGTGGAAAATAAAGCCCAATATAGTCCAAAACAGTAGATAATATAGCATGGAGCAATCAAAAATTATAGATACGTTGGAGACGTATCAGGCATCCCCAAGCTTAATTCCTGCTCGTCCTCGAGTAGGTAAATGATAAAAAGAGAATTTTTGATGCGGAGTGCTACTTGGCATAATTTCAATGCAAATCTTCTTAATTGTGATATGAATATTCAGATTTGAAAGATTCAAGACAAAATTTTATATTGACTAAAAATAATAATACTTCAAGCATACTAACAAAGCAATTATGTCTTCTCAAAATAACACGGCCAAAGAAAGTTATCCCTACAAAATCATATAGTCTGGCTATGCTCTATCTTCAACACACAAAGTATTTAAATCATGCACAACCCCGATGACAAGCCAAGTAGTTGTTTCATACTCTAACTTTTTCAAAACTTTTTCAATCTTCACGCAATACATGAGCGTGAGCCATGGATATAGCACTATATGTGGAATAGAATGGTGGTTGTGGAGAAGACAAAAAGAGGGGAAGATAGTCTCACATCAACTAGGCGTATCAATGGGCTATGGAGATGCCCATCAATAGATATCAATGTGAGTGAGTAGGGATTACCATGCAACGGATGCACTAGAGCTATAAGTATATGAAAGCTCATCAAAAGAAACTAAGTGGGTGTGCGTCCAACTTGCTTGCTCACGAAGACCTAGGGCATTTTGAGGAAGCCCATCATTGAAATATACAAGCCAAGTTCTATAATGTAAAATTCCCACTAGTATATGAAAGTGACATAACGAGAGACTCTCTATCATGAAGATCATGGTGCTACTTTGAAGCACAAGTGCGGTAAAAGGATAGTAACATTGTCCCTTCTCTCTTTTTCTTTCATCATTTTTTTCTTTTTTTATTTGGGCCTTTTCTCTCTTTTTTATGGCCTCTTTTTTTCGTCCGGAGTCTCATCCCGACTTATGGGGGAATCATAGTCTCCATCATTCTTTCCTCACTTGGGACAATGCTCTAAAAATGATGATCATCACACTTTTATTTTTCTTACAACTCAACAACTCAATACTTAGAACAAAATATGACTCTATATGAATGCCTCCGGCGGTGTACCGGGATATGCAATGAATCAAGAGTGACATGTATGAAAGAATTATGAACGGTGGCTTTGCCACAAATACGATGTCAACTACATGATCATGCTAGCAATATGACAATGATGGAGCGTGCCATAATAAACGGAACGGTGGAAAGTTGCATGGCAATATATCTCGGAATGGCTATGGAAATGCCATGATAGGTAGGTATGGTGGCTGTTTTGAGGAAGGTATATGGTAGGTGTATGATACCGGCGAAAAGTGCGCGGTATTAGAGAGGCTAGCAATGTTGGAAGGATGGGAAAAAGTGCATATAATCCATGGACTCAACATTAGTCATAAAGAACTCATATACTTATTGCAAAAATCTAGAAGTTATCAAAGCAAAGTATTACGCGCATGCTCCTAGGGGGATAGATTGGTAGGAAAAGACCATCGCTCGTCCCCGACCGCCACTCATAAGGAAGACAATCAATAAATAAATCATGCTCCGACTTCATCACATAACGGTTCACCATACGTGCATGCTACGGGAATCACAAACTTTAACACAAGTATTCTTTAAATTCACAACTACTCAACTAGCATGACTCTAATATTATCACCTCCATATCTCATAATAATTATCATGCTTCAATCTTTTCTTAGTATTCAATGCACTCAAAAGAAAGTTTCACAAATCTTGAATACCAAACATATTATTATTAAGCAAATTACCATGCTACTAAGAGACTCTCAAAATAATTTAAGTGAAGCATGAGAGATCAATAGTTTCTTTAAAACAAATCCACCACCGTGCTCTTAAAAGATCTAAGTGAAGCACATAGAGCAAAATTATAACGCTCAAAAGATATAAGTGAAGCACATAGAGAAAAACTACATAGCTCAAAAGATATAAGTGAAGCACATAGAGCAAAACTACATAGCTCAAAAGATATAAGTGAAGCACATAGAGAAAAACTACATAGCTCAAAAGATATAAGTGAAGCACATAGAGCATTCTATCAAATTTTAATTCATGTATGGCTCTCTCAAAAGGTGTGTACAGCAAGGATGATTGTGGCACACTAAAACACAAAGACACAAATAATACAAGACGCTCCAAGCAAAACACATATCATGTTGGTGAATAAAAATATAGCTCCAAGTAAATTACCGATGGAAGTGGACAAAAGAGGGGATGCCTTCCGGGGCATCCCCAAGCTTTGACTTTTTGGTGTCCTTGGATTATCTTGGGGGTGCCATGGGCATCCCCAAGCTTAGGCTCTTGCCACTCCTTGTTCCATAATCCATCAAAAGAATTCACCCAAAACTTGAAAACTTCACAACACAAAACTCAATAGAAATCTCGTGAGCTCCGTTAGAGAAAGAAAACAAAAGACTAATTCAAGGTACTGTAATGAACTCATTATTTATTTATATTGGTGTTAAACCTACTGTATTACAACTTCTCTATGGATTATAAACTATTTTACTAGCCATAGATTCATCAAAATAAGCAAACAACACACGAAAAACAGAATCTGTCAAAAACAGAACAGTCTGTAGTAATCTGTAGCTAGCGCAAGATCTGGAACCCCAAAAATTCTAAAATAAATTTCTGGACGTGATGAATTTATCTATTAATCGTCTACAAAAAGAATTAACTAAATATCACTCTCCAAATAAAAATTACAGCAGTTCTCGTGAGCGCTAAATTTTCTGTGTTTTACAGCAAGTTCAACAAGACTTTCCCCAAGTCTTCCCAACGGTTCTACTTGGCACAAACACTAATTAAACACAAAAAACACAACCAAAACAGAGGCTAAATGAATTATTTATTACTAAACAGGAGCAAAAATCAAGGAATAAAAATAAAATTGGGTTGCCTCCCAACAAGCGCTATCGTTTAACGCCCCTAGCTAGGCATAAAAGCGAGGATAGATCTAGGTATTGCCATCTTTGGTAGACAATCCATAAGTGGCTCTCATGATAGTTTCATATGGCAATTTTATTTTCTTTCCTGGAAAGTGTTCCATGCCCTTTTTAATGGAAATTGTAATCTAATATTCCCTTCCTTCATATCAATAATCGCACCAAGCGTTCTAAGGAAAGGTCTACCAAGAATAATAGGGCAAGAAGGATTGCAATCTATATCAAGAACAATGAAATCTATGGGCACATAATTCCTATTTGCAACAATAAGAACATCATTAATCCTTCCCATAGGTTTCTTAATAGTAGAATCCGCAAGATGCAAGTTTAGAGAGCAATCATCAAAATCGTGGAAATCTAGCAAATCACACAAAGTTTTGGGGATAGTGGAGACACTAGCACCCAAATCACACAAAGCATAAAACTCATGATCATTAATTTTAATTTCAATAGTTGTTTCCCACTCATCATAGAGTTTTCTAGGGATAGAAACTTTCAGCTCAAGTTTTTCTTCATAAGGTTGCATCAAGGCATCAACAATATGTTCAGTGAAGGCTTTCTTTTGACTATAAGCATGTGGAGAATTTAGCACGGATTGCAACAAGGAAATGCAATCAATTAAAGAGCAACTTTCATAATTAAATTCCTTGAAATCCAATATAGTGGGTTTAGCAACATCTAGATTTTTATTTCTTTCAATCCCACTTTCATCAATTTCATCATAGAGATCTAAATACTCCGAATGTTTAGAACGCCTTCTAGGTAAAGGAAGATCATATTCAGTTTCATCAAGATTCATAGTGCAAAACAAAGATTTGATAGGAGACACATCAATAACTTTTAGATCTTCATCTTGATTTTCATAGGAATTGGAAGAACACGCTTTAATAAAGGCATCTTTGGAAGCACGCATCCTAGCGGTTCTTTCTTTGCACTCATCAATGGAAATTCTCATGGCTTTGAGAGATTCATTGATATTATGCTTAGGAGGAATAGATCTAAGCTTTAAAGAATCAACCTCAAGAGAAATTCTATCAACGTTCCTAGCCAAATCATCAACTTTAAGCAATTTTCTCTTCAAGCAAAGCATTAAAAATCTTTTGTGAATTCATAAACTCTTTAACACTATTCTCAAATTCAGAGGGCATCTTATTATAATTTCCATAAGAGTTGTTGTAGGAATTCCCATAATTATTAGAAGGATTACTAGGATATGGCCTAGGATTAAAATTCCCTCTATACGCGTTGTTACCAAAATTATTCCTACCAACAAAATTCAGATCCATAGATTCATTGTTATTCTCAATCAAAGTAGACAAAGGCATATCATTAGGATCAGAAGAAATACTCTTAGTAGCAAATAATTTCATAAGTTCATCCATCTTTCCACTCAACACATTGATTTCTTCTATCGCATGCACTTTTTTATTAGAAGATCTTTCAGTATAACATTGAGAATAATTAACCATAATATTATCTAGGAGTTTAGTAGCATCTCCTAAAGTGATTTCCATAAAAGTGCCTCCGACGGCCGAATCTAAAAGATTTCTAGAAGCAAAATTCAATCCGGCACAAAAATTTTGTATAATCATCCACAAATTCAAACCATGAGTAGGGCAATTACGTATCATTAATTTCATTCTTTCCCAAGCTTGTGCAACATGTTCATGATCAAGTTGCTCAAAATTCATAATATCGTTTCTAAGAGAGATGATCGTAGCGGGAGGGAAATACTCAGAGATAAAAACATCTTTGCACTTGTTCCAAGAATCAATACTATTTTTAGGAAAAGATGAAAACCAAGCTTTAGCATGATCTCTAAGCGAAAAAGGAAATAGCTTCAATTTAACGACATCATTATCGACATCTTTTTTCTTTTGCATATCACATAAATCAACGAAGCTATTCAGATGAGTAGCGGCATCTTCACTAGGAAGGTCGGCGAATTGATCTTTCATAACAAGATTCAACAAAGCAGTATTGATTTCACAAGATTCAGTATTGGCAAGAGGAGCAATCGGAGTGCTAAGGAAATCATTATTATTGGTATTGGTGAAGTCACACAATTTGGTAGTATCTTGAGCCATCGCGACAACAAGCAATCCAACACACGAGCAAACAAAAAGGCAAGCGAGAAAAACGCAAACGGAAAAGAGAGGCGGAGAAGGAGAAGGAGATTGGGAAAGAGAGGGCGAATAAAACGGAAAGGGTGAAGTGGGGCAGAGGAAAACGAGAGGCAAATGGCAAATAATGTAATGCGAGAGATAGGGATTGTGATGGGTACTTGGTATGTTGACTTTTTGCGTAGACTCCTCGGCAACGGCGCCAGAAATTCTTCTTGCTACCTCTTGAGCTTGCGTTGGATTTCCTCGAAGAGGAAACGATGATGCAGCAGAGTAGCGTAAGTATTTCCCTCAGTTTTTGAGAACCAAGGTATCAATCCAGTAGGAGGCCACGCTCAAGTCCCTCGTACCTGCACAAAACGATAACTACTCGCAACCAACGCGATTAGGGGTTGTCAATCCCTTCAGGTCACTTACGAGAGTGAGATCTGATAGATATAATATTTTTGGTATTTTTGGTATAGAGATGCAAAGTGAAAAGTAAAAGGCAAAGTAAAAAAGCAAAGCAAGATTAAAGTGATGGAGATTGATATGATGAGAATAGACCCGGGGGCCATAGGTTTCACTAGTGGCTTCTCTCAAGAGCATAAGTATTCTACGGTGGGTGAACAAATTACTGTTGAGCAATTGACAGAATTGAGCATAGTTATGAGAATATCTGGGCATGATCATGTATATAGGCATCACGTCCGTGACAAGTAGACCGAAACGATTCTACATCTACTACTATTACTCCACTCATCGACCGCTATCCAGCATGCATCTAGAGTATTAAGTTAAAAACAGAGTAACGCTTTAAGCAAGATGACATGATGTACAGAGATAAATTCATGCAATATGAAATAAACCCCATCTTGTTATCCTCGATGGCAACGATGCAATACGTGCCTTGCTGCCCCTTCTGTCACTGGGAAAGGACACCGCAAGATCGAACCCAAAGCTAAGCACTTCTCCCATGGCAAGAACTACCAATCTAGTTGGCCAAACCAAACGGATAATTTGAAGAGACTTGCAAAGATAACCAATCATACATAAAAGAATTCAGAGAAGATTCAAATATTATTCATAGATAGACTTGATCATAAACCCACAATTCATCTGTCTCAACAAACACACCGCAAAAAGAAGAAGATTACATCGAATAGATCTCCACGAGAGAGGGGGAGAACTTTGTATTGAGATCCAAAAAGAGAGAAGAAGCCATCTAGCTAGTAACTATGGACCCGAAGGTCTGAGGTAAACTACTCACACTTCATCGGAGAGGCTATGATGATGTAGAAGCCCTCCGTGATGATGGCCCTCTCCGGCGGAGCTCCAGAACAGGCCCCAAGATGGGATCTCGTGGATACAGAAAGTTGCGGCGGTGGAATTAGGTTTTTGGCTCCCTCTCTGTTTGTTTGGGGGTACGTATGTATATATAGGAGGAAGAAGTACGTCGGTGGAGCTTCGGTGGGCCCACGAGGGTGGGGGGCGCGACTGGGGGTATAGGGTGTGCCCC
Source organism: Triticum urartu (assembly GCF_056163025.1). Taxonomy (NCBI): domain Eukaryota; kingdom Viridiplantae; phylum Streptophyta; class Magnoliopsida; order Poales; family Poaceae; genus Triticum; species Triticum urartu. The sequence goes on along the minus strand of NC_141875.1, from coordinate 712,065,479 downwards.
CCTACCTCGTGCCCACCTCGAAGCTTCCTTGGCGTAGGGTCCAAGTCTCCTGGGTCATATTCGGGAAGAAAATCACGTTCCAGAAAGGTTTATTCCGTTTGAACTCGTTTGATATTTCGTGTCTTCGAAACACTGAAATAGGCAAAAACAGCAATTTTGGGTTGGGCCTCTGGTTAATAGGTTAGTCCCAAAAATAATATAAAAGTGGAAAATAAAGCCCAATATAGTCCAAAACAGTAGATAATATAGCATAGAGCAATCAAAAATTATTGATACGTTGGAGACGTATCACTAAACAGTGCGTGCATGCGTGGTATCCCTTGTTTGTCTGTCCTGAAAGGTTACTGAGAGCGGGCCAATCATTGATGGTTACAAATAGCAACGCATGCAGGTTAAATTCCACATTTTTGTGCTCATCCCACGCACGTACACCGTTTCCATTCCACAGCTGTAAAAGTTCTTCAACTAATGGCTTTAGGTACACATCAATGTCGTTGCTGGGTTGCTTAGGGCCTTGGATGAGAATTGGCATCATAATGAACTTTCGCTTCATGCGCATCCAAGGAGGAAGGTTATACATACATAGAGTCATGGGCCAGGTGCTGTGATTGCTGCTCTGCTCCTCGAAAGGATTAATGCCATCCAGCCCAGTACTTTCTCTCGATTTTTCTCCACTGCGACCCGTCAGCGGGTGCTCTCAACTTCCCGTCTTTCTTACGATCCTCACTGTGCCATCGCATCAACTTGGCATGCTCTTCGTTTCTAAACAGTCGTTTCAACCGTGATATTATAGGAGCATACCACATCACCTTCGCAGGAACCCTCTTCCTACGGGGCTCGCCCTCAACATCACCATGGTCATCTCGTCTGATCTTATACCGCAATGCACCGCATACCGGGCATGCGTTCAAATCCTTGTACGCAGCGCGATAGAGGATGCAGTCATTAGGGCATGCATGTATCTTCTTCACCTCCAATCCTAGAGGGCATACGACCTTCTTTGTTGCGTACGTACTGTCAGGCAATTCGTTATCCTTTGGAAGCTTCTTCTTCAATATTTTCAGTAGCTTCTCAAATCCTTTGTCAGGCACAACATTCTCTGCCTTTCACTGCAGCAATTCCAATACGGTACCGAGCTTTGTGTTGCCATCTTCGTAATTGGGGTACAACCCTTTTTTGTGATCCTCTAACATGCGATCGAATTTCAGCTTCTCCTTTTCACTTTCGCACTTTTCCCTTGCATCAACAATGACCCGGTGGAGATCATCATCGGGCACATCGTCTGGTTCCTCTTGATCTTCAGCTTCCTCTTGATTTTCCGCTTCCCCCATTGCAGCATCACTGTATTCAGGGGGCACATAGTTGTCATCGTCCTCTTCTTCTTCGTTGTCTTCCATCATAACCCCTATTTCTCCGTGCTTTGTCCAAACATTATAGTGTGGCATGAAACCCTTATAAAGCAGATGAGTGTGAAGGACTTTCTTGTCAGAGTAAGACCTTGTATTCCCACAATCAGGGCATGGACAACACATAAAACCATTCTACTTATTTTCCTCAGCCACTTCGAGAAATTTACGCACACCCTTAATATACTCGGAGGTGTGTCTGTCACGTACATCCATTGCCGATTCATCTGCGTGCATTATATATAATTATGTGTGTCAAAAGTAAGAAAATTAGACAAGTATCTATCTAAAGTAAGATTTTTTTTCTTTCAAAGAGAAGATAAGAATAAGAGGCTCACCACGGTGGTGCAGGCGACAAGATCGGCGCGGGCGATCGACGCAGTGAAGACGAGGACGGGGCGTGACGGACAGCTAAACCTAGACAAATCTCGGAAACAATGGAGAGAAAGCTTAACTAGTGTGGCTCGGGCATTTCATCGAACACTTCACATGCATAAGAGGTGAGCTAGAGCACCCAAATGCCCTTCCTCGCCGACCAGCAAAAAACAGAGCACTATGGAGTGCTCTGCTCGCCGGCAATGGGGTATATATAGGCAACTCATTTGTCCCGGTTCGTGGCTGGAACCAAGACTACAATCCAGCCTTCTGTCCCGGTTCGAGCCAAGAACCGGGAGCAATGTTTGTGGGCCAGGAGCGAGGCCCATTGGTCCCGGTTCGTGCCAAGAACCGGGACAAATGGGCCCAGACGAACCGGGACCAATGCCCACGAGGCCCCGGCCGGCCCCCTGGGCTCACGCGAACCGGGACGAATGCATCCTTTGGTTCGAGTTCATGGCAGAACCGGGACTAATGGGCTGGCCAGGCCCGAACGAAAGCCCTTTTTCTGCTAGTGATGGTTTCCCGCCCGTACCAGAGACGCACGCTTCGCCCCCAAACGCCGCGCCTCCCGCCGCCAGAGCCGCCGCCCTGCAACCAGACCACCCCGAAACCTACACAATGGCCCCGACTCTGGACCAATCAGTGGCCCTCGACCAATAGAACCACCCGCAGGCGCTCCGCTGGTAGTCCTGTGCCAGTCCGCCATTGGCCGAGGAAAGGGGGAGAAAAGGGAGCGGACGCATCCGGACCGGCACGGAGGTGTGCCGGCAACAGGTGACGAGACCGCATCGGGGCCATTCATCCCTCCAACCAAGCTCCCCGCTGGACAAGAGGAAAGGGGAGAAGAAGCAGCGGACGCATCCGGATCAGCAAATGTGCCGGCGACAGGTGGCGCGACCGCTCGTGGCCACCCATCCCTCCTACCAAGCTCCCCATCGAGCATACCATGTTGCCCCACCATGGTAGCTGGCACACATCTCTGCGAGGCCACCCACAAACGCGCGCCCGCCGAAGAGGGGCACCACATTGACCTGCCGCCGCAGCCAAGGAAGCTCACTGGAGATGACTCCTCGCGCCGCCCGCCGATGTACAAGCGCCGGACCAGGAAGGTCCCGACACATACACGACCAACACGCCCCACTAGCCACCACCACTGCGCCGCAACCCCCACCAGCCCGAGGACGAGCCAGAGGCGGCCGCCCGCTGATCGTGTCGCCCGCGATCCACACCGCCCTCAGCGCCAAGCGAGGAGCCAGCCCAGGCTTCACCGGACTCTGCCACCAACCCCCTGCCTCGCCGCAACAGTTGCCACCGCCAGGTCCGCTCGCCACCATGTACGCCCGCACCAGCCGCTCGCCGCCCCTGCGGCTCCACGAGTGGGCGGGGCCTCACAGCCACCGCAGCCATCACGGCCGCCCGCACCGCCGGCCCAGCCGACCATGACGCCGCCGCGACGCCCCGCGCAAACGTCGCGTCCCCAAGGGCCTCCGCATCCCGCGTTGTAGGGTACTGCCAAGAAGGAAGACAGCCCCGCCGCAGCCTACGCCGACCGGTTGCATTCAGGTTGCAACTAAATGACACCTGAGTTGCAGTCAATGCAGTTGTAGTTAGGTTGCAATTGCAAGTTTAACCATCAGTCCATCACACAACTCAGGCAATAGGACTAGTAGAATAATTTCAAAAGAAAAGGAAACAATAAAGTCGATGGTGCACAGTTGTGTGTATGTAATGTCGGTTGCAATTGCATAGAGATGTGTCGCGTGCAGCTCACACACATGCCACTTATGCAAAGAGGCTCAGCCTGCTACCGATGGATTGCAACTTACCAAATTTGATTTGGTTTGGTACAATGGATGTTTGGTATTGATGTTGGAAGAATACTTCACTTTCTGTAATTTCAGATGTTCAGATTATACCGAATGACTACTACCAGGTTCCATATTTGTTCTAGAGATATTATTGATCTTTTCATGCACCAATTGTTCAAGTAGTGTCTTTGTGCTAGAAGCTTTATATTGCCCTGTGTGTTCTTTTGTCCGTACATTTTTCCAGTAATTTTCTCTGTTAACCTTGGGCCAGCTCATTTGTGTGCGCTTCATATATATGCTCATGCTTTTGATGCTGCTGGACTTTTGAATGCATCCGCACAGTAACTTTCTGGGTATGACATATTCACTCTTAACTAAGAAATGTTACAGCTGATTCCTGATAATTATCAGTACACAATGTATTAAGTTGCCTTGGCTGTAGGTATGCCACTGCTTTGCATTCAGGTTGTCATTAGTTATGAGATGGTACATCAGTGTCTCCACTCTAGAGATGCCCAGACTGCAACTGTGCCTATCTTAAGGTACTGCTTCCGCGGTGGTATTAGTTGTTATTCTTTCCTGATACAGACATGACTCTTTGAGCTCCACCAAGGCATATATAACAAGAAGATAAGTTTGGTTCATTTTTTTATCAAGCAGGGGAAATGAAAGAACGATGCGCAGTAGATTCTAGATTATTTATCAGTGTTAATCCGTATTAACTAATTTTATAGCCATTGTAATTAGCAATAGAGAAATGTTTGCTGATATTTTTTACCTGCGAGACCATAGTACTTTCTTGTTTTCTTTCTGTAGAAAGTGCGAGATACGGGCAATAATAATATATTGGAGTTTACTGATGGATGAAGCGGTTCATCTCAAGAGATATAACATTCATGTTTCCCTTCCTAATGTTTTTTTGGTGAGGTCATAACCTATTTATGTTTCAATGGAATTCTGTTCAATTTGCCATTGTTTCCTACTATGCGGGGTGATCTTGACCTGATTTTGCTTTCGACATGAATTGTGGTAATCAAGCAAGGAGGATGAAACGCCGTCGAGCTGTTTTTCGGTAGATTTGAGCTACCTGGAGTTGAGCTAGGCAGCAGCCGAGCAGAAGCACAAACGTAGGAGGTATCCGACAACAGCATCCGCAACGCCATTCCACTTAAACTTGGAGACCAGAGAATGGATGCGGTACCACTACTCTTCTTTCTCCTTACTAAAGCTCTGAAAAGGGATGCTCATATCATTACTAATAGTTTAGTTGCAAGTCTTCTGTAAGAGGCTTTGACGTACTTTATTTCATGGTTTGGGTTGTGAAAGAATTTTGGAAGGACCACAAGGTAGTCTTCAGTTCAGTTTGTCCATTTATAGTGTATCTAACTACTTGTATCTGCTTTCTTTTGTTGTAAAATGAAATAGCATTCTTGCTGATCAATGAAATTAGAAAATCAACAGACTACATTGTTCCTTTTTCCTTTTCTTTTTCTATCCTTGAAGATATTTAATGATGTGGTCTGAAACTTTTAGTTTTGTTCTGTTATGCAAAGTTTTTTGACGGTGCTACGGCGGGCTTACGCAGGCCTGAACCATTTTCATTATAAATAAGAGTAAGATACAACATGTCGGGTACAACAAAAGCATCCAACACACACAAGAAGACACAAGGAACCACAGAAGGAGAATCAGAAAAGAGCTAGGACAAACAGTCAACACCAAGAACTTAGCACCCAACACCACTAGCTGGACCGAGAAGAGCGGAAGCAAGCTTTGTCGAATTAGTCGAAAGGAGATCCATTACCGAGAGGACGTAGACAAGAAGTCGCCAGCTGCCCTGCGAGCACTCAGCACCTTGAAGAGCTAGGAAGTCGCAACCACCGTCGAAGGGCATCCCATTGCCTAGACACGTCGCAGCAGAGAGAGAACCAGGGCACTGTGCAAGGCAACAAAACCTCAAACGTCGCAGCAGAGAGAGAGAACAGACCGTGCCGAAGGGCAATGTTCAACCCAAACATCCCTGCACCTCTTCTAGGCCACACCATGGCCACCATCACAAATAGAGAGAACCAAGGCACTGTGCAAAGCAACAAAACCTCAAACGCCGTCGAAGGGCACTGAACACCGAGACCTCATCGCCATCACGAACCCCCAAGAGATAGGTCAACAACCATCAGCACCAAGATGACCAAGGGATTGGTCGCCGCCACAGATCACTTCCACCGCCACCACCCTACACACCAACAACCCAACAACCACTCCAACCCAGACATCAAGCTACCAACCGCGGATCCGTGGCTCCCAAAAACAACGCGCCCAAGGAGGAGAAACGACGTCAAGACGCCGTCGTTGTTCGATCCATAGATGGATCTAAGGCTTTTGCCCGGGGCACACGATTGAGCAGGCAACAATAGCTTTCCGATGATGCCTTCATGAAGGAGAGCGGCGTCCGTAGACGTCGCCATCAGCGTTGCCGACAAGGTCGACACAAGGCTTTCACCTGAAGCATCCCGTCCCAGTCATCTCCGTCGAAGCTAGCAGCTGAGCCCAGCAGTCTGAGACCTCCCTGCCCTCGTACCAGTCCACGGCGAGCGTCCCCACTAGGACTAGCACGAGGCTCCGATGACACCGAAGCTCACCTCGAGCACCTGCACAGCCGGAGTCAAGTTGGTGCCGACTACCACCCGCATACAGGCCCTTGCCGCCGGCCACACCCCACCACCGCCGTAGTCAGACCCCGTCAGCAGCATCCACCGCCGACCCCCTGGTCGTGGCCACGGCACCGCCGGCTGGCCAAGCAACCTGCTGGAAAGCCAGATCCGGGTGCCATGGAGCACCCGAGACCTTCATGGCTGCACACCAGCACATCCGCCCGTGCAGCCACACCTCGGTGGTCACCACCTCCACCTGTGCCCTTCGCCACCTGCAAGCTCGACGCCGCGCCAGGCCGGCTCGCTGGATGCCCTGGATCCAGATCCAGCCAGCAGGTCATCCAGCCGCCGCGTCGCTGCTGCAGCATCACCCGCCACCGCCCTGCCTCCACCACCACCCGGCAGCACACGCCGAGCGAGACCGCCGCCAACCACCGCCAGATGCGCCGTTGGCCCTACGCCACACGTGGCCGCGCCTCGCCACCAGGATGGAGGGAGAGACGCCCCGCCGCCGCCATCCTTGGGACCTGCGCGAGCTTTGCCGGCGGGAACCTCTGGCGGTGGCGAGACGGGAAGGGGCTCATTGCGGATAGTTTTAGGGATAAAATCAGTCATACTGCTCATTTTCTGTAATGAACAGGCGAACGGAGACATCAGTTAGCTAGGCGGATAGTAACCACTCAGCCTAACGATCAAACTGAGTGACAGTGTCACGCCTCACATTACTAGTAGTCCCGATCGAGCAGTGAAAAAAATAGCGAACCGATGATAGGTATAGCGTTTTAAGTAATGTGTCACTAAATAAATCAGTGTATATTGTGTCGCTAATTGTATGTTATAGTGTAATATATCAAGCTAACACCAGATTTAATTTAGAAAAAAACTAATAGCTGATTTTAAGGGCGATGCTAGCCCGCTATTCATTTTACTGGTCGGGAGCGATCGATCAAACGCTACAATAATCGGTACAGATTTGTTAACTCCGAAAGGTCGCCCCGCCTGTCATCTGCACATCAAAAGGTCGCCGTCCTTCTTTAAATGGGAACTGTGGACCGATCATCGTCCACACTGCTCCATGCCACCCCGCGGCCTCCTCGAAACCTGACAGCGCCAAACCCTAGCCCTAGCCCTCCCTTCTCCTCGAGCTCGCCGGCCGGCCACCTCGAAGCCATGGGCTTCTGGAGCCGCAAGGGGAAGCACGACCGTGAGGCCGGCTCCTTCTCGGGGCGCCGCCGCGGCTCCGTGAAGAAGGAGGAGCCCGCGTCACCGCCGCCCTTCTCCCGTCGAGCCCCCCTCCCCCCTCCCCCGCCGGCCCCCTTCACCATCAACCCTAGGCCCGCCGGCGAGCGCGACTGGAAGTACCTCGCGGTGGACGTGTGCCGGCGGTACTGGGATACGAGGACGCCGGTCCCGTGGAGCGACGTCCAACCCCCCAACGGATGGCACCTCAGCGCCGACTGTGTGCCGATCCAGCCGGTGCCGGCTAGCGGCCGTGCGGGCCGCGATGAGATTGAGCGCGCCGCCGCCGCCTCCTCCCCGACGACCTATACTACGATGACAGGTACGCCGCCGACTCCGTGCTCTGGGACACATGGCTCCAGGATGAGCACGACACGCGTCGTGCGTCCTACTTCGCCGGCACGGTGTCGGGGCCGCGGCGGCCACGTCGAGAGGTGCGCGGGCGTACGTGGGTGCGCGGCCTCACGCCCACGACTTCATGAACACGCACGACGAGCGCCAATGGCACGGCCTGGAGGAGGCGATGGCACTCTCAGCCGCCGGCGACGTCGCCTTCCCCGAGATGGAGATGGTGGCCGTCAAGGAGGAGGAGAGGACGGAGGAGGCGATGGAGGAGGAGCCGGTGGCCGCGTTCCACCCAGGTCTGGTGGGCCAGGGGTGGGGCTGGTCCTGCACTGCACCGGAGATGGCCGTTGCCGTGGGCGTGAACTGGTGCGCCACTCCGCCGCGGTCACCGGAAGGGAGGCATCGCCGCGGGAGGAGGTTGTGCAGGCACCTCCCGCCGTCTAGTCCGCCCCCGTCTACCACGCACCGCCGGCCCACCTATGGACGCCGCCGGCCTACGTGGACCTCGTCAGCGACGATGACGACGCCGGCGGCCACTGAAGACGGCGACGGCGACGGCATCAACGGGCACAGGCAGGAGCGCGCTGGCGGCGGCCGTTTTTTATTTTCTTTTTTATATTTGGTTATGTCAAGTTGAACGTGAAACTGGGCCGTTTTGTGGCCGTGGCGACCCTAACTAAGTTTTATGTTTATTAAACTGCGCTTATTTATTTTTTTAGTCATTTTATTTACGTTTTTCTGTTTTTTTAAATTATGTCCTACGTGGACGTGGTTTGGGGTGCGGCCGCGCGATGAGCACATGCACAACCCAACGGACAGGACCGAACACGGACGAACCCATCAACGCTCCAAAAAGACAAAATCCAGCTAAACCGGACGTTCGTTTAGGGTTGCGTGGTGAAGTTGGCTTTAGTCAAAAAGTCGTCTGGCGGAACAATAGGGCATGCACCTTATCGTCCTGAGACACATGCACATCCTATGCATGGTGACGATGGTTGTCTGTGATACGTAGACCTGCGGCAGGTTACGCTGAGTAGCCTATGCGGGCATATGCCCGGTTGGTGGTGCGAGTCTTTGTCCGTGGTAGGTCGTTTGCATGCATGACATGTATACCAGGCGGCTGGCGCTCGGGGCTCCGAGCACCACCCTTATAACGTCATAACTGACGATTTTAGAGTCCTCGCCTAGATTCAATGTGAATTTCACCAGGTGGTAATTTCACACGAGAATCCGTGTGGCGCCGGTGTGGCCTTTCTCTTATAGGTATGGTGGTAAAAAATAATGAATTTTAAAAAAAAATGGGAATGTTTTTAAAATTCATGAAATTCGGTTAATTTTTTGTGATCATTCTTTATAATTTGAGGAAATTTTTAGCTACAGCTTTGTGTCATGTCACAAACATTTTATAAGTTCCTCTGTATTTTTAATCTTAAAAAAATTAGTTTGTTGGAACAAATCAAGCAACCTATTTTTCGTAGAAAATTTAGTAAAAAAAACTACAGGACAAGAAATCAGACTTGTACAAAGAGCATCAAATAGGAACAACAAATCCGGAGGTGTCACCTCAGTAGGCTTCGTAAGGGGGGGAGGGGGGGGGGGGGGTTGCGGGTCGGTGCTGACCTATATATGATAGGGAAGAGTTACCCTCTTGCCTGGTTTTATATTTTTTTTATCTATTTTTTTCTGGTTCTTAGTATGTGTGAATTCCTTGCGAAGCATGGCTATGCTTTGCGGACTCTATTGCACACCGCGGAGCACACACATGTGTTCTTCATCGCGAAACACATGCATGCTTCATGGGAAGCATAGGTGCACTTCATGATGACGCACAGGTGTGCCTCGCGGTGAAGGACATGTATGTACTGCATGGAGCACACGTATGTTGTCGTGGATAGTACAAGTTAGTTGTCGTTTCACAACTTGCGCTCGAAAAAGTTTTTTTTTAAACTTATTTACATTGAATTAGTTTCAGAAATCTCCATGAGAGAAACACGACAGTGAAAATGGTTCGTAATTTGAATTTTCTGTTTAAGACAAATTTCATTTACTATTTTATTGGGTCAAGCAAAAAAAAGAGGCACATGCCAATCTCTATTACACCCACCCATGAGAAAAAAAAACCATGATGATGACAAATGATGCTGCAAAGGAGATCGGAATTAAGTTCTACAAGAGGTATCCGTTACCCAGTGAGTGCGACGTCAAATAGGAGGTTCGGTGAAGAACTCCGAAAGTATCTTTCTCAGCTCGAGCTCAAATCCTCTTGGTGTGAATAGTAAAATAAAAAATAGAAAAATAATTCAAAAAATTCTAACTTTTTGTGACAAACTTTAAAGAATGTTTGAAATGCATGCAAAATTTCATCACGAAATCAGATTGGTGGAAGTCGTGGCAAACAAAACCAAATCGGAGCTCCAAAATGCATTTGAAAGTACCATTTTCAGCGCGTCGATTTTTTTTTTTTTGCAACGACTTCCAGCAATGTGATTTGGTGATGAAAATTTGCATGCACTCAAACATTTCTTAGAGTTTGCCACAAAAAGATTCATAAAATTTTGAATTTATTTTGATTTTTTTTTATTTACTATTCATCCAGGAGCATATGAGCTCGCGAGTAGATACTCCGCGTCCGAAGAACTCCTCCTGTTCCTAGGCTGATTACACTCTAACCATTTGATTGGGCAACAAGCGCCACAGCCCAGACAAATCCATGGTTTATGCCTATTGGGCCAGGTCTATTCTAGTGTGTAAGTCTCCGCTATTTGAGCCCACCATGTGTACAATTGATATTCTGTACAGAAACACAGGTGACATGGACGAGAAGACGTCGATGGATACCATCAATTCTAGGTCATCCACACAGCTGAACAGCCGACGATCTATAGAAAATTAAAAGCCCGAACAGCCGTACGTATATACTACCTCGCTCCTTTAGCATCCACCCACCGGCCGCCGCCGCCCATCCACGCCGATCATGAGTGCTGTTCGTAAGTTCCTCTACATGGTGGTTAACCATTACAGGAGCCCCCGATGCCACAGCGCCTACTGTCACGAATTGCCGAAAGCCAACGTCTACTCTGTGCACCGCATCGACCCGTCGACCCTTTTCCACGGCGAGGGCCAAGCGCAGTCGGTGGCGCCGGCGGCGCCGGTGGAAGCTCGCCTGCATCGCTGCATCACTACCTTCGACCATCCCACATGGGGCTTCAATGCCAGGACTATGGACTTCATGCTCTTCGGCCGCGGCAGGGACAAGATCCTCGCCGTACCGCGCTCCAAGTCCCGGGACGAAAAACCCATCCTATACGACGACGCCTCGCAGACCTCGCGCGAATTGCCCGCCATGAGATTGACCAAGTTTAGACCGCTGTGGATCGCCATCCACGACGATCTGTACGTCATGGAAAAGGCTTTACCCACACACACGTGGTGGGAGAAGGACAATCTGTTGTCGTCGGAGTACTCCGTCGAGGCGCTGCTCCAGGTGGGAGATTCTCTGGATTGGGCATGGCATCTTCTCCCCCCGCCCCCATACGTGCCGCCGCACCACTATTTAAGTGAGGTCCCCGACGCCGCCGCGGTTGTCGGCGACTCGCACATCTGGGTCTCCGGCAAGGACCAGGGCACCTTCTCCTTGGACACGGAGGCACGCACGTGGAGCAAGGTCGCCAAGTGGGAGCTACCATTCCGGGGACAGGTTCAATATGCCCCAGAACATGCCCTCTGGTACGGCTTCTCGTCCAAGGACGAGGGCGTTGTCTGCGCGGCGGACCTGGGCTGCCTCGTCTCCATGGCTAGCCATGAGTTGGACATGTGCATCGTGGGGCCCAAGGGGGAGAGGCCAACACAGGGTTACTCGTCCCTTGTACACCTAGGTGGTGGTCGTTTCTGTGTAACCAACTACTACTCCAAAGTGGTCATTCTCATCGGCATGGAGGTCGAGGTTCTACGCTTGATCAAGCACAAGTCACGCCCTTACTACTTAGGAGAGGATTACTTTGAATGTATACTCTAGTTATTACGTTTTGACAATGCTACTAATTAAAACCCCAACCTGCTTTCAAAGAGGTCTAAGTTAAAATTAAGTATTTGATCTCATCTTTTATTCGGTGGTGATAAGTTCTTTTTTTTCTGCGGTGGATAAGATCTATTGTTGTCTCACACTTTATCTTGAGATCGAGAGAAGACCGAATGAGCTTTACTTATATCAAATAACTTCTAAATCCCCCACCAACAAGGGTTAACAGGGATAATACATTTGGGTTGTCCATGCTGCACAAAAGATGGTCATCTATAAAAATCACACGACTTTGCTATCTTGGAACCTCTAAAAAAAATCGAAATTGTTGGTAAAAAAGCATATGAAGGGGATTTCAAGCAATGGAACAACAAACCGAATAACACACCTCCGGCAGCTAGGTAGTGGATTCCATGGTGGGGTTTATTTGTTGTCGACAAATAACTGCAATGGTTAGCTTTGGATCCAAAATGCAAGGAAATACAAAGCAATAAACTAAGAGTTCTAGTGAAATCTCTTGGAGACATTTTCTCTGTGGTATCAATATTTACAAGATGAATAGCTAACTCCTGGAAAAACGGACCGGCCCCCGCGTCGTCTCCGGGCGACACGGGCGGCAGGCCCGTATCAGGCACCTGTGCAGGGTGTGCACCTGCACAGGGCCCCCGAATCAGCAGGGCCCCAAATCCTGGCATATTTCCTACTAATCATCTGATAATTTAGCAGGAGGAGCAGGAGTAAGAGTAGTAATTAGTGTTGAGCGTTGAATAATCAAAGTAGGAATAGGGAATGTACTACTAGTACTACTCTCTAGGCATTGAATTAACTCAGCCAACTAGTATACTGGAACTTGAACAAAATGATTATCCAGCCTCTCCTCTCCTCTCACTTGGCTCTCTAGCTCTTCGTCTTCCACAAACCTCACGCTCGTTTCCCTTCTCAAGTATTAAATCCTCATCAATCTCCACTCTTTGCTAATTCCATTTCCAATCCTCACCTATTAATTCTTCGAGACTTCCCCAATATAATGTTGCGATGAACAACAAAATAGGCAACCTTCTATTCTCAACCCCCATCTTTTTTTTTGGTGTTATGTTTTCAAATCTCAAATCAGCAGGCTAGCAGATCAGTGTTTTGCTCAACCTCCGTCGCTGCCAGTTGCAAGCCCATGTGACCTGTGTGCATCAGCATCAACTGGAGCCTTAACTAAAGTTGGAGCCTATGAGTTCTTGGTTGCCATTTTTTTTTGTGAGCCAAATTTTGGTTCGTCAAGAAAAAAAGCGAAAGCTACACACGGTGCTGCCCCATATATATTTTACTTCTCACATTAGTCAGGTTACTTCATTCCCTATTATCTCCATGTTCAGTTTTTATTTCTCTTTGTTTTACTTTCTGAAATGACATTGGAATTGAGAAGTATGAATCATGATATGGAAAAGAGCAAGAAAAATATGTAAAATTGAGGGGCCATGTTTTGACCTTGCACCGGGCCTCCGTTTTCTTAGGTACGGCCCTGACGGGCGGCAGCCATCTCCTCCGCCCTCCATCGGCAGGCTCTAAGTCTGCTCCCCTCGCCGTCGCCGGAGGACGTCGCCAGGCAAAGTCCGTGCGGCCGACGGCGACGGCGAGGACTCATTCTCCGTGCAGCGGCGGCGGTGTAGTGGGATGCAGTTGTGGCAGATGTGCTGCGGGGTTGGCCGGCGCCGCCCGCCGTGTGAGCTGCATGGCGGCATGTGATCTCGTCGGGGTCTTCCCTCTGGATCAAGTGGTCGATCAGCGGCTACACGTCGCGGTCTCGTGCGATGTCTCCTCTAGCGGCTCCAGATCGTGGCTGAAGAAGGCATCTCATTCGCATGTGTTAAGCACGTACGATGGTACAAGATGCATGCTTACATGGAGACACGATGGCTCACCAGGCATCTCTTGGATCTTCGTGCATGGATCCGTCTGATGGCCCTTGTGGGCTCTTGGCGGCGCGCTTGATCCTGAAGTGCGGTGACTCCTTGCTACAGTTGGCACCATGGCTCGCGTACGGATGCATTGCCATCTACGACATCTTACACGGGCATGTTTACTGGGCGTAGTGATCCCATGAAGGTTCACGGGCCTGCAACCATGGATCTGGTGGTGACCACCCGCGGCCCTATGATCCACGGCTTGGTGGTGGTGATTCAGATTCGGTCGATCGAGTGAGAGTAATTGCACATTGTGCCGCAACAACCTCCTACGGCTCCACGGCAGCGGTGATCATTGCAAGATCTTCGGTTCATCTCAAGATCCAGTGGTTGACTTCGGCAGTGGGATGCAAATTATGGGTGACCACTTGACGCAGGAGAATGGTTGTGCAGTGGCGGCGGTCACATTGCATGTAACTGCTAGGATAGTGAAAATGTGGTGGCGACAACACTTGCATGACTTCGATGGTGGTGCTACCGAGCACTCGGTCACGGGGTCCGGGGTGAAAGCCTAGGTCTGACTCGAGTTGGTTATACCTGACAATGGCGATGTTTTTTTTACGTCGTTACCTTGTTGAAGGCATTGCCCGGATATGCTTCGACTGATTTTTCAGGGTGAAAACCTAGATTCTGACCTTGATGGTTGGATCCGGTGACGGTGACGCTTGAGTGTCACTCCTTTTTTCAAGGCGTTGTTGTTGAAGAACCTCGTCATCTATGTGGTGTCATTAGATAGTTGGTGCGGATATGGTGTTTGTTGCAGTTTGCCGATCGTGGCTCTGATCACTTTGGGTTTTTCTTTTTTCCTCGGTTACACATAGCTTTGGTCTTATATGACTTTGCTATTTACCGCCTTGTTTTTCGTGTGTATGCACGTTTGTGTTGGCTGTGTGCATCCTAATTATGCAGAGGCCGGGTGTGTGCTCTTTGAGCTTGTATCCTCTTGATGTCTCTTTTTAACTAATAAAATTCACCCTTTGTCAAAAAAATCAATATTTACAAGATGAAGTACTCCCATGAGTTTAATAAAAGATACTGCAATTGCACTGAAGCAGCAATACTGTCACGCGTGCACCTGCACAATCTTGATTACTAGTAAAATATTCTGCAAGCCCCTTGACTCACGTATCCAAAAAGAAAGGAAGGTATGAGCGATGGACTGATTTGGACTGGGGGATGTGCAGGTCCTCGCACCACAAAATATTTGTCGTAATGTGGAGAAAGGATTCCAGCTCCACAAATAGTCAAACCACCTTCGGTATTTTCTATTCATGCAAAGAATTTACGACTTTATATGACCGTGGAATCTGCCTAAGTGATGATATGGCACAAAGAATTGATTTGAAACCCGCCATGACAAGATGAGACATCCGTTGGATGGTGAAGCGGGAAAGAAGTTTGATGAAATTCATAAAGATAAAGCGGCTCACTCGTTGAGTGTACGAGTTGGGACGACAATGGATAGGTGCAATTCATATGATATGGCATGTTCCACATACGTTGGTGGTGTGTGTGTTATTTCCCTGAATCTTCCCTTGTCATCTGCATGCAACGACGGAACATGCTTCTATCTCTGATAATTCCACGGTTTGTATACCTGGTGAAATACGAGTGTGTAGATGGGGCCGCTGATGAATGACTTGCTTCTTGCAGTTTTATTGTGTCTATGGTACTTTTCTTTTTGCCTCAACAAAGGGTTCATGATTTGGAAAAACAACCTATCCGCCACTGTGTGATGGCCCAAGTTGCACCATGACATGTGGCACATTTTTCAATCGGACTAATCGTGCACTTGGACACCCAAGTGTGTTGAGGATGGGGCTGCAAGTGCACCATGTCCACCAGGAAACAGATACCAACGAGCTAAGATATGGGCGAGCTAACCTGTGGTTGGATGGTTAGGAGGACAATGGTATCCCAGCCCATTAGGGTTCAAGTCCTAGACTTTGACGCTGGTGTTTAAGGCCTTCCGGCAATGCATTCAGTGGAGGAGATGTTCTCGTCGACTATGAAATCATCTGTGGCAACTTCGTCAATCTCAAGCTGATGTGTCGGCTCGGTCTCTCAGAGATGCTCCTAAGATAGGGTGTGCATCAGAGGTGCTCCTAGGGTAGGATGTGCTTGCATGCGGCCCTAGGGATGAGTGTATGTGCCTATGTATGAGTGATGTGTCTATTTGTGTTAAAAAAACGAGCTAAGATATGATGGCATGTTTATTAGAATAAAATATCTCCATGGTGGTGTTACGGGACTAGGAGCATGTCTCTTTACTACAAGTTCTATGAAATATAAAATTAGATATTGTGCATATGAAATTATGAAGGGACAATTCGGGCATGTTATGTGGAAGGAAAAATAATAACTTTGTCCAGGCAAAAGGAAAATATATTTTTAGGGAAATATTGAATATGTTATTCAAAGTATCAATACCAATGGAAAAGCAAATTTCTAACCATTGAATTGGGTCACAAGTGCCCAAAATTCTATAGACTGCTGATCAGTATATTGAAGCAAAATCATCCACATGTGCGCCCACATGTGATGGCTCATCAACCGCCTCCCGGATCATATTTTTCTGGGTTTTTTTTCTATTATGTTATGTTTCTATTGTTTCCTTCTCGGTTTTTCTTCTGTCTTTTCTGTTCTTCCAGATTTCTGTTTATGTTTCATTTTAAAAAATATTCTTAATATGTTTCCATTTACTTCTATTTAAAAAAGAATATTTGCATTTTGAAATAAATGCACAAACTTGTTTAATGAACCATTCTAGAATTATATGATAAAAACTAAAAGACATCAACACTTTTTAAAATTACATGAATCTTTCTCTAAATCATCTGAAAACTCTCTTTAACAACATTAACATTTTTTATACAAGTCATTAAGATCTTTTTGATTACACGGACATTTTTTAATGTATGAACACTTTTAAATAATTGCTCAAACATTTTCTTCAAAGATGTCAACACTTTTAAAAAATACAAACTGTTTAGAATACATGAGAATGATTTTAATACATATGAACTTACTAAATGTATGAATATTTTTCCTAATTACATGAACATTTTTAAAACATGAATATTTTGAAAACACATGTATCTTTAAAGTATATGAACATTGTTTCGGAGATACACGATTTGTATATTGTTGATATTTACAAAGTTGTCAATAACATGGGAATATTCTTTTACTCCCTCCGTTTGTAAATATTTGTCTTTTAGTGATTTAAATGGATTACCACATACGGATGTATATAGACATATTTTAGAATATAGGTACATTCATTTTGCTCCGTATGTAGTCACTTGTTGAAATCTCTAGAAAGACAAATATTTAGGAACGGAGGGAGTAGTTCTTTTTTATTATTACTTTGACTATGTATAAATTAGTAAGATCAAATTCATTTTTACAGTTTTATAAAAACAATACTCCAGCTTCTCTTAAAGGCCCACACTGCTTGTGGGGGAGCGCCCACGTGATGATATTATATAGAGAAGTCTATGTTTTGTGATGCTTATCAGTCGATTGGGCCATGCTTACTAGTAGTATATTCCAACCCACCATGTGTACCGTATGCAACAACCAGATCGCATCTGCACAACGGCCGGATACGCGTGCCCCTGGCCGCCGCCCCCGGCCGCCAGGTCGATCATGAGCCGTGCTCGTGCGTTCCTTTACATGATGCCGCCGCCGCTTCTGTGGCGAGGAGCAAAAGGACTACGTGTACTCGGTGCACCGCATCGATCCGTCGACCCTCTTCCACCGCGAGGATCAACCGGCGCCGGTGAAGACTGCTAGCCTGCGTCCCTACATCACTGCCTTCGACAATCCCTCAAGGGACTTCGCTCCCAGGGCGACGGAGTTCATGCTCTTCGGCCGCGGCAGGGACAAGATCATCAGCATCCCGCGCACGGAACTTCAGGACCATGCACCCGTACTGTACGACGATGCCTCGCAGACCTCGCGCAAATTGCCCAGCACGAGAGAGGAGAAGCTTTTCCCCCTCTGGCTCGCCATAGGCGACGATCTGTATATCATGGAGAAGGCTTCACCCACACTTCCATGGGACAATGTGTTGTCGTCGTAGGAATCCGTCGAGGCGCTGGTCCAGGCGAGACATAGGCTGGACTGGGCATGGCACCTCCTCCTCCCGCCCCCTTACGAGCCGCCGCGTGACCTTTTCACTCATGTCCCCAACACCGCTGCGGTGGTCGGCGACTCAAACATATGGGTCTCCGCAAAGGGCCAGGGCACCTGCTCCTTGGACACCAAGAGCATATCCCGTACTCCCAGTGCTGGAGTACTCCCGCTGCACCGTGAGCAACACAGTCGTTGGATGAGAAATGCAGGTACAAGATGTAATGTGGACGCCTCATCTTATGGATTTTACATAAAACCCCTCATATAGGTACAAAATAATTAACTTTCCTGTACTCTAGCTTCAAAAGATGTGCTGCCCTAGTTTTGGAACAGAAAGAATGTGTCCGTCATGTGCGTCTGTAGCTTCGGTTTTCCACACTGATGCATTCATCCAACACGTATATATACGACGGATTTCCCAATATGGAGGACATAACATTCAGCAAGTTGATTTCAGAAGGTAAAACTAATTGGAAGAAAGAAAGAGTTAGTAAGTTCATTAACCAAGATCTTTGGACTCATAAATTCTGCACCAAAGATGAACGACAACATCAGTTGTATTAACCAGCTTTGGCAACACAACTACAACCATCTTGCCATTCCAAAGATCATAGTATGACAGCAATATCATGAACCACACACGTGACAAAACACACAAATCTAACAAGAGTTGCAGCCCAATACATACAACCAAAGCATAGCAAATTAGCGGGTATACACATATTGGACCAACATATTCACCCAGGTGTACTTGAACTAGGTCCATCTATCACATGAACAAAGGCATTTTTTCATCCATTATTTAAAGGAAACTCGGAAAGTAAAGGGTGTCCTCTCCAATGGGTTGGGATGTGCTGCAAAATATCATGCAACTTCAAGTGAAAGATTTGCACACATACTCAACGTGTTTTAATCGATGATATATAAATACCGTTTGAGTTGTCATGTCCACCTTGGTAAGTAGAACAATCTGCTGATGTTGAACCTTTGTAGACGCTACTTGCTCTGCAAACAAGAAGAAAATCAAATTATGACAACATGACAAACGATATTCTATTTAAATTATGGTTTATTTACCTTTTTCCTGAGTGCAGCAGCATATATTTAGCAATGCATCAAGGCATGTCATGACACATAGCACAAAAATGCTAAATCTGTAGGAATGTAGTTCCATTTTCTTGCACCTGAACGAGGAAGACAAAAGAGCTAATGCATTTAATTCAGTCAACCAAAACTACTTCTATATGTATTTCTTTGAGACCAGCTTTTCTACTCTCGGGTGTAGGTACACCCGAGTTTGGAAAAAAAAGAAAAACATGATCAAACAATGTCAAAAAAATCTGCAGTTTGGGGACATGAAACTTCATCAAATGTTCAAGCTTTTTGCAAGAATTCAGCGGAAAAAAACATCAGAGGAGCTCTCGGCAAAAAAAAAACAAAATCAATGTTCTAAGTTTGCGCACTGTTTGAGCATTGATTTTGTTTTTTTTTTGTGAGAGCTCCTCGGATGTTGTTTTTAGCTGAAACTTTGCAAAAAGTTCAAACACTTGATGAAGCTTGTTGTCTCAAGATTTCAGATTTTTCGGACCTTGTTTTATCACATTTTTCGAAGTTTTGCAAACTCGGGTGTACCTACACCCGAGAGTAGCCACAACTTTCCCTATTTCTTTACACCTGAATGAAGAAGACAAAAGAGCTAATACATTTTATTAAGTCAACCAAAACTACTTCTATAGGAAATTATTTATTTACACCTGAATGAGGAACACCAAAGACCAAAACTAGTTCTGAAAAAAAATCCTTGAGGCTATGGCTTTTCTGTTGTTTGTCAGGATGATGAGTGATTACAAGGTGGATATGATCAACACGGGATGCAAGAGTTATTCGTCTACTTCCATGCACCCAACGATAGTATACCCACCAATCACATCTCGTCTGCTACTTAATTTGCTCCTTCTAATTAATTAGGTGCAGACTTATTCTTTACATGATGAGATTTCTTCCAAACGGTCTCTTTTGTTTTTTCCTCATATTTGTTCCAAACGAAATCTACCTTTTAATTACTACTTCAGCTCCATTCTAATTGGCATGGTTGTCATAGTAGCAGAGGAGGATGAAATGAAATTAGCTGTCCTAAGATTGCTAGTCCTCACTTATTTCAGAACAAACAATAAAGTTCAGACAATAGCTTATCAATTTTGGACTATTCGATCCTCACCCATACATAGGATTCTAATTAACATGGGGAAAAGGAAAGGACTCTGAACCAAAACTTGCAAAAAATGGATGTTCTCCTGCATCTTCCCTTTTCTTTTTATTTCCTTTCCTTCTAAGCAAAACTGTCTTGCTTATCCATATCAGCCATTTCCTCTACGTTGTGTCAGAACGATTGATTCTGAAACATAACCATCAATATGACTAGATGGGAATGGACTTACTATTATTAACCTCCATTAATTTGTAAAGGTGCTAGATGCTTCATGCACCTCTCACCAAAACTACTTGTTCTAAGTTTCTGAATTTTTTTCTATACGCAAGTTTGCTGACATTTCACTTTGAACTCAGTTATAATTAGTTCGAACTCATCTCAAGCCATAAGTTGCTGACATTTTTCTATAAGTAATTGCTCGAATATGTAATCCACAAAAATAAAAGCAGGTTGTTTCAGTGACTATTTTTCCTGCGTCCTGATACAGAGAGATATCATCACATTTTACCCAGATAGAAGCTACATCTAACACAATCAGCATAAAGGGGATGATGGATTAGAACCAAAATACACAATAAAAAAACAAGGTTGTATCAACGAAAAGGATACCCGAAGGCCGGATTTCTCTTCTACGGCGTCGGCGGATGGCGGAGGTAGGTGCTGGGTGTGGTGAGGGGGTGACACCGAGGTGGAGAATGGCGACGCGGGGATGGGACAGGTTGTCAGATGTACGTCGGAACACCGCGAGGTCGCAGCGTAGCCGCCGGTGAGGTCGCGGCGCAGCACATGACGAGGTCCGCCGCCGGAGCCCCGTATCCAAATCTACTCCAAGGTTGGAGAAGGGGCTATTCTGTACTTAGCTGAGGTGATTTTTGCGAAAATTGAAGGGTGGGGCATTCGGTTCTCATCCCATCCCTACATTCTGTATCGAAAGCTCTAGATGCGCTCGGTGCAGCCGGAGCACCAAGTCCTTCGGAGCACAGGATATACCAGGGCACACACGTGAAGCAAGGTTGTCGACTGGGAGCTGCCGTTCCAGGGACAGGTCCACTACGCTCCACAGCACGGCCTTTGGTGTGGCTTCTCGGCCAGGGATGAAGGCGTTCTCTGCGCGGCGGACCTTGGCGGCCTCGTCTCCACGGGCCAGCAGTCGCTGCTGCCGCCCCCGGCTAGCCATGAGTTGGACATGTGCATCGTGGGGCCTGGGGGGAGAGGCCGACAGACGGTTACTCGTGCCTTGTGTGTCACCAACTACTACTCCAAAGTGGTCATTCTCATCGGCATGGAGGTCGAGCACTGTGGCGAGGTTCTCCGCTTGATCAAGCACAATTCGCATCGTTACTACTTAGGTGAGGACTGTTTTGAATGTATACTCTAGTTATTATGCGTTGATAATGCTGCTAACTAAAACCCCAACCTGGTTTCAAAGAGCTGTAAGTTAAAGTTAAGTATTTTATTACATGGTGATAAGATCCTTTTTTTTTGTTTTTTCACCCTTTATCTTGAGAGAGAACACAAACTAGTCCCTGATCGCCTGCTTTGGACGTACTACAAGCTCTGCGGCGACCGGAAGGCGTTCCTCCACAGGCGTCTGCCGAAGCACATAAACCTTGCTCCAAGGCAGTCACCACATCCCCCGTCCCCCGTGCCGCTCCCGCGAGCGGCCCGGGTGGAACCCTAGATCGCCGCCGCCGCTCCCTTCCTTCGCCTTCCTTCTCCCTCGCCGCCGCCAGGGGACGCCGCCGGGCAAAGCCCGCGCGTGCGCCGGCGGCGGCGGGGCTCCCTCCCTCCTCGCGAGGCTCCTGGGCGGCGCGGGACGGCCGGCCCTCGCGGCGGTGCTCGGCTCGGCGGCAGGTCGTATCGCCGGCGGATCTGCGGGGCTCCCCTTTGGTGGCGCTGCAGCGATGGCGGCGGCGTGGTCTGCGCGGGGCGGCGAGGCGCGGGCTCTTCCTCCTCCCGATCTGATGGCGCCGCGGTGGCGCCGGCGCTCGGGCGTGCGGCGGGGTCCGCGAGGGTGGTCGGCGCGCGACGTCTCCCTCCCCGATCTGATGGCTCCACGGTGGCACCAGTGCTCGGGCGGCGGTTGGCTTCGGCAAGCGGTGGCGGGCGCTGGGATCTCGGCGGCGCTCCGACGTGTGCAGGCGGTGGCGGTCCCTGTGCACGGTCGGCAGCTCCGTCTCTGACCCGGACGGCGCGGGGGATGGCGGCGGCCCGGCGTGGCCGGCGATCTAGATGCGGTGGTGCCGGTGGCTCGCTGATTGCCGGTACTCCAGGGTCTGTCTGGTGGTGCTGGTGGTGACGGCGGCCCGTGCACGAGAGTTGGATTCCTTCGAACTGATCTGGGTGAAAACTTGCCTTCGGCTTCTGCTAAGGCCGGCGGTGGCGGCGCTATCTGCGTCGTTCCCTTCTTGAAGGCATCGCCGTGGAGAAGTTCAAGGCCACTCTCTGCTACCTCTGGGGGAAACCCTAGATCGGATGATCAGATGACGGCGGCGCTCTGGTGTCGTTCCTCCCTTGGGGGCGTCATTTTTGGAGGTACACACGTGATCGAGGGACGAGTGGACGGATTCTTTGGTGGAGCGGTGCTTCATCCTACACACTGATGGCGACAGATCTTGACGGCGTGGCGCAGTGCAGATTCCGAGTTCGCTGTGGGAGGATGGACTCGCGCAGGAGGACGACGCTGTCGAGCGTCGTGGTGGCGTCGATGGCAGAAAGACCTGGCATAGTACATGCAACAGTACAGCTCTGAAGATGGATTTGTGGCAGGTGGCTGCGGCGGCCTCATACCCGGCAGGCGTCCTGGTTGAGGAGTGCGCCGGACTGGTAGGTGCCCCATACCCGGCAGGCATCCTGGTTGGGACCTCAGGTCTTAGATGTTTAGGTTTGGCTGCGATGTCTGTTTGGTATTAGGTCCGGACTATCTGCGCCCCTTCATCATTTGGATAGGTGTAGCGACAGATGTTGCTTAGACGGTGGCTTTAGTCTTGCTGTTGTATGGCTTTGTAAGGTTTTATGATAATAATTAATAAAGTGGCCGTATGCATCGACCAGATGCAGAGGCCGGGGGTCATCCTCCTTTTCTAAATAAAAAAAAACCCAATAAGCTTTACTTACTCCCACCAACAAGGGTTAACGGGGATAATACATTTGGGCAGCCCATGCTGCACAAAAGATGGCCATTTATAAAAATCACAACACTTTGTTGTCCTTGAACCTCTAAAAAAGATCTAAATCGTTGGTAGAAAGCATATGAAGGGAGCTAGAGGGTTACTCGTGCACCTTGGTATCCTGGAGCCGTAAAAAAAATTCCAAATCATTGGTAAAAATCATATGACAAGGATTTCAAGCAATGGAACAACCAACCGACTAACACACCTGCGGCAGCTAGGGAGTGGATTCATCATGGGTGTTTTTGATAAACACCTGCGATGGTTAGCTTTGGATCCAAGATGCGAGGAAATACAAAGCAACTCTTACAACTAAAAGTTATAGTGAAATCTCTTGAAGAAATTTTCTCTGTGGTATCGATATTTACAAGATGAAGTACTCCCATGTGTTCAATAAAGATACTGCAATTCGACTGAAGCAGCAATACTGTCAGTCGTGCACATGCACAAACTTGATTATATGAGTAAAATCTTCTACAAGCCCCTTGACTCCCACTTCCAAAAAGACAGGAAGGCCCTCGAACCACAAAATCTTTGTCGTAATGTCGAGAAAGGATTCCAGCTCCACAAATACTCAAATCACCTGAAGCAACATGAGATAATAAGATAAACTCATCAGATCTGCATAATCAGATCTACAAGGACACAAACCTATTTGGCTTCATGGCACTGCCAAAAAAGAACTAGAGTAATTTTTGACCACATAAGTACAACAATCACCACTAAACAACGATGAAGATCAAGAAACTCTTGAAAGCTCCAAGGCATGCCACCAAGATGGCGACCGGAGGTGAGGGGACCAAAAGTATCTCCAATGGCGGTGACTCCTCAAACCATAACTCTTGTTGTTAATAGTATGACTTCCTCGTGGTGGGATTGATCGCCTGATTGAGTAATGTTACACCTAAGGATGTTGTTATTGAGATTAATTATAGGGTTGGGGTGAAGTCCTATGATTAGTTTGTGGAATCACTGCTAGTTCCAAGTGGAAACACCATTTGGTTGTGCGCATATGCTTCCTTTGTGCCCAGATGATGTCCAGAGGAAGTTGTGACCACAGCCAAAGCCAAAGCCAAAGCCATGGCGAACGCCAACACATCCATACGGGAGCGGAAGCTTGCCCCCAGCGGAACGTAGGTGAACTATATCCTCCTAATTTTCGTTGAATCCATGGGTTGATGCTTCTAAGCACTCAGGTGGCGGTGTTCACATGTCGCTAGGTGGATGATCTCAAGAAGCAGTTGCGGCGACAAGAGGATGTCCACCGAGCTCTAGAGAAGCCACTCACGCGGCTGCGCTGCTCAGCGTCCCGCCTCACGTCCCCCGTATCTTTCGTGTGAAGGTAGTAGTAGCATTCTGAAACCTCTGGAGCACTAATTTTTTTTGTTTGGAGGATTCTTAAACCATCTTGTGATGTGCCCCTTATGACAGAGGTTGCAGTGCTGGAGTAGCAGGTGATGCGGTTGGACGAGCACTTCAAAATCTACAAGTGATGCGGCTGGAGGGACTGCGCCGCCTAACTCTCCAGAGCTCTCTCCAACCAAACCACCTCAGTCGCCCAAGGGCCAAGGCCGGCCCTAGCATTATGGAGGCCCTAGTGCGATTGGGGTACAATAAACATTAACAAAGTAACATATACTTTCAACAATATATATTGTACATCAACAAAAATAGAAGGGCATAAACATAAAAATCATAATTTTAGTTGGCAAAATAAAGTCTCAGTACACCATCTATGATTATATGATGCAAATAATAATTATAATGTACTCAACTATAAATAAATATTGAATAAATACAACATGGTAAAGTGCGCCGAGGAGGGGTGGGGTGGGGGGGGGGGGGATTTGCCCCCTATATCCACGTTGATTTATTGTTCTGCAAATCATTTTTTGTTGTAATTTATTTAATGTTGAAATATGCCCTAGAGACAATAATATTATATTATTATATTTCTATGTTCATAATTAAGTGTTTATATATGCTATAAATGCTATGATCCCGGAATATGCGATTAAGTGAAAAACTCATAAGCACTTTGAATGATAAACGATAAAATAAGATTCCTAGTTCTAAATATATTAAATCTAGATAGGATATTTTTTTTAGTTTTTTCAGCTACTAAAACTGGCTAATGGGGAGCTGACACATGCATTAGTGGGGACATGCGCATGTACATTTCCTGGGGTGGCTTCAGCGATTTGGTCAAATACGAAACATTCTGTTTGCCTGGCATGTGGGTCGCATGGATTACGAGTTCTAAATCTTATATTTACTAACTGGAGGCATCTTTCGAGCTTTTGCATTAATCAACATTATCATGATTAATTCAACCATTAGTTTAAAATTTAATACTTAAGATCTATTCAAAGTTCCTGACTAATCTATAATACCTAAATAGTTTATCCCCACTAACCTATTTCTCTTGACATGCAAGTTATCCAAGTCATCATGCATGTTCCACACCCCACTATCATATTTCTCTTCACATGCAAATTATCCAAGATATCATACATGTCCCACACATGCCACCTCATATAAAAATAATAATCATCATGCCCCACATATTCCACCTCAGAAAATTCCATCAAATCCTGCGATACAACTTCTACCAACACGGTATTCCTGCTGTGCCCGCATGCATGGTTCTTTAGTCTTCTTTCCCCGGGCCGTTCCTCTTCCAATTCCACCAGTAATCACCATTAAGTACTCATCTTGCCTCATTCCGTCTTCCAACTCCATCGATCTCAGTGTCCACTACCATCATGTGCCACCATCAACTTCTGCGGTCCGGCCACACCATTGCATGCCTCTGCGAGCCATCTCATACTTTTAGGGATTGTTCCTCTAGAATTCTCTACCCAATTGTGAGAGGATTGAACCTAATGAGTCGCCCTCAATTTTTGCCAGGGAAGTGGATGAGGTCGATCGAGAAGGGAGCAAGACGGTGAAGATCGGCAGCGCTTGCAGGCATCCTCGCAGCGACCGGCGATAAGCGGTGGTTCTGTACAGGTGGGAACGTCACGTCCACATTGTTAGAAGGAGATAGAGAGATTGTTGCGGAATATGATGAATGTATTATTGAGCCTCGAGGGCGAGTATATATTGAGAGTACAAGACTTGGAGGGCAAGAAGCCTCTCCTGGAGATTAAGGTAGGAGACAGATTACAAATCCTAGACTACCAAATACAAGTAACCCAAATATATCTCTAACATCCCCCCGCAGTCGTAGCGGTAGTGTCGCAGACAACAGGAGCGTCGCGGACGGTCAGACTGGAGAGAATAGCAGCCGACGGGCTGACATCCCCCCGCAGTCGTAGCGAGAGCGTCGTGGACGGTGTCGCGTCACAGACGCGTTGACTGTATTGGAACCCGATGAGTTGCTCAAGCGGATGATAGCCCTTTGTGCCGATGTCGAGGTAGCCGAGAGCGTGGGGTGGTGTAGTCGTGGTCAAGGTAGCCGTGCAAATAATGTTGTGGTCGATGTCGAGTTGGGGTAGCCGGTGTCAAGGAAAACGCCGTGGAGCCGCTGGCGCAAGGAGGCGCCGAGTTAGTATCGGCGCAGTGATGTCGAAGGAGGGGTGCGCCGGTGTTGGGGAACGTAGTAATTTCAACAATTTTCCTACGCACACGCAAGATCATGGTGATGCATAGCAACGAGAGGGGGAGAGTGTGATCTACGTACCCTTGTAGATCGACAACGGAAGCGTTAACTTGGTTGATGTAGTCGTACGTCTCCACGGCCCGACCGATCAAGCACCGAAACTACGGCACCTCCGAGTTCTAGCACACGTTCAGCTCGATGACGATCCCCGGACTCCGATCCAGCAAAGTGTCGGGGAAGAGTTCCGTCAGCACGACGGCGTGGTGACGATCTTGATGTACTACCGTCGCATGGCTTCGCCTAAGCACCGCTACAATATTATCGAGGACTATGGTGGAAGGGGGCATTGCACAGGGCTAAGAATATGATCACGTGGATCAACTTGTGTGTCAAGGGGTGCCCCCTGCCCCCGTATATAAAGGATCAAGGGGAGGAGGCCGGCCGGCCCTCTATGGCGCGCCAAGGAGGAGTCCTCCTCCTAGTAGGAGTAGTAGGAGTAGGACTCCTACTAGGAGGGGGAAAGAAGTGGGGAGGGAGAGGGAAAGGGGGGTGCCGCCCCCCCTCTCCTAGTCCAATTCGGACCAGGGGGGAGGAGGCGCGCGGCCCACCTTTGGCTGCCCCTCTCTCTCTCCACTAAGGCCCATATGGCCCATTACTTCTCCCGGGGGGGTTCCGGTAACCCTCCGGCTCTCCGGTTTTCTCCGAAATCACCTGGAACACTTCCTGTGTCCGAATATAGCCGTCCAATATATCAATCTTTATGTCTCGACCATTTCGAGACTCCTCGTCATGTCCGTGATCACATCCGGGACTCCGAACTAACTTCGGTACATCAAAACTCATAAACTCATAATATAACTATCATCGAAACCTTAAGCGTGCGGACCCTACGGATTCGAGAACAATGTAGACATGACCGAGACACGTCTCCGGTCAATAACCAATAGCGGAACCTGGATGCTCATATTGGCTCCTACATATTCTACGAAGATCTTTATCGGTCAGACCGCATAACAACATACGTTGTTCCCTTTGTCATCGGTATGTTACTTGCCCGAGATTCGATCGTCGGTATCTCAATACCTAGTTCAGTCTAGTTACCGGCAAGTCTCTTTACTCGTTCCGTAATACATCATCTCGCAACTAACTCATTAGTTGCAATGCTTGCAAGGCTTATGTGATGTGCATTACCGAGAGGGCCCAGAGATACCTCTCCGACAATCGGAGTGACAAATCCTAATCTCGAAATACGCCAACCCAACATGTACCTTTGGAGACACCTGTAGAGCACCTTTATAATCACCCATTTACGTTGTGACGTTTGGTAGCACACAAAGTGTTCCTCCGGCAAACGGGAGTTGCATAATCTCATAGTCACAGGAACATGTATAAGTCATGAAGAAAGCAATAGCAACATACTAAACGATCGGGTGCTAAGCTAATGGAATGGGTCATGTCAATCAGATCATTCACCTAATGATGTGATCCTGTTAATCAAATAACAACTCCTTGTTTATGGTTAGGAAACATAACCATCTTTGATTAACGAGCTAGTCAAGTAGAGGCATACTAGTGACACTCTGTTTGTCTATGTATTCACACATGTATTATGTTTCCGGTTAATACAATTCTAGCATGAATAATAAACATTTATCATGATATAAGGAAATAAATAATAACTTTATTATTGCCTCTAGGGTATATTTCCTTCAGCCGGGAGGTAGACAGTGTTGACGAAGCATCGCGCCAGGTTTGCCAAGCCCCGGGACACGTCGTGGATGAAGGCACGCATCGGTGTTGCCAGCACCTAGCATGCGTAAATGGACGAAGACGAAGTTGACGAAGCACCGCTCCAGGCTTGCCAGGCCCGGGGACACGTCATGGACGAAGGCACACATCGGTGTTGCCAACACCAGGCATGCGTAGGTTGGGACCTGCACGAGCTGTACGCCAAGTCAGAGAAGTCGGAGGGGCCAACAGAGAAGGACTCGACGATGGTTGCGGCGCCAATCGACGCGGGGCTGATGTCACCAATGGTGGTCGGAGTCGGGGTAGATGATGACGACGCCGGCGAAGGGCTGGTGCTGGACGAAAACAAAGGGGTTGACGGGCGAGGAGAACCACGGGGCGGTGGCGCTGCGGCCCGATGGAGCGACACAATGGCAGCCCGTTGCTCGATCGGTGGAGGGGCGCGCTGAACTCAGGGACGATCTTCACGGGACCTGTGGAGGCGCGCGTAACCAACGGGCCAGGTCGGTCGCGTGGCGTAGATGAGGCAGATCGCGGCGGCGAGCGGGTGATCAAGTCGATCGCGCGTGATCTCCGGGAACACCGCTCAGTGGAGGCGGGATGGCGGCGGAGTCCGAGATGAGGCCGGCGACGACGGACGGCGTGGGACGTCATGCGGACTTGTCCGCACCGGCACCCGGGCTGCCAAAGCAGCGCCGGCGCCCGGGCAGCGAGGCCCGAGCAACCAACGAAACAACGGCGCCTGAGTTGAGGCAGCCGACGAGCCTGACGTAGCCGTCCCGACACAGCCGAGGACGAGGCCGGCGAGGTAGACCGCCGGGCCGCCGTGCAGATGCGGTGAAGGCGGATGACGTGGATCGATGGGCAGGCTGGCGTGCGACCGACGGCTATGATTGGCCGTCGCATGGCGCGAGGCCGCCGGGTTAGGGCGATGCAGGTTTCCCGGTCGGAGCAGGGCGGTGATGGCCAGCGCAGGGCGACGCGCGGACTTCGGCTGGCCTTGATGGGCTGCCTCGGCGCGCGTGGCCGTCGGGTCAGAGGAGAGGCTGGCTGGTCACGCCGGGGCTGGAGTAGAGGTGCACGAGGGTCGACGACGGCGGCGGATGACGCAAACCGGTCAAGATTAGATCGAAAAACGAAAAAGAAAAACGTCGATCAAAACGATCGGCGAGAGAGAGAAAACCCGGATCAAAGGATCGGAAAAAAGACTCTCTAGGGCAGCCGGTCAACACGACCGGCGGACGAACCGTAGGTACGGACGGCGCGGCCCCCGGCGGCGATCATGGAGACCGACTGCCTCGGGGGTGGCGCGGAGCGGAAGCGACGACGTCGGCTAGGGTTTGGATCGGTTAGGCTGATGCCATGTTAGAAGGGAGAGAGAGAGGGATTGTTGCGGAATATGATGGGTGTATTATTGAGCCTCGAGGACGAGTATATATTGAGTACAAGACTTGGAGAGCAAGAAGTCTCTCCTGAAAATTAAGGTAGGAGACAGATTACAAATTCTAGACTACCAAATACAAGTAACCCAAATATATCTCTAACACACATGCTCAGTTTCAACCAAGAAATTAGACAAGGGAATGATAATTATGGATCTAAAAAGAAAGATCAGTTTCTGGTTGGTTCTTTTTTGTGCTTAATTCGAAATGAGGCTCCTTTCACGTCATGGACGAGGTCCCCTAGGGCATATGTGTGCTTCCATCGTTGAGTGGACAAATCGAAGTTCTCGGCCAATTGTTCATCCCTTTAAGGAAGCAACATAAAATGCATTGTAGGCTGGGTTTGATAGTTGTTGTGCCTTTGGGGTCGAACTGAGCATAGCCTGTGGCTTGCGACCAGGACTGGGCTCTCGACCAAGTGCTCGGTTCAGCTACCTCCGTTAACAGCGATTTGGAGTTAGACGATTAATTCATTCGCACGCAAACGTCGACGAGGGCGATAGCTCGGACGGAACCCCAGCCAGCGCAGCCCCGCGGCGGACGGCGGGATCGATGGCGCCATCGTATGCACATACACGCAACTCTGTTCCATCCTCTAGGCCACAGCGGCGCAGCCCGTCTCCCGTTCTCCTGCTATCCCGGCTCAAGCACACCACCTGTGGCACGAGGAGCGCAGCAGCACAGTTCGGTGCAAGCACCTTGGCAGAGAGGCGTTCCTCCAAACTATAGTTGGGCTTGGACAAAAGGTGGATTGGAAGGACGCCAGCAAAGGTACAACTTTTTCTGATTATTTTTGTGTGTTACTGTAAAATGTATGAAGTTCAGATTTTATTGTTACAACTATGTGAATTGTGTATATCTTATATACAAACTATTTGGGTTTTTTGCATCGTATTCTTTCAGTGTTAGAGTACACCTTTTTCTTACCCTGCAAAAAAAGAGTATACTTTTTTTTGTAAACCTTGCCTCAAATTGGATCAGTCCTCCGCCATTGTTTTCATTTGTGATTGTTTCATGCCTGATGAGATGGAATGTCAAGGAGGAAAGTGTTATGTAAGCATCAAAACAACCTTTGTTTTTTCATTATTTATTGAAGGTTATAAGTGAACTTGGAAGTTCCTAGGTTCCACACCAGTTGGAGATATCTCAGTTAAGTGAAGCCAAGAGCATATTGGGTTTCTAAGACGATTGTTACTATGGTATGGAATTTTCACCCCTAACTAAACTTTTCTTATCACTTTGTGCAACAAAGTATCACCCTTTGGAGAGATCAATGTTCTAAATGAGGTGTCAGTGTTGCATTAGGATTTCATGTGAGAATTGAGATGATTGGGATATGTTATTTAAATTGTTTTGAGTGATCATCTTTAATCATGTTGCAAGTTTTTTTACCAATGTCCAGTCAGAATATCCGATGATGTTTCACTTGAGCACTTAACTTTCTTGTCCAGTCAGATTCAATCTTTCTTCTGATATGGATGATAACTTATTTATTTCTTAAGTTGAAATATAAGATATTCACTCCTTACATTATTAAATCAACATTGTTTCACCGAAAATTACTTACGGAAGAAATAGAATTCACAAGTGTACACAATGTGCACTTCAACATACAAGTTGAAATTGTTGAGTTATCTTGACGTAGTCAAATGATCCTTTAGTTGTTTCTCTAGATTTATGGGTTGAACCTGCAACCTAATTACTGTTTCTTTCCATGTCATTCGTTGAATATAATAGTTGCCACTCCAGTTTTTTCACATGTGAGATTTCATACATTTGTAGTTGTTTGAGTTCTTCTGTATCCCATGCTTCCTTGACTAATATATAGAAGCATGTTCTTCAGCTTATTCACATGTTCCTACCAATTTTATTGCAGTTGCACCCGACGTTGACTTTGGGGTAAATTCCACGGGGAGGGGGGGGGACTCATCTAGTATCACTAGTAGAAAACAGGGCTTTGGTCACAGCTCAATATACACATTAGTCCCGGTTCGAGCGGCTAAAGGCATTAGTCTCGGTTGAAATGGGACATTTAGTCCCGGTTACACGAACCGGGACTAAAGGGTGCGATGCCCTTTAGTCCCGGTTCGTATCTCAAACCTGGACTAAAGATTAGACCTTTAGTCCCGGTTTGAGACACGAACCGGGACTAAAGGGTCCCTTTAGTCCCGGTTCGTGTCTCAAACTGGGACTAAAGGGGTGCGTCTCAAACTCTCCCCCCCCCCCCCCCCGGCTCCCCGTGTATCGCCATTTCAGTTTTGAAAAAAAAAAGAAAATGAATAAAACTTCAAAAAATAAAATCCTTTGAGATATAGTTATATTACTACATCTACTAGTTAGGAAACTTAAAAAACTTAAATTTGGACATGTTTTGCAAAAAAGTGTTATGAAAAAGTAAAACGGCTATAACTTTTGCATACGATGTTGGAAAAAAACGTATAATATATCAAAATGTTCAGCACGAAAATCCGCATCTGATTTTGACAGCCATAGGCATGTTTGCAAATTTTTAGAATCCTCAAATTCTAAAAGGAAAACAAGTTATGCTCAAATTTTGGTTTTTTTAAATTTTGGTTAAATTTGGTCAAACTATGGTCAAACTGCTTATTCAAGAAGTACTAGTGTTACTAAATAACTATTCAAGAATATTAGTGTTACTAAATAATTATTTCAGTTTTTTTGAATTTTGGTCAAATCTGGTCAAACTATGGTCAAACTACTTATTCAATAAATATTAGTGTTACTACATAATTATTGTTTTTTAGAA
Source organism: Triticum urartu (assembly GCF_056163025.1). Taxonomy (NCBI): domain Eukaryota; kingdom Viridiplantae; phylum Streptophyta; class Magnoliopsida; order Poales; family Poaceae; genus Triticum; species Triticum urartu. Next base: position 712,032,598 of record NC_141875.1, on the reverse strand, counting down.
TAATAGTTTTAAAATCAAACAGTGAAACGTGTGACTTCATGCTCAAGCTAAACTCCTGAGGGTTAATAGGATTGCCATCTTACTATTGTCAGGAAAACAACAAGTGCAGACTTGGAAATGAGGGGGAATAGAACCCGGAAGTTAAGTATGCTCAGGCTGAAGTAGTGAGAGGATGGGTGACCGGCCGAAAAGTTAGATGATTTGAAATGATGAGGGGTGATTAGAGATTAGAGGTTAAATTGAGCAATGATGAGGGGTGATTAGAGATTAAATTGTAAATAATTTGAAATTTTGAAAATCGGGAAAAAAATTAAAAAATCATAAAATTTTCTTTAGTCCCGGTTGGTGTTACTAAAGGTGGAGTTCCAGACAGCGGCCACGTGGAGGGCTTTCAGTCCCGGTTCGTACCAGAACCGGGACTAAAGGGGGGCCTTTAGTACCGACCCTTTAGTCCCGGAACCGGGACTAAAGGCCCTCTAAAACCGAGACAAATAGGCCTTTTTCTACTAGCATATATAAAGACATAACGTACGTAAAAATTTGAACTAGCACGTACAGTAAGAGATACTCCCTCCGTTCTAAAATAGATGACTCAACTTTGTACTAAAGTTAGTATAAAGTTGGGTCATCTATTTTGGAACGGAGGGAGTACAACTTTTTTTTTACCACAGAGGCACAGCTTTGAATATAGAAAAAAGGAGATCACATAAAGAAAAAGAGTCATGATCCTATAAGTTAAGAGCCATCGTGAGAGACACAACTCTCGTCTTCCCTCTTCTCCATGTCTAGTCTTAATGTAAGTTCTATGACAGTTCATGCAAATATGGAGAGGTCTCCACAGAGATGAGAAAGTTGATGTGCATTGAATTTTCATAATCTGACATGTTCCATACAAGATGATGAAACAAAACATTGGAAATGCTAGCTAGCTTTCCATTCAACTAGATTGGAACTGTCGTTCAAATATAGGGGGATTAAATCAAAATCTGAGATAGCATCCTTCACGCATCCGAATGTGTTTGTGTTGGGATCGTGATACATCAATCCAGCCATGTTAGTCGGACATCCATGGAACCTTGTTGTGTTTGCAAATCATAGCAGCCATCATATCCTGTGGACTCACGCAACACTAGTACACCATTGGCAAATACAACTGTAGGACAAAGAGACCCAGGCTAGTTGCTCGAGACAATCACAGTGTAGCAGCGATCCCATTGTGGATGGTTGGCATCGTCGATGTCGCTGCACATCCACATCTCAAGTATTTTGTTGTTGGGCCCTAACCGTGCTATATATGCATGGATCTCCCTGCAACTCACATAAGGTTGATGTTAGTTAATTGATGCTTGGGCAGCAGAGAGGTGGCGGTGTGATGCTGAATGCCTCGTCATCAAACCTAAATCTGTAGGCACACATACCGTGTCGTCTGTAGGCACAAGGACCATCTCGTCACATTGTGTGAGGTCATGTGTCGCCTTCGTGGGGAATGATGCCAAGTCATTGAGGAGGGTTGCACCCTTTGGGCAATCTTGGTATTCCTCCCATCAGTACAAGCGGACGGTGGTGACCTTGTTGGCATGGGCCAAGTCATAAGGAGGGGCGGGGACTTTGCTCTGTGGTGCGATGAGCACGCATGACCTGGCCACGTGTTTTTTTTTTCTAAACAGTTCTCACGTAACCTGGAATCGCTTCATATACGCACTTATAATTCCCTTAATTAAACTAAACGGACACTTATTCTACGTGACGTGCCTGGAGGACCGCCAGTGCAAACATTGCCATCATAGTATGTCTGTCAGGTATCATTGCTTCTTTTTTTAACACAATACATACACATGTATCATTGCTTCTTCAATCATTCAATTTGATAATCAGTTTAATTCAATTTGTATTTTTTTTAATTTCAAGCCCTATTTTCCTTTACTATTTGTGAACACGTCTCATTGCTTTTTTTAAATAAAAAATCAAACTAGAAGCACTACTTCTTAGTCTTAATAAATGTATATGATCAATGAAACTAGCCATGAAAAGGGACAAATGTGCATAGCAACAATTAAACTCTGTGGCCAAGGGAAGATCCATCATGCTGAACCCATTGATTTCGTTCTACTAGTATTAAGTCACTACTTAGCACTATCTTTATTTGATTTGACCCAATAGTTTGATGGAGAAGGTGAACCCATTAAGCATTTATACTGGCTTCACCCCTATCTGGGGTGCCACATCAACCATTCTTTGGCTAGCTAAGGATACAGCTCGGTGACGGCCATACACCCCATAATAGACCTTGTCTTGTAGTCGTTGAACCCTGCATCCATGAATATCTTGCCCCACTCATGCTCTTCACGCTCCTTGCCTGATGTCATCACCATCATCAGCAGATCGAACAAGACTTGGGCTTTGAACATGGATTTGGAAGGACACCCGACGACCATATCCACAATTATCACTTTTCCCCCTGGTTTGGGGATCGCCTTCTTGCACTGTGTTAGGATTTTCACACAATCCTCATCGTTCCAGTCATGCAACACATACTGCAGCCAACACTAACATAAGTCAATTAAACAATTCATAAGAAAGTTCACCCAAAACAAACTTAGTGTTGTACCTTGAGGAACACCGCATCAGTCCTTGGGATGGAACTCATCATGTCACCTACAATGTACTCCACTGTTCCGTCGGATGAGATGGAATTGATAACGTTAGGGAGGTCTAGAACTGAGCACTTAATGTGTGGGAAGGCCTTGGCAATTGCCCTCGCCGCCGTACCCGTCCCACCGGCAACGTCAACTATCGAGGTAACCCCCTCGAACACCTCGCCACAATTGCTGACGATGAAGTTCATTGCAAATTGGGTATCAGCCGCCATGCCAGCGTTGAAGACCTGATTTAGCTTTGGATCACGAGCCATGATTGCCCATGGATTTTTGTCATTTGCCATCATGTATGGCATCTCAGCCGAGGCTGAGCCTTCGTCGCTCGTGAACCACTCAGAGAAGTGCATGGCCGCTGTTACATGGTACTTGTTGGTCTGCGAGAGCACAAACGGCGAGAGGCTCGTGCGCTGGTGGGCGTCGGTGTCGTCTCCATCCACGAGGAGATAAGATAACGGTGTGAGACAGTAGGTACTAGTTGCACCCACCTTAGCGCACTCCCCTGTTGCGGGGACATCAACCGTAAAGATACCTGAGGCGATGAGGAACCTCATGAGGCGAGGGAGGTAGGACTTCTTGCTCTCAGGTATGGGAAGGGTGGCAAGTAGGTCTGGCAATGAGGCGGTGCCGCCACATCGGTGGATGGCGGTGGGAACCCCTAGATTGATGGCACACTCGAGCGCCATGGATTTTAGGTAGCTAAAAGTGAGGTTCCAAAGCTCGGCGTGTGCTTGCAGAAGTTCCTTGTCGGAAGTGGTTGGCATTGTGAAGGCCGGGTGGTTTTCAACCATGATGCTTTGCTAGCCTATACTACGAGTGCCTAACTCAAGAAGGCATGGGGTCAACATTTATAGTTTCGGAGCCTCGGATTCCATTAGTTGTCTCAAGGTGGAGCACCTCATTGTGTAGCATGCAATGCTCCACTACCTGCTATGCCACATGTCAGCATTTGGTTGTCCACTGGTTGGTGTGCCACATGGATGAATACAAACAACATTTGTCATGCTTGAGCTTGCAATGAGTTGTCTACTGAATGGCATTGTCTTATTTTGCTAGTGGACAGTGAACCATCTATTTGGTCTCATGTAGGGTCGTTGGGTCCTCTTATTTTTTTAGGCTTTGCACCACTTCCTGGTATGCCACATGTCCGCATTTGGTTGTTCCATTAGTTTTTTTCAAGCTGGACCGCCCCATAGTGTAGCATGCAATGCTTCACTACCTGTTATGCCACATGTCAGCATTTGGTTGTCCACTAGTTGGCATGAATAAATACAACATTTATCATGTTGAGCTTTTAATAAGTTGTCTGTTTTATGCCAATGTTTTATTTTGACAACAGGCGGTGAGTCATGTATTTTGTCTCATGCAGGTTCACTAGGTTTTGCTTTTCATGGAATAGGCTTTGCACCAGTACTTGATACGCGACATGCCAGCATTTGGTTTTCCACTAGTTGGCGTGCTACGTGGATGAATACAAACATGTTTACCAATTTGGAGCTTGTAATGAGTTGTTTCTTTTATGGTGATGTTTTGTTTTGCCAGCAGACGATGAGTCGTGTAATTATGTCTCGTATAGGGTCCTTGGGTTTTCCTTTTTTTTAGAAAGACATTTCCCCCCACTACCTACTATGCCACATATCACTAGATGGTTGTCCACTATAGCTAGTGTGCCACGTGGATGAATAGAAACAAGATCTGCTAAGCTGGAGCATGCATGTGGTGGACTATCTGAATATGACACTATTTTATTTTGCTAGAGGAACATAAGTTATGTGTTTTGTGTTATCTAGGTTGGCGGGTTGTTTTAGATCATGAAGCCAAGTTCGTACTATCTATCGTACAGAAGCTATCTCATACTTTCCCTAAAAAAAACCTCTCATGCAGGTCATACTTCAAAAGGAAACAGAAAAAAATGAACCTCTCATGCAGCTCTGAGATCACCTTCAGTCTAGACAGTTTGAATTCACCTTGGGTATTAAAGCATAGTCTTTTAAATTTGTAGCTCATAGTTTGTTGTAAAAATAATAAAAATATCATGTGACTTCCTATAGAAAATGATCTGTTTTTCGAAAAAAAAAGATGCTTTGATTTTAGTCATTGCACATTGTGTTGTTTACATAAATGACAAGTATGCTATATTCCAGAAGTTCTCAAATCAAAATCTAAAACATAAGTCCCAAAATAAAAATAAAAAAATTCGGTGTGGATAGTTCATTAATGGGACAGCTCAACTTAGATTAGTTACTATTCATGCAGAGATTAATTTCAATTGTGATTTAAATTCTGATATTTTGCAGCAGAGCGAATAAACATTGTGTCCATATGCTAATCATTTTTCAGAATTATTGAAAATTTCTAGATGGTATTGCTAAAGATGGATGCACCATGGACAAAAAGGCACCGTGTATCTGGATACTTTCTCGGACATCACTATGTCATGGATAATTAAGCTTAGTGAACACTTGTAGTTCGCTCACATGGTGAACCACGAATTGAGTTGTTAGAAAAGGATCATTTGGTTTTGAGGGTGTTTCGATGTATGGGAGGTGCATGGGGATTGGTACTCCACCTGTTTTATTAGCCTTCTGATATCAAGCGGGGAAAAGTAAAAGAATTACTCTCACGGCATTGCATTTCAAATGTTTGGCTCACCTGAGAGCCCACAACGAACCTTCCTATTTGATCTTGGCAACGATGACTCCAATAGGGACAATAGCCTTGCCAAAAAAATGCATTGCGCCCCTTTCGAATCTCCCAAATAATAAGCATCATCAAGGAAGCAAGACCTTCTAGATGGGGCCACTGTGCTAATTATGCGAGTCCACCACATTTTAACCGATGTCGCATTACCCCACTCAGTAGGTGAGATGCCGTGCAGGCCTATCCAATTATGTACCTCAGCCTAGGACTCTGAACGTGCATCGGCATTGGTAGAGAGATGTGTCACAGACTAGAACTTGCTTGCTAAGGGGGCAAAGGCCACAATTTAGCCATCCTTTATGGTGCAACTGACTGACCATCCAAATCCTATTTTGCAATTGAGGTGCCCAAATCTTCCAAACGGTTCGGATCATGGCGTCGATGGTAGTGGTAGTGAGGCCTGTGAACTGCATCTTATAAGCCTAGGACGTCAGAGTAGTTCCCTTCATTAGTGCATTTCCAAGCAATTGTGTCCTACATGCCATGAGTGACAAGTGAGATGGGTGTCTCCAAGCTTTTCTCACAGGGCGACAAATTCACGAATGTGATCAAGATATATGCCACGACGGATGTCAATTTGGATAACCCAAAGATCGTGATGCATGGCCTTATACTTATACAACGTGCAATCTTTTTTCTGTCGTGGTATAGTAAGAGAGCTCCTCCGCAGCACCTTTGGCGCCCGATCTCATCCTAGCACTCGCCCGGGGCTAGATGGTTCGAGGCCCAATAGTGCCTCAGTTGCTCAGTCGCCAGGTCTCCTGCTCTCGGTCACTCACTAGTATTTTTTCGATCGCCCAGGTCGCTTACTCGGTCGCTCGTTAGCCTTTTTTTTGAACAAAAAAGTGTAAAATCAGAAAATATTCATGAATTTTTAAAAAGTTCACAAATTTGATAAAAAAAAGTTTACTGATTTAAAAATGTTCATGGATTGTAAAAGTTCATGAATTTGGAAAACTATCATGGATTTGAAAAAAGATCATGCATTTGAAAAAATCACTGATTTAAAAATAAAAGAAATTAAACATAAAACACAAGGGGAAACCGATCAAAAGCTTCTAGAAGCTTCACAAAACTGGCTGGTGGAAGCTTTCCACAAAACCAAACCACAACCCCCTATATGGGCCAGCCCATTACCTACGACGTGGGATGAAAGGGTGTGTGTGTTCTATGCACAAGCCTATAACCGGTGCTATAAGCATCAAATAGGCCATTCTTAGGAAATCACTAGTTGATGAGCACTCCTTTCAAATATCACTTCCATCCTCTTCAGGTTGTGACAAGTGGCACGCTGTCTGGGAGTTTTTTTCTTTTTTACGTAAATCCGTTTATTCAAAGTGTTTTATCTCTTAAATCATGCGTCCAAATCTTGAACCGTTTTCATTGTCGGATTCCTAGCGTCGAGATCTTCAAAACTAGATCACATGTCGATAGGTTTTGACGAACTTTAAAAAATAGACAAAAAACGAACTGGGAGCACTTTTTTCCCTTTCCGAAAGCCGTTTTCGAGAGGCACGGCCGTACCTCTCGCCGAAGCAAATCCGTGCCTCTCATGGAAGGAAAATAAAGAAAAACATGTTTTTTCTGTTTCTGAGAGGCATGGCCATGCCTCTCGCGGAAGCAAAATTGTGTCTCTCATGGAAGGGAAATAAAAGAGAAAACACATGTTTCTTTAAGCAAAACCGGGCCTCTCACAGAAGGAAAAGAAACGCTTTTTTCGTTTCGAGACTCGCGGAAGCAAAAAAACATGCTTTTTCACACTTTTTGAAAAAAAACTAAAAAAGACCGGTGGAAAACTTAGAAAGATTGGTGGAAAACTAAGTAAGACCGGTTAAAAGCGAAAAGCCAGAAAAACCATAAAAAATCATCTAAAAAGCCGAAAACGCGTGTGAAAAAATTAAAATAACAAAATCCAAAAAAAACACCCATAGCGCGACACATGGTGGCGGCTAAGAGCGCATCAAGTGGCGCGCTCGCAGCCCACCCCAAGTAATCCTTGGGGTCCAAGTGAGCGTTCATCAATTAGTTGCTCTTTAATTTCTAGTTTTGGCGTCATGTCTCTCGGTCGAACCCATCAAGCCATGGAGAATCCCAAAAGGTGGCCTTTGTTACCATCCCCAATAGTAACCTTTGTGGCCTCCGTGAAAGAGGTCATGAACTCATGATCATTGGCATCGTAGGGGGTCCCAGACTGATCCAAGGCTTAACAGGGTCCTTCCATTTGAACAAAACCATCTAAGAAGAAAGAAAGTCAAAATTTTATCAAGGTTCAGCAGCCCCAAACCACCACACGACTTTGGCTTGCAAATAAGGATTTGTACAAGGGTAGGTGGGGTCTATAATGGATTTACTCTTATTCATCTCAAAATTACCATTTTAGTCCATGACAATCTAAGATTAATTTTTAGTCAACCCTGTTTTTTTTTTGCAAGATCCTAATATGTCAACAATGCATCGGATAAAACTAAACAATGTGGGAACCGAACCCACGGATACATGATTATGTTAAACAAAAGAAGAGATTATAAATACGACTATAAGCTTCAAAATCATTGTCGAAGCCATCATTGAACTTGTCGTTATTGTGCCACCGTACCTCTCACCGATGTATGGACCATTGAGAAATCCAACTACCAAAGTACATACAAATAGTTATAGAGGATCAAACATCTTTGGATTGCCGTAATAGTGAACCGTGGCATGCGGCAAAGATTGACAATCACGCCAAACATATTGGTAGGAATCTCCCGGTCTAGGCAGCTAGTCATGTTAGTATCGCCACATCAATCCAACAACCTTGCTCATAAAGTCTCCAAAGAAGGGACCATGGAAGAAGTTGATTTTGTCATTGATGATGAACATTTAGAGCCACAATGACAGACAACACAAATAACCAATATGTCGTAAGTCTGACTTAAAAATATCAAACACACCTAAATCATTAGTTGCAATTCTTGGTTTTCGCCCGATTTTCCGCTAACTAACTGGTCAATTTTCTCCTGCTTAATTATCGATGAGGCAAGTATTTTGACTCCGTTGAAAGAAAAATAGATGCAATTCCTAGTTTGACCCCACGACTTTCCATAATCCAAAAAGGTGCCATTTTGCGGCGGAAAAGGGACGCCAGTTTTGCGCGGGCCAGCTCAGCTCTATCCTCTCCCACCACCCATCGCTTCGCCGGTATCCGCAGCCAGCCAGCGCCCAAGAATGGCGTCGGCACCCTCCCGCGTCCTCCCCTTCCTCTCGCCGCCGTACACCGCCGCCTCCGCCTCCCTGCGCGCCCCCTCCGGCCGTCTCCGCTGCGCGGCCACCGCCGGGCAGGCCGGCTTCTTCACCCGCCTCGGCCGCCTCATCAAGGAGAAGGCCAAGAGCGACGTCGACAAGCTCTTCTCCGGCTTCTCCAAGACCCGCGAGACCCTCTCCGTCGTCGACGAGCTCCTCACCTACTGGAACCTCGCCGACACCGACCGCGTCCTCGACGACCTCGAGGAGGTCCTCCCTGAACACCGACTCTTCGGCGGTACCGCTGCTGCTCCATTTCTCCCTCTGACCGATGTTTCTTGGCGCGCAGGCGCTTCTGGTGTCGGACTTCGGGCCCAAGATCTCGTTCCGGATCGTCGACGCCCTCCGCGACCAGATCCGCGACGGCAAGCTCAAGTCCGGGACCGAGATAAAGGTGATCGATTTAGTCTCAGTCAGTTACAGTGGAGCACAACGAGATTTGGTTCGTGGTCTAATCTGTTGTTCATTGTGGCGGATGGTGTGGCGCAGGCGTCGTTGAAAAGATGCATCCTCGAGCTGCTGACTACCAAGGGCAGCAAGACTGAGCTGCAGCTCGGCTTCAGGTTCTGCCTGCCCACTGCTGGACTGAATGAGGCCAATGGCCACTAGTTTACCATTGTTGAGTGGTGTCTGAATTTTGAGTGTGCTTGGTCGTTTTGGCAGGAAGCCAGCGGTTATCATGATCGTGGGAGTGAATGGAGGCGGCAAAACGACATCGCTAGGTACTTCTCGACATGCTTTACTGTATTCTCAGTTCTCGCTTGCATTTAGTGTGGACTTTGCAGCAGGAAGGAATGAAATAGGTTCTAGTGATTTAGCACTTTGGAGCTGCAGCGTAAATAAATTGTTGCCCCTCGAATGGTTCGAGTGCCATGAAGAATTGCTTATCCTACTTGTATGAATTGACTCGCATAACCTCTGCATTCCTCTGCTTGATTCAGCGTGTTAGTCCCAACCTATGTTATTTTATGGACAATGAACTAAATGGTTATAATCCAAAGAGAACTGAAGATTTTATTAATTTCTTGAAGTAAATTTATAATGCCAATGTAGGATGTGTAATACAAGAAGTCTAACCAATCAACTCAGGAAAAAACTGTTTACATCTTTCAACTGCAGAAAGTTAGAATGTCGGGTAGGATTCGGTTTAGCTTTTCTGGTTTATGTGGTCACTATGGAGTTAAACAGATGTGTTATAACACACTGTTTTGTGTCTTTTCTTATTTGTCGAAATGATGCTATGAAGTGGCGAATTTATCTATTCCGTTATCTACAATATTTGCAGGAAAACTTGCCTACAGATTTAAGAATGAAGGAGCGAAGGTGAGGCCATTTACTTCACATCCCCTGCTTCAGCTATATATATTAGAGAGCTTATGTTCTTGCGTTCAACGATAATATAGGTATTGATGGCGGCAGGTGATACCTTCCGAGCAGCAGCTCGTGACCAGCTAGAAATTTGGGCTGAGAGGACTGGCTCAGAGATTGTTATCGACAACGATAAGAAGGCACAGGCTCCATCAGGTGTGAACTTCTGGTCTGGCAAGCGTGATTGAATAAGTATTATTTTGTCATAATGAGCCCAACTCTTATGTTTTGTCTAATTTAACTCGCTTGGTAGTTCTTTCACAGGCAGTAAAACGTGGGAAGCGTGAAGGATTTGATGTTGTGCTGTGTGATACGTCAGGACGTACGGTTGTTGTTACAGATTGGAGCATAATATATTTACTTCTTTGCTTGTCTGGGAAATTAATTGTTCTGTAGCAATAATCTTACAGGACTTCATACAAATTACGGTCTGATGGAAGAGTTGGTTTCTTGCAAGAAAGTCATAGCTAAAGCCCTGCCTGGTGCTCCTAATGTACGTTGTATTTATATTAAAAATATATTTTAACTTTATGACATATTATTAGTTCAACATTTTTTGCATAGTAACTACCTAGCAAGTTCAGTAGTGCACAAACAGATCTCATCAATATTTTGTGTTTTGCTTGTTCAGTCGTGTGCCATAACTTTTATTGTTCTCTTCAGGAGATCTTGCTGGTTCTGGATGGCACAACTGGATTAAATATGCTACAGCAAGCGAAGGAGTTCAACGATGTAATTGCCACTCTGCTGTTACTTACTTGATTCATCGGCTATGTTTCTATTGGATATGATACTAAGGGACTTTCTTGGCTTCATACCAGGTTGTTGGAATCACAGGATTCATCCTGACAAAGTTAGACGGGACTGCTCGTGGTGGCTGCGTGGTACGGGCACGATTTCCAGTCCTTTCTTATAATAGTTACAAATTCCAGTCCTGGATCTTAAATAAACAGCAACTAAATTTGCTGACCTGAATCCTGTCTCAGGTGAGTGTCGTAGACGAACTTGGAATTCCAGTCAAGTTTGTTGGTGTCGGCGAAGGGGTGGAAGATCTCCAACCTTTTGATGCAGAGGCATTTGTTGAAGCCATTTTCCCATAAATTTGACCCTGTTACTAGTGTTTCTCATGTAACAAGATTTTGGCTAACATGCTAGAACTTATCAGAAGCAATCTTTTCAACAATTACAGTTTTTTTGGTTCAGTCGTCGACTCGTCCGCCTCACTTGTCTTTGTCGTTGATCCTAAGAAGCAAAGTATTTATATGATTCTTGTGATTAAGCTCCAAAGAAGCAAGTACTTATATGCACGTTGCAGATACATTGAGCAAGGGTACTAACAGAGAAGAGTAATTGATAGCAAACTTTTCTTTTCAGACTTGCATCCTACAAGATCTCATTAATGGTCATACATTCATAACATACAGCTTGAATCATAAGGTGATTATACATTTCGTGTATTCATAACATACAAGTTGAATCATAAACGACGCAATTCAATAGCCTGTTGTGCTACAATCTCAGTTTATACATTGATAAAATACAGCTTGAATCATAAAGGGCGTACCTTAAGAGCTGTTGCGCAACAATCACATAAAGCAGAATTTGAACAGCAAATATTCTACAAATAAAAAATACTCCAACTGGAGGGGCGTGTCATCACGACATGATATGACAAATATTATTGCCAGCTACCATACTGCTGCTGATTGCGAGAACCGCCTTGAGGATAGTTCGGGCCTCCTCGACCTGGACCAGACGTGCCATATGGCGGACCACCTGGTGGGTAATTTGGCCCGCCGACTCCATATCCACTGCCAGCACTACCACGTGGACCACTTGCTGCAGGGAACGGAGGAGGTCCTCTGCCTTGCTGAGGATACGGGGCGCTCCCGTAGCCGCTGCCCTGCCCTCCGCGGTTCGGGTTATTATAGCCTGCGCCTTGGTTTCCACCTTGCGGGTACCTGTTAGGCCCTCCAGGTCCTCGAGGTTTTGCATAGTGGCTCGGGCCACCTGCCACAGGTGGCGCATGGCCAGGCCTGATCTGGTGCGATTGGCCTGGATGCTGGATCGGAGGCAAGCGAGAATGTGGGGGAGGATGATTTATTTTTTGGCGCTTTGCAGCTTCCTCTGCTTGCCTCTGCTGCTGACGTTTTTTCTTAGTCTGGAATTCGTGTGATGCTTCATATGACGGCAAACTGTATCATCAGACATTTAATGGTCATGACATAACTTAGCTCACGAAGTTATTAGAAAGGAAATTACTTGGCAGTATAATAAAAACAGTGATCAGAACGTACCTTTTCGGATCACATGGCAAGGGATCAGTCCAGAAATACTCTGCATCAAGTGCCTCCTTCGCTGGTATCCTCTAAACAATTTAAGAGTGAATTTGTTGAGTGAAAAGCAAAGAATGATAAACTTTTATCATACACAGGCCAAAAGAAAGAAAAGGAATTAAGCATTTGATTGCAAAACTTGCCAAATTTGATAAACTTTTATCATACACAGGCCCAAAGAAAGAAAAGGAAATAAGCATCTGATTGCCAAACTTGCCAAATTTGTCATTTTATACCTGAGATGGATCTAAAGTTAACATCCTCTCCAACAGGTCCAGAGCATGCCGGTCAAAACTGCAACGCATAAAAATGTGAGCACCAGCGACATAATACAAAGCTACACAACATAACAATGCCAAGCATAGCACCCACTGTTTAAAGGCATCTTTAACTTTTCTCTTCAATACTCGGGGAGGCTTGAAGTTGTTGTACCATGGCATCTTAGTGACACCAGGCCAGATTAACTCGTCAGGGGTGCCACAAAGCTCGAAAATTTTGGTCAGCTGCTCCGGCTGCAGTAATGCCATATATATAAGATTAAAATTACAAACGGCTATAGCTATAACTCAAGTGTAAAAAGGGGGCTTAAATCACATCAAATGCTTAGATTATACACTTGATGGCTGAAAGCCTCATAACTCATAAAAGTATACCTCATTCTTTCCTGGCAGGATTGGCTTTCCATTAAGAAGCTCGGCAAAAATACAGCCCACAGACCACATGTCAACAGCTGGACCATACCTTGTGCTTCCAAGAAGCAATTCTGGAGGTCTGCACAAAAAATCCAACAAAAACAATGAGTAGTAAAATAAAAGGCAACAAACGAGGCATGCATAAACGAATGCAATCGTGACGACGACTATGTGGGCAGAAGTTCTAGTGCCATACCTATACCATAATGTGATGACACGGTTAGTCAGGTTGCCATTGTGGTCACTGGAGAATGACCTCGCAAGCCCAAAATCAGCAAGCTTGAGGTTACCCTCATTGTCTATCAAAAGGTTCGAACCTGCAAGGAAGCATCAACATATTATCTCAGCAACAGCCAACAAGGTACCTCGCAAACTTTACGAAAAACTCCGGTTGTGATGTCAAAATATATAGAAAGAATTCCTTATTTAACACTATTTTAAATTTCATTTCCCTATTTGACACCAAGAAATTTTTTCTTTCCTGTCTAACACTAAGTCTAAATTTTATGCCCTTTATAACACTTCCGTCCATTTTTGTGTATAACACTGTTAAATTGCACGTAAAAAGACACCTTTGCCCCTCCAGTAATATTTGACAAGTCGCTAAGCTCCCCGAATACATCCCCCGATGGTCCACAAGTCGCTGCGGCGTGAGTAGGAGCTGTGGCACGGCAGGCACGCGACGGCTGGGAGCTGCGGGTTTGGCAGCCGGGACGGCGCACGGGGGCCAGCAGGGTCACCTACGTTGTGCCCTATACCGGCTGGTTGGTCTACACGGCAGCCAACGGGGCCATGGCACGGCACGGTGGCAGCAACGCGCCATTACCGTTCGTCGGAGGAGAATCCATCTCCTATCCAAGGAACAGCAAGGGCTTCAAACATGAACATAATGCTGGGCGGCGCCAACAGTCTGAATATCTTCAGAAGATAATTCTACACACACTTAATTTGTTACACCAAAGTCTGTCTTTTCATCTGCTTGATACTACTACCTATCTTGCGTCGAGGAACAGAAATGGATATAGAATATAGGCGTCGTTTTACTGAGTCGAGAAAGCAATATGTATTGGCATCAGTTACAGTTTTTGATGCTTCTGAATATATGGTCTTTACTTTTACCAGAGCCTGGTTGGTAAGTCCCTTTGTGTGCGTGTGTTATGGGACTGGTGTTGCATGCTAGTCAGCTATGTAGCCGCGGGAACGGCTGCAGGGTCAGGCGAGCTGGTCATGTCTTTTTTTTTCTTCAATATTACTAAAATTTTGGTTACATACCACATGAGGGGCGTAAGTGTCTTTTTATGTGCAATTTAACAGCGTTAGATGGAAAAATGGATGAAAGTGTCATAAAGGGCATAAATTTTAGACTCGATGTTAGATAGGGAAGAAATTTTTTTACAGTGTCAAATAGGGAACTAAAATTTAAGACAGTGTTAAATAAGGAATTCTCTCAAATATATATGATACCTTTGATATCTCGATGCAGCACCTGATTGACGTGGCAGTAGTGCAGGCCTGTGAGCAGCTGCTTCATGTAGCACTGGACCAAGACAAGATCGCGACACACAAGACGAGATCAATCCACAAACAAATATTAAAACCTCATTTGCATCGAAGGGAAAAATAGAGAAGCCACAAGAACAGGTGGTGGTTCTACCTTGATCTGCGGCACGGTGAAGCGCATCCCGGGCCTGTCGGCGAGCCCGGTGAGGTCGTGGTCCATGTACTCGAAGACCATGTAGATGCTCCCCTTATACTTGTTACCGTCGACTATTTTGTGCAACAACAACACGACAAGGTGTCAGACAGGCGTCACAACCTTACAGCTAGAAGCATAAGCAGCACCCACCCCCAAGCAAAGCAAAGCAAAGCCAAAGGAGGCGCTAGAATTGCAAGCGAGAATGGTGGAATCGGGCCGTACTTGGCTTCCCTTGCTCGTCTCGATCCGGGCCTGCGAATTCCTCCGTCAGTTGAGAGAATAGACTACACACATATATATGGTTCAATTGAGGGGATGAGTTTGGGGTTGATTCAGCGCAAAGTACCTGGGGAGGTGACGATCTCCTTGAGCTGGATGACGTTCTGGTGGTGCAGCTTCTTGAGGATCTTGATCTCGCGTATCGCCGTGATGGGGAACTGCAACGGAACCAAAAGCGTCAGGCACAAATACACGCGCCGGAGCTGGCACCACCATCGGAGGGGAGAAGAAAGAGGAGGGGAAGAGAAATCTTACGCCCTCGCGCTCGTTGTCCATGCGGATCTTCTTGAGGGCGACGATCTCGTTTGTCTCCGTCTCCTTGGCCATGTACACCTGCCTGGCGACGGGGAGAGAGAGGGGTCAGGCTCCAGATCCGGCGACGAGCGAATTGGTAGCGAGAGGGGAGAGAGGGGTAGGGTAGGAGGTACGGACCCGTAGGTGCCCTCGCCGATCTGCTCGAGCTTCTCGAAGCAGTCGACGCCGCGGGAGCCCCAGGAGGGGAACTCGTCGAGGTTCAGCTGCCCCGGCGCCGCCACCGCCATGGCCGCCCGCCGGACACGGAGACGCCGCCGCCGCTGCTGCTAGGGTCGCCGGAATCTGGCTCGGAGACGAGAGAGATAGAGAGAGGGGGGGGGGGGGAGAAGAGAAGGGCCGGGCGCGAGGTAGGTTCATGGGCCGCGAGCCCGCGCGGGCACTTGAAGCGAGCCCTCGGCCTCCCTGCGCGGCGGTATCCGATATTTCCTTCCCGGTCTGGGGGGGTTTCTTGATTAGGCAAAAAATACGCAGCACGTGAGACCAAAAAGAAAAGGCGTTTGTCAGAGCAGATTTGTCACCCCTTCATCTCCCCTTCTAGGATGGAAAGCACTGTCACGGTGGTGACGCCGGTCGCCACCCGCCAAAAAACCGACCAATGCACCCTCGGATTTTTATGAAACTGAAGAGCAAACGCGGATTTCTTCGGAAGGCGAGCCAATGAACAAAACAACCAGCCCCAAAATATCTCAGCGATTCTTCCAAGCATAAGCAGCTGGAGCATCCCCTTTCCAACGCAAAAAAAAAAACACGAGGAAGCAAGCAATAGTGTTTGGCGTTCAAATCCTACAGCTCGTTACACAAGTTTACACCAGGCAAAAAATTTCACCGCACAAAGCGGCGCTGTCAATCTACTCTGCCTAACTTTGCACGGGTCTTGGAAACGGGGCTCAGAAACCTCGGCCCCCATGGAGCTTGGCCCGAACACTGCCCCATGGGGTGTCTGGCAGGTCTGAGAAACTCTTTTAGCACCGGAGGCAAAGAATCCATGGCCTTCAGGATGATGGCGAGCGGCTTCATCTCATCTCTCACGATGCCGCCGCGGTTCTGGGCTTCTTGAATCTAGGGGAGTGGCTGGACGGCCCCATCCCACCGCCGCGGCCTCGCGTCCTGTTGAACCCGCCGCGACCCCGTGGCCTGCCTCTGCTGCTCTGGCCGTCTCCTGATTGCGCTTCGGATCTGGATCTGAAACTACCTCTGTCGCCTGATGCTCTGCCGTGCTGCTGGCCTCTGCCTCTACCTCTACCGCCCCGGAAGTGAGGCTTCCCTGCCCCTTTGACGAAGAATTCCTTCTTTCCGGTTGACACTTCGTCTTGCAAAGGCTCCGCATTAGAATCGGCCCATTTTCCTCTGTACACACACGCCAAATGGTGTAAGCAACGGGTTGTGAAGACGAGAAAGGAGGGGCTGGAGGTGGCTTTACCTCTTTGGAGCATGATGCTCGGGATCTTTTGCCTCGGACTGTGCACCATCTGCTGGATTATTATTATTCCCCTTGCGGCCCTGCAAAATTAACGTTTTTATCAAGGGCTCGAGTAACCGTTTTATACGAGGGGGGAAAAGTAACAATTCAAACAAGAGCTCGGCACCTTTGTACTGAATAACTAGTGTGAGTTATATGATGAACTTATGAAGATTATGAGGGAATTAATTCTCACTAAACATTTACATTTGATAAATTAACCCAAAATTGGTGGATATGGATCAATCACAGGCTGAATGTAGCTTGGCCAAAACCATTACAGGCTTAGTGGTAAATTTAGAAAACGTATAGATCACTCTTCTAAACCAAAATTAAGAAAAAAAAAACTAGTTAAGGGAATCTCACCTCTTCAACACTTCTAACAAACTCCTTGTACTTTTCAGGTGTAACTAAGTCAATAGCATCAAATCCACATTTTCTGATCAATATTTCCACTATTAGTATAACCTGCATAAAAATATCAAAACACATCTTGTTAAGTGCACCATACAGAACATACAAATGGATGGAAAGTGAACCATGGAACAATTGCACCAACTAACCTTCCCTTTGAAATGGTGCTTTGTAACAGATGACATTGGTAATATGCCAGTCATGATATCTGCTTGCAAACCCAACAGTTTTTCTGATTGCAAAGATGTTACCAACACCTTAACAAACCCCAGAGATGCCTAGATTTTTATATAATAAAACAAATCAGACTCTTAGATGACAAGAAAACTGAAAACAACCAACAGGGAAGACAGAAGACACAGAACCCACCTTAATTACTTCAATAGCTTTATTTTGCAGCAGAACTAGGACTGATGGTATCAAATTTGGAACTTCCACGCAGAAGTCAGCGTCAGTGTATATAAGCAATGATAATGCAGCTATTGCTCCGCTCACTATGTGAGGAGACGGACTAGAAAGATATCCCATCACCTGAAAGTTAACGAAATTGATGTTTTTCAATGTTTCAACAATGGAAATCCTGCATATGAGAACAGACTAATGCTCCTGCCATGTGGAACTATATTGCTTACTTACAACTTTACATAAAGCAGACTTTCATAAAATAACTACTGAATCTAAGAAACCATATAGGTATGATAGATCTCTACTTGGGTATGCAGGTTAACCATTTACAAAACATCACGGCAATGGTCCAACATCATCGCGATGTTCTCAGAGTAACAAGATTGCTCTGCTCAAAAACAGACTAGATATCTTATAGACTGTATGCTTTCAGGTATCAATGCTGCAAAACTACAACTTAGTTTAACATTTTCCACAAGAATTGTTCTTGCATAGACTTCATGCACAAAGCATCAGTAAATTTATAATCTATGAAAGGACTTAATGGGTGCAGTAATTCATAATACTATCATTATTGGTATAAATGGAGAGAACAGGTTGCTAGATTTCTTTCATGAAAGGCGAAACAAACATTTAAGCTACAGTGGTTAGGAACAGGAAACAAGAAATAATTGTCTCCTCAAACATGGTGGCACCATACTTCTGTGCATCAAAGAAACATAGGAAAAATATCTCAAGAGCAGAGAAGAAGTTCGTTAGCTAACCATTGTGAATAGCCGTTGAAGATCTGAATCTCCGTTATTCAATTCAGAATTCCTCAAGATAGTACTAATAGCCAGGAGTACATCGTATGCTAGTCTTCTACTTTCCTTCTTAGACTGCATTTGAAAGAAAACAGTGGGAATGAACCAAAGCAGTCAATGGCAGAAGATGAAGAAAGAATCTTATCACGTGAGCTTTTTCATGGCCTTGCTTTTAGTCGGTATAAATTTATCCTTGTATAAATGGTGATGTCATATGTATGACATGATGTTAGCAACCTAATACACAACTGATAATTGATCAAAATATGAGGGTAGGGTAACACACCTTCAATGCAAGTATCAACTCATTTAGAATCAAGAATGCCTTCTTGCTTGTGCTCTCTTCATTAACCTTCAGAATGGTAGAAGTTAAGTAAAAACCATGGCACATGATTCAGCAAGCAGGATGGATGAAGCATAGAACTAGACTAAAGTAACACAAGAAAACATGCATGCAGTACTGCAGTCAAAGAACATCATGCCAATGTTTGATGCTCTCTTGGTAGAAGGTGCATCCAATGTTATGGCCATTGGATGAGTTAGCCTGCTAGCTACTTGGGTATGACTAGTATTACAGAAGATACAACTAGTAGTAGTGGCAGCAGGATAGGTGAACGTGGCGAAGATGGACAAGGAAGCCTTGTAGATTACAAAAGGTCGGTCTCAGAGCCTCTCTTATACGTCAGAGATGAACCCTGCCGCTATATTTGCCTTATTCTCAGTGTTTCGGCCTTTTATCCTAGACAATTTGTCCCGCTGTGAACCAAGGTCAATAATATCCACTTTGCAAAACTAAGACGTTGTGTTATTATGTGCAATGGAACATTAATAGATGAAGGGTGCACCTCTAATTAACAAGTATTTGTGCTCTTATGGTGCTCACTGCTCAAAGATTTGTAGTTGCATTTTTTTATAAGTGCAACAGCCATACCTTAATCATGTGAACCAACAGATACTTGTAGCATACTAATTGACCTTCTAAAACTGCATTGTTAGAATCTGGCTTTATTCCATGAAGAAGCATCATTATTTCATCCAACTGGGCTAACGAATATTCATGGTGTTCCTGAAAGTAAAGGAAGGGGTTAAAGGCGAACAAATACATCTCAAATCTGAAAGTTGCATATGATGAACTCATGCTGACCTTCAAAATTGTGCTTAATGCGAAGAGAGCTTTGCTCTCACATGACTTGCTGCTATCCTGAGGAGAAAAGATTGGTAATATGAACAATGACCTCCCTACTAACAGTTGGACATTGGGGCATAATAAGAGCAGAGATTAGCAAGGATACCAGTAAAGAAGATTTGATGAATCCAAAAAACAAATCAAGAACATCCTCATCAGCAGCTTCAGCTAGTGTTGAAATGAGTTCCATCAGAAGTGACCTGCACAAGCAAAATCATAATCATATATCATGCACAACAAGCTTCCGGATGGGATGCATTTATGTGTTGGCTACCACATAGTAACCACACATGAATACATGATGATGCATATAATCACATAAGAAACTTCCTATATACTATGTGGTAAAACACCCAAAAAAAATCCGAGTTTCGATGTCATGATTGTTCCATGAGTTTTTTCTTTTTTTGGAGAACGGCGTCATAATATTTTTTAACTGGATGGGAGGATCGCCCTGGTAGGTTACAGATTAACAACATTGATTTCCTTATAAAATTATGGCTTGTAGGTACCTATTTACATGGTAGAAAGTTCTGACACTGCTGAGAACCTGATATTTTGGTTTTCACTTACTTTGTGTTTTTTCTACAGAATGCTTAACCTAGACTAAAAAGATCAGACCTTATAGATGGGTAAGGAACTAAGGATAAATAGCAAACCTCTTATTATTTATCTCCACTGTTGAATCAGTATTCTCTTCGCCTTTTCCATCTACCTCATTTGCTTCACATTCTAGATTCTCTGGTGTCGATGGAGTATCTTCCAAACCACATTTTTTAAGTAGTGAAAGAAAAAGGTTACAGATGTTTGCGCTGCCAGAAATTTGAGCCAGGGATCTCAGCGCATCCTGTAAAATGACAAAGATAGCCCGATAAATATCACAGAATGTATGGTCTGAAAAGGAGTGTTGATAACCATTGCGAAGTAACACAGGAATTGTTCAACCACGCTGAAGAAAAGCAGTGGCCCATAAATGCTTGTTTTCAAACAAAGGTATACGCTTACAAGTAGCTACAGATCTTGCCAAAAATGCATAGTGCGGCAAAAACTTTCAGGGTAGGAGAGCTGGAGGCATACTGTTGTCCTACAGAGATTTGAGACTAACATGTGTGAGAACCACCTTACACAAGTCTGCACTTAGTCTTTCAACAACAAGGTTTAAATCATGTGCACGGCATACACAGGAAAAAAAAATAGAACAACCATTAAGTACAAGAAAACTATTCATTTAAGCAGAAACAAAACTCCATGCATGAGTTTTACATTACATGTTGTAAAGCAATTCACACTTCATAGTCATGCGACTGTTTAGTTAATACATAGTCATGCGGCCACTTAATTAAGGATCCGTAAGGATAGGCAAACAGGACCCCAAAAGGTCCTCTTTTCTCCCCCATTCACAATGCACTTAGTCTTGCATCTGCATGAAACTTAAAGCTCAGCCTATGGTTTCAAATTTCAAACTGAACGAGCATACATGCCTCTAATGGCCTCTCTTTTCAATGACAAAATGTTTCCTAAATCTAACATCTTTAACAGGCATCCATGATCCATGCATCTAACATGCACGGATTAATCGAATCATAAATGTTTGTCCACAAGCATGAGATGCTGTTTCAAAATGTGCGTATGCAACTGAGTCAAGTAGTTTGGAGAAATAAAAAAATTATCAAGAGAATCATCTGGTAAAATAAACAACTGAGTAAGTGATGCACCTTTAAATGAGCACGCTTTTCTGATGATTCAAGGAAATCATCTGCAAAAGTGCAAAGAAGATCCACAGAATGTGATGCCAAGACTTTCATGCTTTTACGAGCATCTTTTTTAGAGCACCGTTGTAAGCTTACACAGCTTAAGTTACTAGTCTTTGAGGAGAACAAGGCTGAAACTTCTGCAGGGACTTCTACGTCTTCATCACTGCTGCTTAATCTTCTAGTTCCATCTATAAGTTGCTGGCGAACAATAGATAAATTGTTTGAGAGAAGAAATGAAGCAGTTTTGTAGTATACGAGTCTATAAGATTAAATATAAGAAAATCGCAGTGTATAGAACTAAACCTGCAGGCCTTTACTAGCGGGTTTGTAGAGACACCGATCAGACTTCAGCATCTCTAGCAGCAGTTTGGACAAGGAACCAAAATTCTGATATACATCAGACGGATAGCGGCAGAAGGCAGGAAGCAAATTCCACAATTGATCACTCCAACCTTGCAATTCCTTACATTTCCGTGCTTTTTTGGCTGAAAGAATAAAAGAAAAAATCATGAAGTTGTATAACAGACTAACATATGAATTTAGCACCTATTGAATTGATTGTCTTTACCCCTGCTTGAAGCCTCTCGCAAAGATTTTGCTAGTGGTACAATGTACTCTAAAAAGTGTTGTAGTGAGGCCCCATAAACATACTTGTTTAAAATGGGTACAATCCACATATTTGAGCATGTAAACCAAGCCTCCTCAAAAGATAGTGGAAGTAGAGAATGAATTTTATCTGGCCCCATAGCAACTATTGCTGCCCCAATGCACTCCTCAACCTGCGAATGTGACAATAGAAAAGCTAAGCTAAATGGAAGGTTAAAAATGTGAAGTGAAAATATGTGTGGATTAAATATTGACTATACACTAAAACATTATGTCCTGTTATTTACATTTTGCACTACAAGGAACTCAAGGAGAACATATCCAGTGATAGCGCTCTTTAGTGAAATTGTGATACCAACGACGAATTGGTGCCGGGAATGGTGATAAAAAAATCAGGAACAAATTTATAACATCAACACAGTATTATCCTATCATGTGAAATTTACATGTTTAGGGAAAAAAAATAAAATCTGCAGAAAAACAAGAAAAAGGAGAAGACATGCGATAACATTTTAGGGTCACAAGAGGTGATGTACATACAAAACTAAGATATTCCCTTTTTTGGACGTGATAATAATCTAGAAATGGACTTACATTCTTCAGGTGTGGTTCTTTGTGTATTTTCGAACCAAGCCGTGACAAAGTTAGTAGGATATCTTTCATAAAGACATAAGAACTCTCCCCTGCAGACGAATTAACAAATACCAAAGAGTTGATGAATCTAAAGTGGTGATGTGTAAAGCAGGGTAATATCAACATAACAGTTATATTATGACAAAATGGAAGAACAGTTATGCGGAAAGGGTACACAATGCATGAAAAAATATGGCAGGATAAAAGGTGCTCGGAGAGTTTTGTCAACCTTCCATATGTCTGAACAGTTTGCTAGGTAATTGCAGCCTTGCAGGAGTAAATACTAACTACTTTAGCATTGCATTTGATTACCTATTGTAGCACCATGTGTGCTTATTTGTACTCAAAATGACAAAAAAAATCCAATATATATGCAAGAGATAATATTAAAGGCATGTGCTGTTCTATGTAGGGGTAAACCATGTTAAAGAAAACAAACCTTATAGAGTCAGGGTAACTACTACTTAGAATTTAAAAGATTCTCTCAAATGATTACTTATATGATCCAATTATTAAGGCAGGAGAGATGTTCTTGTTGAAATAACTGAAGACGTACCGAGTTTGAGAAACATAGCCAAGACAATTTTTAACACATTTTGAGGAGGAGAAGCACACTTTCTAAGTTTTTTATTGATAGACAAACAGATTGATTTGATGGCAGCCCCATCGATCGAATCTTCAGCATCACACCCTGATTCCTTAGTCACAAAAATACTTTGGTCGACATGAGAATAGATGCACTGTATTAACAGTTCCGCTACATCTTCAGAACATTTACTGTCCAGAATTAGATATCCTGCCAAGTTGAGAAGCATGACAAATAAGTTACGTTGGTAAGTATTACAATACATATGTGACATAAGATAAACCCAGATACATCTATCACCAATGCATAAGTGTTGAAAAGGTCAAAGATGCTAATCAACATGATTTACAAAAATCCCCATAAATATGTTCTCACAGGTCATACACCTTACATAAGGACTGCGTGCAAACTTTGAACAGATGAGCTCTCAAAGGCAACCCAAAAAACAAGATGGCAAGTGCTAACTTTCATAACTGAGCAAAGAGATAAGTTTGCCCCCTAATGCACCCATGAAACATAACACTGGACAAAACATCGTTGAGGACTACTTGTTCAACGAACACCTAGGTATGTCAACTGTAGAGTCATGATTCTTTTAACTAGCCATATGGATATTTATAAGAAGCTCACTGCATCAAATCCTGACGCATGAAAAGCAAGAAGATGCAAACCTGAAGCTGCCTCGAATGCAGACGGAAGAACCTTTGTCCACAATTTTGGGCAACCAACCAGTTTCCCTAAACAATTTCTCATCAGCTGTAATGCTGCGGTGATGGTATCATCAGGCTTCTTCTCATCGTAAGGCAGGTAAGCCAACACTAAGGAGATGAGCTTCTCCAACTCCGACTCAATATTCTCAGCCTTAAGATGCTCCAACAAGGTCTCCATAAGCCTGAGGACATGCCTTGTTAGTGGGCTAAAACGGGGTCTCAATAGCCGATAAGCACCCGAGAAAACCGTCTTCCTTGCCTTCTTAGATAGATATGGAATTAAAACTGCCACCGCGCCTAGCATATGAACTGCCTCCGTCTCCTTAGCCTCGGAAGCGTCTGAATCCAACTTGGCAAGACTTCTCACCGACAAAATGTGTTTCTCAAACAAGTCGATTGCAGAACTGCTAGCTTTCTTCGCACAACCGGAACGCTCCAAGTAAGAAAATAGCTTCTCCACGCTCTCCTGCGCGCATCTTCGTACCTAGCAAAGCGAGAAATGGCATGCACATGAGTGTGATTTCTATATCAGCAACAGGAACTCCAATCCTGGCTTCCTCACCTTGGCCCGCTGATCCACAGAGGCAGCGAGGAGAGCCTCCAGAGGCGCGGCGACAGCGCCCCAATCGGCTGCGGCGTCGAGATGGAGGGCCAGCTGGCCGAGCGACTTGACCACCGAGCGCACCGTGCCGGTGGGGAGCTTGGAGGCGTCAGGGGAGGCGAGGAAGGCGGCGAGCGAGGAGGCAGGCTCGGAGGCGGAGGCCGGCGGCAGGGAGGAGATGTGGGGGATGAGGATGACGAGGAGGGACGCGAGGGCGGCGGCGGCGGCGGGGTCAGAGGGGCCGGCGGCCCGGAGCGCGGAGACGACGGCGGGGAGGTAGGACTCGGCGGTGAGGGGGCGCCCGTCGTCGGTGAGGATGGAGCCGATGGCGGCGGCGGTGGCGAGGAGGTGGCGGTGCTGCGCGGAGGCGGAGCGGCCGTAGCGCGCGGTGAGGGCGGCGCAGACGTCGCCCGAGTAGTCGTCGAGGGGCAGCGGGGCCTGGGAGGGCTCGTCGGCGTCGACTTCGGCGGCGGCGGCGGCGGCGCTCTGCTTCCGCTTCATGGCGGCGGCAAGAGGGAGAAGGGTTTTGGGGGATTTTGGGTCGGGGACAGATTTTTGCTCCTCTAGGGTTTAAAGTTTGGGCTTAATATGTCAAAGATGAGGCGACTAAACCATATTTCATCAAGTTTCCATTTTCATTTGTGTTTGAGATTCAGATGGGATTTATCCAAGTTTGAAGATTCAAGAAATCTTGCCATGTTTTGACGAGTTCAAAACATATTTTGACCGGACTTCAGAAAGAAGATCAAAAAACCAACACAGTAAATGAATTACACATGTTAAATGTGAAATCTATGCATCGAATGATGGCAAATTTGGCTTAGTTAAGGCCGAGACAAATTCATGGGGAGGAATGAGCCGTGTGAGGTATGATAGGGATAGCAAGAAGTAAAAGCATCTTCAATCGGACTATCCGCTTTTCTTTACATGTTGGGGCAAATAGTTTGAGAAAAAAACATCAAACCAGACCCCTATACCAAGTCCATTTGTCTAGCTTATTCAGCATCCCTCGTATGTTATGTGGGCATGGCTTTCATATCAGATCGATCCACATTGGTCCACCCTAACCCACATAAATCTAAGCATCCCCTTGTCTCGCTTTAAGCGGGACCTTAAAAAACCCTCGCATCAAGGCAGCTTCAAATGGGCCGGGCCAGATGCGATATGGGCACGGCTTCCAATAGATCGGTCCATGTTAACCCATCCTAACCCACATAAACCTGAGCGTCCCCTTGTCTTGCTTTAAGCGAGACCCAGGGAAACCCTCGCATCAAGGCAGCTTAGATGAGCCGGGCTATATGCGCTGGAGGACACAGCATTCGGGATTTTTTTCCTGTTTTTATTTCATTTTTTGTTTTGTTTTCCTTTTTTTTACTTTTTTTACACTTCCGAAAAGTATAAACATATATATTACAAAAATATACTTAACATAATGTTTGAAAATTATTAATCATGCATTTGGAAAATGTTAAATGTGTATAGAAAAAATATTGACCATGTATACAAAAAATATACAATGTGTGAAAAAAGTGGATCACGTATTTATAAAATGTTAATCAAACATATAAAAATGTTAAATGTGTATAAAAATGTTGACCACGTATTTAAAATAGTTTAACTTGTATTTTAAAAATGTTAAATGTGTATAGAAAAAATGTTGAACATAAATTAAATAAATTTTATTCTAAAATATTAAATATGTATAGAAAAAATGTTGTTCATATATTCAAAAAATTGAAACTTATATTTGAAAAATGTTAAATGTGCATAGTAAAAATGTTGACCATGTATATTCAAAAAAATGTGAAACGTGTATTTGAAAACTGTTAAATGCGCATAGTATAAATGTTGACCATGTATATTAAAAAAATTGAAACTTGTATTTAAAAAATGTTAAAGGTGTGTAGAAAAAAAGTTGATCATGTATTAAAAAAGTCTTAAAATTGTATTTGAAAAATGTTGACCATGTATTAAAAATGTTAAACTTGTATTTGATAAATGTTAAAGGTGTATAGAAAAAAGTTGATCATGTATTAAAAAAGTATTAAAGTTGTATTTGAAAAACGTTGACCATGTATTAAAAATGTTAAACTTGTATTTGAAAAATGTTAAATGTGTATAAAAAATTATTCATGTATTAAAAAATTTATTATGGTATTTGAAATATGTTAATAAAGCATTTGAAAAATAAAAGTATTAAATATGTATAAAAATGTTGACCATGTATTAAAAAAGTTAATTTAGTATTTAAAAATGTTAAATGTGTGTAAGAAAAAGTATTAGATGTATACAAAAAATGTGTATATGAAAATAATGAAACCCGAGAGTAAACAAAGAAAATTGTTTAAAAATGAGAAAGAAAGAAACAAACAAAAATAAAAAATGAAGACAAAGGGAAAAAAGAAAAACCCAGTGAAAACCAAGAAAGAAATAAAGAAAACTAAATAAAAACAATGAAAAAAAGAAAGAAAAGAGACAAACTAGTAAAACCGGAAAAAAGAAAAAGAAAACCCCGTGACAAACAAAAAGAGAAAAGAGAGAAAAAAACAGAAAACATGTGGGAAAACCGCCTCCATTCGCATCAAGTACGTCTCGCCCTGACTAATTATCACAAACTAGACGTGAGCGTAGTGGCTAGCAGCGCGGGTGATCTCCTCGTAGAGCATGGTTTGATCCCTGCAGCTCTCTCCTTTTCTATTGTATTTTTTTAACCATTCGTGATTGGGCCAGCCCGATAACGCTTCAACGAGATATCGTATTGCCTCGCTAAATGCGAGATATAGTCATGACGCATAAAACTCACCCTATCCCATCTCAAACCAAATCCTAGCCTCGCGCACTCAACCACTCTACTTTCCATCCTCTCTCTTCCCCATCATCTCTCCTCGCCACCTTCTGTCGCCACCATGGCAGGATCAGGCAACGGCTCCTCCTTTAAAGCTAACCCCAATGATTGGGATGCCATCAACATGGAGTCGAACGAGGAGTTGGCCATCCATTTGGCCCTTCACCGGGCCTGGATGGATCGGGGCGGAATCTCTAGCTATGCGCCCTTCCTGGTGGCCACCAGGGCTCCTCCAACTTCGTGCCTGATGGCGGCGGTTCGTCGCGATCCACACTTGTCCAAGCTGCTCGGTGGGGCTCTTGAAGCTCCGGGATGTCACCTTCGGCTCTTGCTCCTCTTGGCCGGCGTTGAGTGTTGGTCCCGGCACCTCCAAGCCCGCGATTGCGACAACCCGAGTCAAAGGCGCGGGCAATTTTTTGCGTGAGGTAGGCGACTCTGGTCGGATCTAGCCACTCTATTTGCGGCTCTTGCAGATCTACACCGGTCCCTGCATCGTTCCTTGACCAAGGCCGAGATGGATGTCTACTGCCACCGCCTCAAAAATGTGAAAGCATTGCAGCTTGTAACCATGTTTGTTGCTTGCCGTATTATAACCATGTTTGTTGTCTTCTCTATTTGTGCTTAAGTCGTCTTATCACCATGTTTGTTGCTTGCATTTGCTAGACTGAGATGGAAAACAAGGCCTCTCAGCCTACAGATGATGGTCATGAATCGAACTATGTGACCGAGGCTGTAACTGAAGTGCTTGCTAAGCACACTAAGAAGCTAAGGTTTCTTCAGCATGTGGGGATCCAGCATGTCCATCTGAGATCAAGCGATAGCAATTGTCAAGCAGAATTGGCAAAGAGGGGCAATGTCGAGCTTCGGGCGCTTGTTAACACCTTGACCAAGCAGTTGAAGGAGTCTGAAGAAGCAAGGACCATGCAAGACGAGGAGCACAGGAAGAGAGATGAGGAGAACTAGAAGAAGCAAGCTGAGATGGGTGCAAAACTAGAGTTTTTGCTAAGTCAATTGCCATCAAAATCAGCTCAAGGGTAAGGTGTTTGTCCAAGATCAACCGTTTTTCTCTACTTGATGCATGGAAGCTATGTGAATGTGATATACTACTAGAACCTACCTTCTTATTTTGTAATGCTTTTGTTGTGCAAATTGCACACTATTGGATGCAAACTGGTTGCATTTTGCTGCTCCATGGTTTGTGGATGTGGAGATGTAAGCTCAATGTTACTTGTGCTTTTTGTGATGTTGTGCCTCTTTTCTGTATTTGTGATGGATCTGGAGATGTAAGCTCAATAGGCTTGGAACACATTTTGCCCAAAAACACAAAGAAGGGCCTTTTTTAAGGTGAGAAGGGTCGGGTTGGGTAGAGTAAACACTAATGGGCCGAATGAAGTGGGCCTTGAAACACACTCTCCGGATAAAGAAAAAACACAAGTGCGCGTAATTTTAATGGGCTGATGTGCATATTGAACAAGTAGAGATGGCCAAGGAGAGAGTAAATGATTATGGGCCGGCCCAAAACGAACGGGTCAACCGGCTGCGGTAAAATGGGCTCATAGGCCTGGCCATACTAAAATAAATGGGCCAGACTATATTGGGCCAAATGCTACATGGGCTTACATGATGGCACGTTAGGCCCACGCTGGAGCCACGTCAGCCCCACGTTGGCACCACGTCAGATCGACGAAGATGCCACATGGGACTCGTCTTGCTACATGTCATGTAAATCAGTGACGGAATAGTCCGTCAGAGAGGACCGGGCCTTGGGCGGGCTGAACGAGCCTAGAGTTAGATAGGTGACGGAAATAGACCGTCATGGTCCATGGCGGAAACCAAAATCCGTCAAGGATGTGCGGGTTGGCAAATTATGACGCGATATACATGTCGGATTTCAGGACTGTCACGTGCAGCCATCCTTGACATTTTTTGGCACATCTGTGATAGACCTTGACTGTCAGAGATTAACGACTTTCTTGTAATGACTCTTCTGAAGACAATCCCCAACCCTGTAGGAGAGAAGGGGAAAAAAATTGTCCAAGCACAAGAGAATGCTAGGGAGGATGTGGAGCGTGCCTTTAGTGTTTCTTCAATCCCGATGGGGCATCATTCAGTATCCTTCTAGCTAGAACTTGAAGCACCAAGAAGTAATGAGAAGTGATGACTGCTTGTGTGATCATGCACAACATGATCATAGAGGAAGAGTATCCGGATGAAATATATGACCAAGGGCTTGAACATGGAGGAGCGGCAACGTTTATACAGTTCATCGAATTTTATCATTAAATGCGTTATTGGGAAACTCACATTCCTTTTTTTCCAAGAAAACTTTTGATCTATTCATCTTCAATCATGGCGATACAACGGACACCAGAAATAATAAAATTTACATCAACTGCAAGATGATTTGGTTGAGCATATGTGGGCTTACGTTGGCAACCAATAGATGTATCAACTATTTTTTCTTTTCAATGTATTTGTGACAATTAAAAAAATGGGCTTGTAAACTACGAGATATTGTTTGATTGTGAAACTATGAGATATTTAAATTTGATTAAATCATGTGAACTTACGGCAATTTTTTAATATGTAGGCAAAAGAGCAAAAAATAGGCCACCGGTCGAATGAAAATGCGGTCGTGTGTTGAGCACCGCCAACCCAAACACGAAAAAAAGCAAACACGTCATTTCAAACACCAAATAGACAAAAAGCGGGCAGGCCGATATGGATCCACGCGTTGGAGGTGCTCCCAAAGAGATTTTCTGTGTGCACACGAAAGAAAGCCATGCCAGGCAGGCTTGACTTAGACTTGACGAGGTTTTATTTTAAATGAAAGCGTTTTTTTTACTCTAGATACTTTTGTGTGTGTATGGAGAACGAATGAGTACTCCTACTAGTAGCTGCTGGAAGTGGGAGAGACGGGGCAGAGATAAAGAGAGGAGCTGGAGGGAGAGACAGGAGAGGCGGCTTGACTCTGGTCGCGCCGCCCACCGGGAAGAAGGGATGGGAGCGCAGCAGCAGCAGGAAACGAATGGGAAGGAGTCGGAGGAGGGTGGCGTCGGCAAGAGGAGGAAGGTCGCCACCGACGTCACCATGGACCTCGACATCCTCGAGTGTCCCGTCTGCTTCCTCCCCCTGCGCCCTCCCATCTTCCAGGTAATATCCCCTGTGTTTGATCTCTGCTGATGCTACTACTCAAACCCTACCAGCTCCTCGTGGACGAGGACGATGCTGATTTCCCGTTTCTTGGTAACGTATGGAGAATTAGAACGAAATCAGATGCACACATTAGGCCCAATGCCTCCCACACACAGAGAGAGAACGCTATGCTATATTCTCCAGCTTTTACAAGTCCGTCAAAAGATTCAATGAGGATGAGCAATTGTAACAGTACTAGAAAAGCTTATTTGCCATCTAATGAGGTAGATTTGATTCAAAGTTGAATATGTGTACAGTCTGAGAAACGTTTAAAGATGTTCTAACCAATGTACGCTGCCTATCCTATTATGTTTGAGGAAAGTGATACAATATTAGGGAACTAGCAAGGTGACCCGCGCATTTGCGCGGCTAGATTTACTATGTTTTGGTGTATTTGTACTAATTCCTCTCTTAGCTATTTGCTCATAGTCAACCACTGTTCTTAATTGGCTGTTACATCGGCACCAAAATGTCCATCGACAACATCATAAGTTTGGATTTTGTTACAAATATTTCTGTTGCTAAGTTGTTCATGAGGATTCTGGTGTGTGGCAATGCAAGTTGGGTGCTCTTGAGGTGGAAAAGACTCATGCAGAACCATAGACCAACTGTACTAATTTTGAGTTTTCCCTCTTTTTACTTCACCTCGTCGTCCCATATTATTCATGTTTCCATCAATTGGTTGTATGATTTTATCCATGCCTTGTGCATAAATCTTAAGTTATTTTCGTACAGCCATGACCCATGCCATCAATCACTCTTTTTTTGTACATTGTGCTGGTATTTTCAGTTTGAAATACGATTATTGGTATATGCTATCTAAATTTGCAGAAACATTCTCTCTCTCTCTCTCTCTGTGTGTGTGTGTGTGTGCGCGCGCGCGCGTGTGTGTTTGTGTGTGTATTCTCACATCATAGATTATTCTCTGTGATTATACCCATATTATTTTGCTATCACATATATTATATAGCGCAAGTTAAACAACTATATAATACATACTCGACATCTATTTGTTAATTTCAACATTAACTATTTGCACAACAAAAACGTTTTACTCCTTTCATATGATACATCGCTCGTGCTTGTTGTGCATTGGAATTGATATTTCTATTACTTTTACAAACCCGATATAATGCATGCATGCATTGGACATTTTTATTCTTCCAAAGTTACCATTTTTCCATTCCGGGCGAGCAGCCATCATGAAATACGCCAGAGACTGACAATTTTGTGAAGTACACATATAGACAGAATATTTTCTTATTTTAAACGGTGAAACATATCTCAATTCATCTTTGTCCTAGTGAAATGGTAATCAATGTGATTTTTTAAGTTTAGCTATTTACAGAATTTGTGAAGTAAAGATACACATGATTTTTTATTTTTAATGATGAAACATGCGTATATTTTCTTACGTAATACGAATTAATTGTATCCAGTAGATACCATTTTGCTAAGAAGCGAATGAGCCCGCCAAAGTACTAACCAATGACAACAGAGTGATGTCATCTATTTCATTATTAAAATGATAGAAATAATAAAATTTATTATTTTTAATGATGAAGTTATTTAGATGTTTTGGCCTTTATCCTTTTCTTCATGGTCCATTTTAAAAAAAAAATAGTGTGTTCCAGTTCTCCAAGTAAAAAAGACTTTGTTCTCTACCATATAATGCCGCATGCAAAGAGACTGAGTTTTAATATACTCTAATTCATAGCCGTATTTTTTAATTAAGAGGTACATAGGCGTGTAAGCCTTGGACTCTAAGTCATGGTCTATTTGTTTTTTTCTATGAAATCACTATCGTTCTTCTAGTAAATCACAACCTTTCTTTCGAGCTCTTTTTCAACTGTTACATCTTAGCCGTTCATTTTCTATCGTTTTAATAATATACTTCCTCTGTTCCATAATATAAGAGCGTTTTTTACACCAATGTAGTGCCAATAACGCACTTATATTATGGGACGGAGGGAGTAATAGATAGATTTCTGCGTACCTTATGCAAATTAGGCAGTCATAACGATTGTGTATCATTGCTGTGGAGAAGCCACAAATTAGGGAAAACTATATTGTACTGATTCAAGCAATGACATACTTCTATTTTTATTCTATTTTAGTTGTATCATGGTTATTCTATGATGTTTATTCATATGATGTTTATTCATTTAGCTGTATTTTATTCAGCTAAAGTTATTAGCACATTTACTGACCCATATGTAATGTTTTGTTGTTTTTGATCCTCAGTGCACCGTGGGACATACCATATGTTCGTCTTGCCGTGACAAGCTCCGAGACAAGTGTTGCCTCTGCTCCCTTCCCACAGTCTACAATCGCTGCCACATGGTCGAAAGATGGTTGAATCTATCAAACTTGCTTGCTCCAACAGTAGTCACGGATGCACAGCAAGGATAGCCTACTACCAGAAAGAAGAGCATGAGAAAGGTTGTCAACATGCGCCATGTTTCTGCCCTGAAACTGGCTGCAGCTTCAGTGGACCAACCAAAGTGCTCCTG
Organism: Triticum urartu; assembly: GCF_056163025.1. Classification (NCBI taxonomy): domain Eukaryota; kingdom Viridiplantae; phylum Streptophyta; class Magnoliopsida; order Poales; family Poaceae; genus Triticum; species Triticum urartu. The sequence continues at coordinate 711,999,566 of NC_141875.1, read as the reverse complement.
GAGCATTTCTTAGTTGAGCACGATTGGTGCCATGGGGAAAAGGATCTTAGGTACGGCAAAACGTACAGGACCAAGACGTTGCTGGGAGTCCGGGGACCAACTGTCTTGATGGGTAATGACGGGCACCTCTTCCTGGTCAACATGACAATGGAGTCCCTCGGCGGTGTCATCTCAGTTTGCTGCGTTGAGCCTCACATTAGTGGATCCAGGTTCAAGTGCAGGATGGCATTGTCGTGCGGCGAACCAAGCTACTCCCAGACTACGGAGTTCCTAACGAGTAGCACTAATCTGCGTGATGGGTTTCCTAAAGACTGCTTCCTGTTCCTTGTGCCAAAGGTGTTGCTTGGAGACACCGGCACAAACCCCACAGCCACGGTGTGTGTGACCCTCAAGCCACAGTAAGCACCATGTGAAGTGATGACGCGCCTGTGTACATACCGCTCCCGTGTAGGGTTGGGTTTTACAAGTAACTAGTTCTTTTGAGTTGCTAGCTGTCAGCTTTTGGAGGAGGCACTAGTGTTCTTTTGACATGTCTCAGTCATCGATTGACATGCGCTGTTTGTACTCTTGGCAATGTTTTGCTTCAAATCGCCGAAGTGAACGACGAAGCTACATTTCTGAAGCAAACATGTATGCCATGTGTGTCGAAACTTCAGTCAAGTAGGCCATGTTTTGCTTGGTTAGTATTTGAACTTTTATTGAACCATCTTTATGTACGATCTATCTATACATTATTGATTTGGGGCAGCGAAAGTCGCCTTAGGCTTCCCTGGCGCAAACGTGCAGTGCTCTTGACCCTAGATTACACGGCCATGTTGCAAACCTAAATCCTGCGATGCTGCAACCCAGGAGATAAGATAGCCAAATACACAAAAGATGATGCAACCTAGAAGTGAAGCAAAGCAAGAGCCATGTCGAATGCCACCCTGCTGATACAATGGACAACACAAAAGATGATGGAATTGAAAGAGGGTGTTATCAATGGGGAAGTTTCAATTTCGCTGGTTTTAACTTAAAAGCCCGACACATTGGATTGGCTGCTAAAACAGATGAAATTGTTTGGATCCATCACATTATACTATCAACTGGATGAAGCAAATATTACAGCAGTTACTGGATGCCACTGGATGAACCAAATATTACAGCAGTTACTCATCCAGTACACCAATGCAAGCTGGGTGGAACTCAGCACAAAGTGCAACTACTAAGGGCATCTCCAACACTGACAACCACCAGCATCCGTCTAGACCGTGCTATTCGGACCCATTTTTCCATCCAATGCGGTAAGCCATCAGTCCGTGGACCGGTCCGGATGTCCTTTTTCTCGCAAACCAAAAAATGTTAAAATTGCACTCAAATGTTAAATGTGTATAGAAAAAATATTGATCATGTATTCAAAAAATGTGAAACTTGTCTTCGAAAAATATCAAATGTGCATTGTAAAAATGCTGACCATGCATATTGAAAAAAAATATGAAACTTGTATTTGAAAAATGTTTAATGTGTATAGAAAAAATGTTGACCATGCATTAAAGAAGTTTTAAAGATGCATTTTAAAAATGTTGACCATATATTAAAAAATATTAAACTTGTATTTGAAAAAACATTAATGTGTATAAAAAATGTTAGCCATGTATTAAAAAAAGTTAAACTTGTATTTCAAATATGTTAATAAAGCATTTGAAAAGTAAAAATGTTAAATATGCATAGAAAAATGTTGAGCATGTACTAAAAATGGTAATTTGCTATTTAAATTTTTTAATCAAGCATTTAAAAAAGTTAAACATGTGTTAGAAAAATGTATTAGATATATACCAAAAATGTATATGTAAAAATAGTGAAGCCCGCGAGTAAATAAAGAAAATTGTTAAAAAATGAGAAAGAAACAAACAAAGAAAGAAAAAACCAAGAAAGAAATAAAGAAAACTGAAGAAAAACAATGAGAAAAGAAAGAAAAGAGGAAAACTAATAAAACCAGATAACAAAGAAGAAGAAAACCCTGCGAAAAAAACTAGAAAACAGAAGAAAAAACAGAAAACCGGTGGGAAAAGCACCTCCATTCGCATCATGTCTTGCCCTGACTAGTCATCATGAACTATGTGTGAGTGTAGTGGCTAGCAGCGCGGGTGATCTTCTCGTAGATCAGGGTTCAATCCCTGCAACTCCCACCTTTTCCTACTGTATTTATTTTAACAGTTTGTGAATGGGCCAGCCCGATAAAGCTTCAGCGAGATACCGTACTATCTCACTAAATGCGAGATATAGTGACGACGCATAAATCATACCCTATAGTTTGTGAATGGGCCAGCCCGATAAAGCTTCAGCGAGATACCGTACTATCTCACTAAATGCGAGATATAGTGACGACGCATAAATCATACCCTATCCCACCTCGGACCAAATCCTAGCCTCACTTCACTCGACCACTCTACTTCCCGTCCTGTCTCCTCCCTAGCCTCTTCCCTCGTGTCACAGCCCTAGAATTTGCCTGTAGCTATTTACCTAAGTGAGCATCATGCATCATGTCTAAATTCTGAAAGTTGAATTGAGGTTGGTTGAAACCCTCATAAATCACTTCAAAAATAATCAACATTAAAATCTTTTCAAAGAAGTCCAAGAAAATGTTCCTCTTAGTCTCTGAAAATATTGGCAAGAGGTAAAACTCAAAACAATATTTTTGGAATCTCAGAGATATTTATTTTGGGCCTTTGAATTAATTCAATAACTATTTGCATTGGATATATATTTTTTATATAAATAATACATGTCCAATAATTCTGGAACATTTTATGTGGTTTGGGATATTTTAGTTCTAGTCACATATTTATTTTCAGGATTTTATAAAATGATTTAGTATTTTAATTAAATCAAAACAAATGTCAGAAAATAGAAAACAGAACTAAAAAAAGAGAGAGAGAGAGAAGGACTACCTGGCCCACCTACCTGAAGCCGGCCCAGCTCGCTGGCCCAGCCCACCAGGGGCAGAGCCGTCTTCAACCTCTGCCTACTAGCAGAGGCGTGGCGACGCGCCCGTGCCCGAGCCTCCACCTCCTGCTTGGCTGCCTCGTCATCCCCTGGACGTCTCTCGCAGCGCCACGCGACCCTCCCCGGCTCTCTCTCACTCTCTCTTGTCCCCATCCCCTCCCCTAGTTTTCCCTCTCTCTCACGCCCGAGAACGCCGTCGTCGCCGCCGACGTGCACCACCGCAGCCACCGCCTCCCCCTCGCCTCCCTGACTGGCTCAGAGGCTCCGCCTCGACCCCCTCTTTCTTCCACCCCGAGCCACGTCACCGCGGGAGCCCCACATCGCCGCCACGAGTCGTCTTCCCCGAGCACGGCTGCCGGACTCCATCGACGAATTCGTCGCCTTCCGGTCGTCCCCGAGCGAGCTGAGCTCCGCTTCGACCTCGCCGTGAGCTCCTCTACCAAACCCCTCTCTCCCCGCCGTCTATTTCCTCCTCTAGCCTCACTAACCACCGCGGCCGAAGCTCGCTGCCGCCATACCTCATCGCCGCCACGGCCACAGCTGCCGCCACCCACGCCCGAGCTTTGCCCCGTGCTCAGCACTCTCCCAGGAGCCGGGCGCGCCCACCCGTTCGACCTGCTGTGCCCCCTAGCGCCAACCCCGACCTCGCCCGAACTCCGGCCACCACAAAAGTTGCCGCCGCCGTCGATTTAGTCAACCCCGGCGCGAGGTGTTGCCACCGCTGGATGCGCGAGTCTTCCAGCTCGCCGTAGCCGCAAACCACGAGCAAAACGATGCTCTGTAGCTCCGTCCCGAGCATCTCCGGCGAGCCACCGCCGTGCTTTTGGTCGCCGGTGTCGACCGCTGACGTGGTTGCTTAATTAAGACTAATCACCACTAATCCCTCCCTAACAGACGCTGACAGACGGGCCCCACCCGTTAGTTAACCACAGGGTTATACCCTGTTTAATTTAAGCTAATGACCGTGGCCCCACCAGTCAGTTTGACCTGGCCACGTCACCGTTGACCTGGTCCCACACGTCAGCCACAGAAACCAGCCCTGGGTCACTGACCAGTGGGCCCCACTGGTCAGGTTTGACCCCGACCAACCCTGTTGACTTGGTGACATCATCATGACGTCAGGCTGACGCAGTAATCCTTTTTCTGAAATTTAAATAAATTTTAAATGATTTATTTATTTCAGAAAATGTCCAAAACTTCTAAAAATCATAGAAAATCAACCGTAACTCCAAATGAAATAAATTATATATGAAAAATTATCAGAAAAATTCAAGGAATCTGTTTATGGCATTTTCATGCATGTTAGAACAACTTATGGCTGCTGTTTAGGCCAATTCATATAAATGGAATTTAAACTCTCACATGTGGAGTTTGAATTTGAACCTAGTGTTCAAACCAACTCCATTTAACTTGTTGCTAGTTGCATTAGGCCAACCAACAGCATATTGCCATGTCATGATCATGCATCATATTGTTGCATCACATTGATTGTGTTCTTCCTTGTTTGCCGGTATTTGTCCCCTCTTGATAGACGTGGTACCGACGCTGTGATCGTTGACACTGATGAAGACCCAATGTTATCTTCAGAAGTGCCAGGCAAGCACAACCCCCTTGTTCATTCCGATACAAGCCCACTCTCTCGCTCCGGCTCTCTTTTACTGCATTAGGACAACAACGATTCAATTGTACATGCTGCGGTAGTTGAACCCCTTCCTTTGCATGACCTGTCATTGTCACAGTAAATAGATGAAACCCACTAGCATGAGTAGGAGTTGTTTGAGCCCTGATGTGCCTACTCATTCATGCTTGTTTGTCATGCCTGCTACTGCTTAGAGTTGAGTCAGGTCTGGTTCATCGGGGATGAATCGGAGGTGTGTAAACATGTCCTACTGTGTGTGAGCTAAGTGTGTGAACACAATTTGGTAAAGGTAGCGGTGAGAGGCCATGTAGGAGTACATGGTGGGTTGTCTCATTGAAACCGTCCTCAGGAACTGAGTTCTGTGTTTGTGATCCATGAAACAGTTACTACCACGCATTGGGCCCGAAACCAATGGACCCTCTCGGCTTCTTGATCACCCTTGTCCTCTGTCCAGGAGTTGCAACTAGTTTCTAGTGTTTATAGGATATGTGTTGGCGGCAGTGCGTAGCGCTGACCCTAGGGGTGGGCTATGATGCGGTAGATACACCGTGGCCGGGCATGCCGGGCGCCCGTTTGGTGTCTCGGAACCCTGTACACACCGTTCGGGGCCGTATGTGGAAACCTCGGCCGGACTCCCTGCGGATGGAACCTGGATAGGCGATAAACCTGGACTAGAGACTTGAGTGTTTAGGTAGGCCATGGCCGACACCCTCGTTGGGCTTCCGCTTGAAGGTTGCCGAGTACATGTCGTGTAAACGGCGGTAAGTGGTGAGAGCGTGTGTGAAGAAGTACACCCCTGCAGGGTTAACATCATCTATTCGAATAGCCGTGTCCGCGGTAATGGACTTCTGGGTTGCCTATAACAGTTCATAGACAAGTGAAAGTGGATACTCTAAAACTCGCAAGATAAGTGTGAGTGCTATGGATGGCCTTCTCGTAGGGAGACGGGAGCGGATCCATAGTGGTGTATTGAGTGGTGAATATGTGGACTCGTGTGCGCCACCTCAAAAGAGTTGCTTGCAATCGTAGTTCAGGTTAGCCACTGAGTCAAAGCTGGCTTGCTGCAGTTAAACTCCACCACCCCCCTTGTTGATACCGATGCATATGTAGTTTAGTTCTGATGTAAGTCTTGCTGAGTACCTTTGTACTCACGTTTGTTTAATTTATGTTTTGTAGAGAGACTTCGGTCTCGCTAGTAGTTCCGCGTGGACTTTGACGATTAGCTTGATACCTCAGCTACGATCTTGTGCCCTCGGCAGGATCTGGTAGATAGTCAGGCTTCTTAGCCTTTTTCATTTGTAGATGTCTGTACCGAGACATGTTAAGCTTCCGCATGTGCTTTGACTTGTATGCTCTGAATGTTGGGTCATGAGACCCATGTTTGTAATATCTCGCTCCTCGGAGCCTAATGAATAAATACTTGAGTCGTAGAGTTATGTTGTGATGCCATGTTCTATTTACACATATCGAGCATATTGTGTGTATGATTGAAATGCTTACTATGTGTGGGATCCGACAATCTAGTTGTTTATCCTTGGCAGCCTCTCCTATGGGGAAATGTAGTCTAGTGCCTCCTTGAGCCATAGTAGTCCACTACAGCCCGGTTCACCGGAGTCCTGCTAGCCCAGCACTACTGCTTAGGACACTTGACTGGCCGGCATGTGTTTCACTTCGTTCCTGTGTCTGTCCCTTCGGGGAAATGTCACGCGGTGACATTCGGAGTCCTGCCTAGCCTGCTACAGCCCGGGTTCCCGGAGTCCTGTTAGCCCAGTGCTACAGCCCGGATTCACACGCTGCTGACCGACATGCTCGAAGTTGATTCATGTATGCCTGTCCCAAGGGGTTAGTGCCGCTTTGGGTTCACGACTAGCCATGTCGGCCCGAGTTCTCTGTCATATGGATGCTAGCGACACTATCATATACGTGAGCCAAAAGGCGCAAACGGTCCCGGGCCAGGTAAGGTGGCACCCGTGGGAATACCGTGCGTAAGGCCGCAAGGTGATATGATGTGTTACATGCTAGATCGATGTGGCTTAGGATCGGGGTCCTGACAGCGTTGGTATCAGAGCCTGACTGCCTGTAGGATTACCAAGCCAAACTGGTCGAAGTCGAGTCTAGAAATGCTTTAGTTATGTAAGGGAATTGATTGTGGAAGGGAACGTAAGGCTCTTTTTACTCCTTTACCTATGGCCTTCTAATCTGAGTCATCCTCTTCTCTTCTACGGGGATTAAGAACTAGGCTTCTCATCTTTCTATTAGGATGACGTGTTACTAATCCATAGACTTATAGAATTGATAGTTTCAAGCCTCAGTTCCGTTCCTACTACTTCCGTATGTTGTTAGTTGATCTCGGAACCTTGATATTGTTGTTGAGTGGCTATGCCACCATTTTTGCAGGTTGTCTCAAATCTTTTGAGCAATTACAGTCGTTATGCTGTCCGAGTCATCCCAGGTTTCTAAATAGTCTGATGCATTTGCAAAACCTTTCCCCTGTTCCTGATGTCCATTTGGGCCAGATTAATCACACTAATCGGTGAGTTGAGGTACTTTGTTGCCTCGACATATATGTTGGAGCTATTACTATGACCCTAGGTGTTTTAGGGAGTCACCTAGTGATCTAGCCATGTTTTGTATCCCAAGTGTGTGATTCTGGCCATTATTATCAAAAGCATCCCGTGATGCCATGTAGTGGTAGGTATTCTATTCATGGGTTCTTGAACCCGAGATTCACCCTACTTACCTCATGTTGATAGTGTTGCTAGTTCCTTTAGGATATTAGTAACCTTTGTGATAGTCCTCGAGGTCTGTGGTATTTCCTTCTTCCAAATACTATGAACCACCTATGGCAGAAGTTTGTTGTATCAAAAGATCACAACTAGAGTGCTCTTAATGAGTTCTCCATTCTGCATTGTGAATCTGCCAGTCCTACCTATCTGCATGGGTTGTCCGGAAGAAATGTTGAGCTTTGCTCGACATACTAATCTATGCATCCACAACTCAGAAAATTATATGTTCTTTGAGTTGTTCCTCTCTAGTTGCATTCTGACCCCCGTCTATCAATTGATAGTCAGGAGTAGTTGTGCATTAATGTTATCGATGCCTGTTATTCACGTGATCCGTCAAGCCATTCTATTTCAGAATGACTAGGAGAAACAAACTCCAGTACCTCGTCCATATCCAGGATTGGGTCAAAGTAGTTGTGTTCTGCAGATCAAATGCCATCCAGCTTTTGCTCTGTTCTACCCAGAAGTATTACCCACTTTATGATAGGAACGTCATGAGAATTGCACCTTCTCTTATGAATTCTTGACGCAGTGATACTTCTTACCATTTTTGTTCATCCCTCGGTTCCGTGTTGTTGCAACCGGAATGCCGACAAGTGAACCATGAAGTGCGAAATCAATACTCCTAGCAACCGTGTTGCTTGGTAGTTAATGGACATTAATATCACTCTTAGCGTGTTGGTTATTGAATCATCATTCTAAGATAGATTGTGCTACCTAGTCCTTATTTCTGGTGCACTCTTCGATCCATGAGTTAGGATTCTGCCAAACCCTTGCTCTTTTGATCACATCGTCTTGCCTTGAAAGCAAGATTGATCTCGAACTTAGTAACATATCAGTGGTTTGTGATTTTCCGAATATCTTCTCGGAAGTGTTACCAGGTTGTCACCTGACCGTTATGTTGAGTTCATGATCAAGTTGGTTTTCCGATAAACCACTTTTCCCCAAGAACCTGTGTTGGATACCCCTGGACTAATTGGATAAGCTAAAACAACAACTTGGAGAGTTGGAAGATAAAAGCTTAATCTACTTAGTTCACTCTTAAGGGATATCCTTGTGTGTGTGTGTGTGCGCTGAAGAAAGGTGATATCTTCATCAATTGGTCCTTGTGATCAGTTGTTGGATCTATTGCCTTGACAAAACTTTGACTTGAGTATGGGTTATCGTCAAGTCAAATCAGAACCAACGATGTTCGTAATGTTGTCTTACTCGTGGTTGATCCCTCGAGCATACACCATTACATCTTTTGGTCTGACCAACACTATCACATCGTTCACATGATGGTGGAAGTCCAGTGATATGGAAATACCGATGAGTTGTTGTTGAGCCCATCAGCAGCATTTTGTCTCCCCCATGATTCATGTTAAACGCTACACTAGTATTGGAAACTTTATAAGCATTATCTTCATGTTTCGTTCATGAAGCTTATGTTTGGATGAAAGAAGTGACTTCCTCTAATTCATGTGCACTCGATGTAAGTTGCCGCCATGAATTTGAGAAAGGTTTGTTTTGTTTCCCTTGGAATCATCCCAAATCAGTCATGCATATGTGCGAAGTATTCTATGGTTTGGTAGATTAATTACCTCCACTCCATATGTGTTCCTAGCACACCAAGCCACTGATTGGTTTGTTCAAGGAGAAGAAGTTTCTTCTTAGGAGCTAGACTTACGCAAGGACTTCGATATCCTCATTGATGGTTCCCTCCTGAACTCGGTAGTGTTTCGTTGTAAGACTACCAGGTGGCCATGCTTGTCTAGGACAACGTGTTCACACGCTTGTAGCAGAACCGGCTCATGTTTTGGAGCTTACTACCATAGTCCATTTCCTGATAATCTCACAATGTCATTCCGTCGATTTGTGTTGCAAACTTTCTTTTCTTTCTAGACTCGACGAGTCTGTAATATCCTGACACCAAGCAGATCTGAATCTCACGCAGATATGATGGTTGGGACGTTTCCCAAGAGCTATAATATTGGTCTCTCTGTAACCCGGTAAAGTGGATGTCGTGGCCAACACACCCAACCAGAAGACCTATTATTGTAGTATCTTGATTGAGTAAGTTGGCCACCTCCCCATAAGGATTACGTAGGATTTACTCCAGTAGTTATTCCTTATGGATTCCTGAGCTCCCCGAGTCTGACCTGCTACTTGATGTTCTAGATACCAAACCATTTCAATGAATGGGTTAGGCTAGCACATCAAGGAGAACATTAGAAGCGGAGCGCTAAATGTCCCCCGGTCGATCATCCAGATTTTGTTTCCTTGGCCTCGCTAAGGTGAAAGCTGAGAAAGTGTTATCTTCCTTTGCATCTGCATTATCCATCACCATTCAACATGGTGGTATGTTGTGTTGCCAGGATCCTTGACATGGATATTGGTAAAACCTTGATGAGTATGGAAATACTCAAGTTTTTGAGAGCACGCTCAGGCACTAGGTTCTGATGTTGTCGTTAACTAGAATGTGCCTCCGTTCTCTCAGTTGTTCGATAGCCATCCAATTGGTGGAATCACCTTTGCCGGTGAACCTTCTCCCCAGTTACCAGAATCATTCCTAACATTTGCTTTTTGTTCCCAGCTTACACCTCAGTAGCTGTTGTTCAGGATCATCTTCAAAAGTGGACTTACCATGGGTCTCATCCATTTCTGATGATAAGCAAAAATCATCCATTGCGTTGTCTTCAACAAGGTAGTCCACAACATCCATTCTGGTATGAGTATGCCATTTCTTCAAAATCCTTCACGCGATCGTTTGTGATTGCCTCAGGCTGGTGAGAATAGTTTCAATGATCTTTGAATCAAAAGTAATTCTTTTTGCCACTTAAGGGAATAGCTCTACGAGTCACCTTCACTAAGGTGCCTCGTTATGGTATTATGGGCAACATAACTTCTCGCTACTTTGAAACCCCCTCACCATCTATTTAGGCGTGGAATTGTTGCCTACCGAATCCAACCCCGTCATTGTTCTTCCTTTCCTCTTGATGTATGCTTCGTGTCTCAGCTCGAGAGTTGTTTCAGCGTCTCGCTCCACGAGTTGATCCTGAGTTGTTCGATCTTCGATAAGATCAATCCTTCTAGAGTTTTCCCTTTCCTCTCATTGTCATGTTGGATGTAGTCCCAAAGCAAGACGACGAGATTAAGGTGATGCAATGAATCAACATCCTCGAGAAAGACATCTGGATCGTGAAGATTGTGATAGCTTGTGTCCCTCTGTCTTCTTATCTCACGACTTGAATCTCGGGTCGAGATTCTTGTTTAGTGGGGGTGAGTTGTCACAGCCCTAGAATTTGCTTGTAGCTATTTACCTGAGTGAGCATCATGCATCATGTCTAAATTCTGAAAGTTGAATTGAGGTTAGTTGAAACCCTCATAAATCACTTCAAAAATAATCAACATTAAAATCTTTTCAAAGAAGTCCAAGAAAATGTTCCTCTTAGTCTCTGAAAATATTGGCAAGAGGTAAAACTCAAAACAATATTTTTGGAATCTCAGAGATATTTATTTTGGTCCTTTGAATTAATTCAATAACTATTTGCATTGGATATATATTTTTTTATATAAATAATACATGTCCAATAATTCTGGAACATTTTATGTGGTTTGGGATATTTTAGTTCTAGTCACATATTTATTTTCAGGATTTTATAAAATGATTTAGTATTTTAATTAAATCAAAACAAATGTCAGAAAATAGAAAACAAAACTAAAATAAGAGAGAGAGAGAAGGACTACCTGGCCCACCTACCTGAAGCTGGCCCAGCTCGCTGGCCCAGCCCACCAGGGGCAGAGCCGTCCTCAACCTCTGCCTACTGGCAGAGGCGTGGCGACGCGCCCGTGCCCGAGCCTCCACCTCCTGCTTGGCTGCCTCCTCCTCCCCTGGACGTCTCTCGCAGCGCCACGTGACCCTCCCCGGCTCTCTCTCACTCTCTCTCGTCCCCATCCCCTCCCCTAGTTTTCCCTCTCTCTCTCACGCCCGAGAACGCCGTCGTCGCCGCCGACGTGCACCACCGCAGCCACCGCCTCCCCCTCGCCTCCCTGACTGGCTCAGAGGCTCCGCCTCGACCCCCTCTTTCTTCCACCCCGAGCCACGTCACCGCGGGAGCCCCACATCGCCGCCACGAGTCGTCTTCCCCGAGCACGGCCGCCGGACTCCATCGACGAATTCGTCGCCTTCCGGTCGTCCCCGAGCCAACTGAGCTCCGCTTCGACCTCGCCGTGAGCTCCTCTACCAAACCCCTCTCTCCCCGCCGTCTATTTCCTCCTCTAGCCTCACTAACCACCGCGGCCGAAGCTCGCCGCCGCCGTACCTCATCGCCGCCACGGCCACAGCTGCCGCCACCCACGCCCGAGCTTTGCCCCGTGCTCAGCACTCTCCCAGGAGCCGGGCGCGCCCACCCGTTCGACCTGCTGTGCCCCCTAGCGCCAACCCCGACCTCGCCCGAACTTCGGCCACCGCAAAAGTTGCCGCCGCCATCGATTTAGTCAACCCCGGCGCGAGGTGTTGCCACCGCTGGATGCGCGAGTCTTCCAGCTCGCCGTAGCCGCAAACCACGAGAAAAACGATGCTCTGTAGCTCCGTCCCGAGCATCTCCGGCGAGCCACCGCCGTGCTTTTGGTCGCCGGCGTCGACCACTGACGTGGTCGCTTAATTAAGACTAATCACCACTAATCCCTCCCTAACAGAAGCTGACAGACGGGCCCCACCCATTAGTTAACCACAGGGTTATACCCTGTTTAATTTAAGCTAATGACCGTGGCCCCACCAGTCAGTTTGACCTGGCCACGTCACCGTTGACCTGGTCCCACACGTCAGCCACATAAACCAGCCCTGGGTCACTGACCAGTGGGCCCCACTGGTCAGGTTTGACCCGGACCAGCCCTGTTGACTTGGTGACATCATCATGACGTCAGATTGACGCAGTAATCCTTTTTCTGGAATTTAAATAAAATTTAAATGATTTATTTATTTCAGAAAATGTCCAAAACTTCTAAAAATCATAGAAAATCAACCGTAACTCCAAATGAAATAAATTATATATGAAAAATTATCAGAAAAATTCAAGGAATTTGTTTATGGCATTTTCATGCATGTTAGAACAACTTATGGCTGCTGTTTAGGCCAATTCATATAAATGGAATTTAAACTCTCACATGTGGAGTTTGAATTTGAACCTAGTGTTCAAACCAACTCCATTTAACTTGTTGCTAGTTGCATTAGGCCAACCAACAGCATATTGCCATGTCATGATCATGCATCATATTGTTGCATCACATTGATTGTGTTCTTCCTTGTTTGCCGGTATTTGTCCCCTCTCGATAGACGTGGTACCGACGCTGTGATCGTTGACACTGATGAAGACCCAATGTTATCTTCAGAAGTGCCAGGCAAGCACAACCCCCTTGTTCATTCCGATACAAGCCCACTCTCTCGCTCCTGCTCTCTTTTACTGCATTAGGACAACAACGATTCAACTGTACATGCTGCGGTAGTTGAACCCCTTCCTTTGCATGACCTGTCATTGCCACAGTAAATAGATGAAACCCACTAGCATGAGTAGGAGTTGTTTGAGCCCTGATGTGCCTACTCATTCATGCTTGTTTGTCATGCCTGCTACTTCTTAGAGTTGAGTCAGGTCTGGTTCATCGGGGATGAATCGGAGGTGTGTAAACATGTCCTACTGTGTGTGAGCTAAGTGTGTGAACACGATTTGGTAAAGGTAGCGGTGAGAGGCCATGTAGGAGTACATGGTGGGTTGTCTCATTGAAACCGTCCTCAGGAACTGAGTTCTGTGTTTGTGATCCATGAAACAGTTACTACCACGCATTGGGCCCGAAACCAATGGACCCTCTCGGCTTCTTGATCACCCTTGTCCTCTGTCCAGGAGTTGCAACTAGTTTCTGGTGTTTATAGGATATGTGTTGGCGGCCGTGCGTAGCGCTGACCCTAGGGGTGGGCTATGATGCGGTAGATACACCGTGGCCGGGCATGCCGGGCGCCCGTTTGGTGTCTCGGAACCCTGTACACATCGTTCGGGGCCGTATGTGGAAACCTCGGCCGGACTCCCTGCGGATGGAACCTGGATAGGCGATAAACCTGGACTAGAGACTTGAGTGTTTAGGTAGGCCGTGGCCGACACCCTCGTTGGGCTTCCGCTTGAAGGTTGCCGAGTACATGTCGTGTAAACGGCGGTAAGTGGTGAGAGCGTGTGTGAAGAAGTACACCCCTGCAGGGTTAACATCATCTATTCGAATAGCCATGTCCGCGGTAATGGACTTCTGGGTTGCCTATAACAGTTCATAGACAAGTGAAAGTGGATACTCTAAAACTCGCAAGATAAGTGTGAGTGCTATGGATGGCCTTCTCGTAGGGAGACGGGAGCGGATCCATAGTGGTGTATTGAGTGGTGAATATGTGGACTCGTGTGCGCCACCTCAAAAGAGTTGCTTGCAATCGTAGTTCAGGTTAGCCACTGAGTCAAAGCTGGCTTGCTGCAGTTAAACTCCACCACCCCCCTTGTTGATACCGATGCATATGTAGTTTAGTTCTGATGTAAGTCTTGCTGAGTACCTTTGTACTCACGTTTGTTTAATTTATGTTTTGTAGAGAGACTTCAGTCTCGCTAGTAGTTCCGCGTGGACTTTGACGATTAGCTTGATACCTCAGCTACGATCTTGTGCCCTCGGCAGGATCTGGTAGATAGTCAGGCTTCTTAGCCTTTTTCATTTGTAGATGTCTGTACCCAGACATGTTAAGCTTCCGCATGTGCTTTGACTTGTATGCTCTGAATGTTGGGTCATGAGACCCATGTTTGTAATATCTCGCTCCTCGGAGCCTAATGAATAAATACTTGAGTCGTAGAGTTATGTTGTGATGCCATGTTCTATTTACACATATCGAGCATATTGTGTGTATGATTGAAATGCTTGCTATGTGTGGGATCCGACAATCTAGTTGTTTATCCTTGGCAGCCTCTCCTATGGGGAAATGTAGTCTAGTGCCTCCTTGAGCCATAGTAGTCCGCTACAGCCCGGTTCACCGGAGTCCTGCTAGCCCAGCACTACTGCTTAGGACACTTGACTGGCCGGCATGTGTTTCACTTCGTTCCTGTGTCTGTCCCTTCGGGGAAATGTCACGCGGTGACATCCGGAGTCCTGCCTAGCCTGCTACAGCCCGGGTTCCCGGAGTCCTGTTAGCCCAGTGCTACAGCCCGGATTCACACGCTGCTGACCGACATGCTCGAAGTTGATTCATGTATGCCTGTCCCCATGGGTTAGTGCCGCTTTGGGTTCACGACTAGCCATGTCGGCCCGGGTTCTCTGTCATATGGATGCTAGCGACACTATCATATACGTGAGCCAAAAGGCGCAAACGGTCCCGGGCCAGGTAAGGTGGCACCCGTGGGAATACCGTGCGTAAGGCCGCAAGGTGATATGATGTGTTACATGCTAGATCGATGTGGCTTAGGATCGGGGTCCTGACACCTCGCCACATTCTGTCTCCACCAAGGCGGGATCAGTCAGTGTCTCCTCCTTTAAAGCTGACCCCGATGATGGGGATGCCCTCAACGTGGAGTCAAACGAGGAGTTGGCCATCCATGTGGCCCTCCACGAGTCCTGGATAGATAGGGGTGGAATCTCAAGCTCTACGCCCTCCCCGGTGACCCACCGGGACTCCTCCAACTCCGTGCCTGATGGCACCGGTTCGTCGCGGTCCACACCCGCCCCAGTTGCTCGTTGGGGCTCTTGAAAGCTCCGGGATGTCACCTTCGACCCTTGCTCCTCTCGGTTGGCGTTGAGTGTTGGTCCCGGCACATCCAAGCCCACGATTGTGACTCCCTAGATCAAAGGCGCGGGCAGATCATCGCGTGAGGTAGGCGACTCTGGTTGGATCTAGCGGCTCTATTTGTGGTTATTGCAAATCTGCATTGGTCCATGCGTCGTTCTTTGACCACGGCCGAGATGGATGCCTGCCACCACCGCCACAAAAATGTGAAAGCATTGGGGGCTCGCCCTCCAGGAGTCTGAGTGCCTCGTGAAGGAGAAAGCGGCGGTCACTGCCAAAGGCCAAAGAAAGTAACCTCGCCAAGGAGCAGGCATGCGTCGCCTGACGTCTGGCAAAGCTCAACTCCTTGCCTGGCACCTTCGCAACTTCGATGGACCTCTAGATGCCAACGCATATGGCGACCTTGGCGCATACTATCATTGCTTCATCGACGACAAGTGGAAGAGAAAGGCGAGGAAGTGGTGCAATTTATCCTTGTCTACTTGTATCTTGCATGTCTTAGTCGTGAATTATCTATGTTTTGAACTTGCTTGCTCGGTTGTATGATGAACTTGCTAAGTACGGTCGCTATGTTATATGTGAAATTTATATACGTTATGTTGATCTACGTTGCATGGGATTGTATGAAATTTTGGGGGTCAGAGGACAACTACGAACATGCACAAATGAGAGGCAAGCTGACGTGATATATCCATGGATGCACCTGCAAACACATAGGATGTCAGGCTTGCTCAGCCCTGTTGGAGATGCTCTACAAGCAACTCTAGGAGTCATAGTATTGACAACCTTCATAATGTGTATGGAGCGCGTTCCATAAATATCATGGAGGCTACCGAGGCTACACAAAAGTACAAAATTCAAGTTCCTTTGTTTGGAAGTGACCCCGCGGGAGGGCATGCTTCGGCTGCTTCCACTTCAGGGATCATGCGTTACCGGATGTGTTGTGCACCCTTGATGCGGGAGAAGGCCACAACTTTGTAGCCCTCCATGAGTGCGCCGTCCTTTTTGGCCAAGGAGGTCCTCATCATGTGGGGCAAGGTAGCAGTGCGCGATCACTAGGCGCTCCGAGTGGATGCTAATTCATCATTATGGATTGTGTCCTCCTTGGCCCACTTGGAGTAACCCCACGCCCTCTCTCAGAGCATTCTCTTGGTGTGGACATCGTAGGTAACGTCGGGAAAAGGTTTGTGAGGAGGGCTAGGCTGCTGTGACATGGCCGATGAGAGGTGAGTGTGGCAGCAGCAGGGAAGGACAACGATAGGCGAGGAGTGGCGCCGACGAAGCAGGAAGGAAGATGGGCGAGCAGTGGCTCTGCTGAGGGGGTTGGCTCAGTTTATATAATACGAATGGGCATACTCTGACAAGAAATGAGACCGGATTTTGTGCAAGCGAGTGTGAAATGGTTGTGAAACGCGGTAGGGACCATTAATGGGCGCTCTTCCCAATGGAAAACTGGTTGCGCCATTCGTAGGAGTGGAAGCGGAAGTCATATGAACGGCTGCGCCGTTGCAAGGCTGGGCATGGGAGGAAGAGACGGGCTGAAACTTCCTCATGCACAAACGGTTGGGTTTGGAGGCCACCCCATATCAACACCCCTAGCCTCCAAGCATGGAGGACCGCGAACTTGATTTGGAGTGTCCTCCAAAAATTATGCAGACCGAGGATGATGTGGTGACTCTGCTAGACAGCCCTTTTCTGGTCGTGATCGTCATACTCTTACGGGGACTATTATGACAATCCAGATGATATGGAGCATCTGCTAGAGTTGCTCTAAGCGTAGTGAAGAGGGATATGAGGAATAAAGTGAGTGGCTCAAGAGAGAGTGGTTGGGATGGGACTAGAGGTGAGAAGGGGACGTGGGCAAAAACAAACCGGTAAGCTTGTCGTCCTAAACGCCCTCATTCACTTACAAGAAAATAAAGCAAGTTAATCAATATTTTTATAATGTTAATAGGGCATGCATAGTTGAAAAAAAATCTATTCCTGTCTAAGAAAAGAAAGTCCACATTCATTATTGTCATCATTGAGTGAAGTTTTCTATTGTCTCATTTTATGCAAGGACTGGTATAAATCTATTTTAGGCCCATAATAGCCAAGTGCCGAAGATTATGAGTACCCTATGTTTTTGTCGTCCAATTTTATGGTCTTTATGAGCCCGAACATCATAGCGATGATATAAGACTGAAGATAATCAAGCACTAACACTAATTATAACCATGAGTAGGTTTTTGGTGTGTTTGTGTTTTGACAAATTTGGAAAGGATTCCTCATCAAGAAGGTCAAACAAAAAATTCAAGCATCACAGATTAAATGTGAAATGCATACACCAAAGGGCGGCAAGTTTGGCTTAGAGGCAGCTGTTTGGAAACATTCTGAAGGAAATATGCCCTAGAGGCAATAATAAAGTTATTATTGTTGGGGAACGTTGCAGAAAACAAAAATTTTCCTACGGTTTCACCAAGATCCATCTAGGAGTTCATCTAGCAACGAGTGATTGGATTGCATCTACATACCTTTGTAGTCACGCGCAGAAGCGTTCAAAGAACAGGGATGAGGAAGCCGTACTCGACGTGATCCAAATCACCGAAGATCCTAGCGCCGAACGGACGGCACCTCCGCGTTCAACACACGTACGGTCAGCGTAACGTCTCCTCCTTCTTGATCCAGCAAGGGGAAGGAGAGGTTGAGGAAGATGGCTCCAGCAGCAGCACGGCGGCGTGGTGGTGATGGAGCTGCAGTACTCCGGCAGGGCTTCGCCAAGCTCTATGGAGGAGGAGGATGTGTTGGAGAGGGAGAGGGAGGCACCAAAGGCGTGGTGTCAGAGGCCCTCATTTCCCCACTATATATAGGGAGTCCAAGGGGGGGGGGGGCGCCGGCCCTAGGAGATCCAATCTCCTAGGGGGGGTGCGGCCAAGGGAGGAATCCCTCCTCCCCAAGGCACCTAGGAGGTGCCTTCCCCCTTTGGGACTCTTCCCTTCCTTGAACCCTAGGCGCATGGGCCTCTTGGGGCTGGTTCCCTTGGCCCATGTAGGCCAAGGCGCACCCCCTACAATCCATGTGGCCCCCCGGGGCAGGTGGCCCCACCCGGTGGACCCCCGGGACCCTTCCGGTGGTCCCGGTACAATACCGGTGACCCCGAAACTTGTCCCGATGGCCGAAATAGCACTTCCTATATATAATTCTTTACCTACGGACCATTCCGGAACTCCTCATGACATCCGGGATCTCATCCGGGACTCCGAACAACATTCGGGTTACTGCATATACATATCCCTACAACCCTAGCGTCACCGAACCTTAAGTGTGTAGACCCTACGGGTTCAGGAGACACGTAGACATGACCGAGACGACTCTCCGGCCAATAACCAACAGCGGGATCTGGATACCCATGTTGGCTCCCACATGTTCCTCGATGATCTCATCGAATGAACCACGATGTCGAGGATTCAAGCAACCCCGTATACAATTCCCTTTGTCAATCGGTATGTTACTTGCCCGAGATTCGATCGTCGGTATCCCAATACCTCGTTCAATCTCGTTACCGGCAAGTCACTTTACTCGTACCGTAATGCATGATCCCGTGACCAGACACTTGGTCACTTTGAGCTCATTATGATGATGCATTACCGAGTGGGCCCAGTGATACCTCTCCGTCATACGGAGTGACAAATCCCAGTCTTGATCCGTGTCAACCCAACAGACACTTTCGGAGATACCCGTAGTATACCTTTATAGTCACCCAGTTACGTTGTGACGTTTGGCACACCCAAAGCACTCCTACGGTATCCGGGAGTTACACGATCTCATGGTCTAAGGAAAAGATACTTGACATTGGAAAACTCTAGCAAACGAACTATACGATCTTATGCTATGTTTAGGATTGGGTCTTGTCCATCACATCATTCTCCTAATGATGTGATCTCGTTATCAATGACATCCAGTGTCCATAGTCAGGAAACCATGACTATCTGTTGATCAACGAGCTAGTCAACTAGAGGCTTACTAGAGACATGTTGGTGTCTTTTATTCACACATGTATTACGGTTTCCGGATAACACAATTATAGCATGAATAAAGACAATTATCATGAACAAGGAAATATAATAATAATGCTTTTATTATTGCCTCTAGGGCATATTTCCAACAGTCTCCCACTTGCACTAGAGTCAATAATTTAGTTACATTGTGATGAATCGAACACCCATGGAATTCTGGTGTTGATCATGTTTTGCTCTAGGGAGAGGTTTAGTCAACGGATCTGCTACATTCAGGTCCGTATGTACTTTACAAATATCTATGTCTCCATCTTGAACATTTTCACGAATGGAGTTGAAGCGACGCTTGATGTGCCTTGTCTTCTTGTGAAACCTGGGCTCCTTGGCAAGTGCAATAGCTCCAGTGTTGTCACAGAAGAGTTTGATTGGCCCCGACGCATTGGGTATGACTCCTAGGTCGGTGATGAACTCCTTCACCCAAATTGCTTCATGTGCTGCCTCCGAGGCTACCATGTACTCCGCTTCACATGTAGATCCCGCCATGACGCTCTGCTTGCAACTGCACCAGCTTACTGCCCCACCATTCAAAATATACACGTATCCGGTTTGTGACTTAGAGTCATCCAAATCTGTGTCGAAGCTAGCGTCGACGTAACCTTTTACGACGAGTTCTTCGTCACCTCCATAAACGAGAAACATTTCCTTAGTCCTTTTCAGGTACTTCAGGATATTCTTGACCGCTGTCCAGTGTTCCTTGCCGGGATTACTTTGGTACCTTCCTACCAAACTTACGGCAAGGTTTACATCAGGTCTGGTACACAGCATGGCATACATAATAGAACCTATGGCTGAGGCATAGGGGATGACACTCATCTCTTCTATATCTTCTGCCGTGGTCGGACATTGAGCTGAGCTCAATTTCACACCTTGCAACATAGGCAAGAACCCCTTCTTAGACTGATCCATATTGAACTTCTTCAATATCTTATCAAGGTATGTGCTTTGTGAAAGACCTATGAGGCGTCTTGATCTGTCTCTATAGATCTTGATGCCTAATATATAAGCAGCTTCTCCAAGGTCCTTCATTGAAAAACTCTTATTCAAGTAGGCCTTAATGCTGTCCAAAAGCTCTATATCATTTCCCATCAAAAGTATGTCATCTACATATAATATGAGAAATGCTACAGAGCTCCCACTCACTTTCTTGTAAACGCAGGCTTCTCCATAAGTTTGCGTAAACCCAAACGCTTTGATCATCTCATCAAAGCGAATGTTCCAACTCCGAGATGCTTGCACCAGCCCATAAATCGAGCGTTGGAGCTTGCACACCTTGTCAGCATTCTTAGGATCGACAAAACCTTCCGGCTGCATCATATACAATTCTTCCTTAAGGAAACCATTATGGAATGTCGTTTTGACGTCCATTTGCCATATCTCATAATCGTAGAAAGCGGCAATTGCTAACATGATTCGGACGGACTTTAGCTTCGCTACCGGTGAGAAAGTCTCATCGTAGTCAACCCCTTGAACTTGTCGATAACCCTTAGCGACAAGCCGAGCTTTATAGATGGTCACATTACCATCCGCGTCTGTCTTCTTCTTAAAGATCCATTTATTTTCTATGGCTCGCCGCTCAACGAGCAAGTCAGTCAAAGTCCATACTTAGTTTTCATACATGGATCCTATCTCGGATTTCATGGCTTCTAGCCATTTGTCGGAATCTGGGCCCGCCATCGCTTCTTCATAGTTCGAAGGTTCACCGTTGTCTAACAACATGATTTCCAAGACAGGGTTGCCGTACCACTCTGGTGCGGAACGTGTCCTTGTGGACCTTCGAATTTTAGTAGGAGCTTGATCAGAAGTATCTTGATCATCATCATTAACTTCCTCTCTAGTCGGTGCAGGCACCTCAGGAACATTTTCTTGAGCTGCGCCATTTTTCGGTTCAAGAGGTAATACTTCATCAAGGTCTACTTTCCTCCCACTTACTTCTTTCGAGAGAAACTCCTTCTCTAGAAAGGATCCATTCTTGGCAACAAAGATCTTGCCTTCGGATCTGAGGTAGAAGGTATACCCAATAGTTTCTTTAGGGTATCCTATGAAGACGCATTTTTCCGACTTGGGTTCGAGCTTTTCAGGTTGAAGTTTCTTGACATAAGCATCGCATCCCCAAACTTTCAGAAACGACAACTTAGGTTTCTTCCCAAACCATAATTCATACGGTGTCATCTCAACGGATTTCGACGGAGCCCTATTTAAAGTGAATGCGGCAGTCTCTAAAGCATACCCCCAAAAAGATAGCGGTAAATCGGCAAGAGACATCATAGATCGCACCATATCTAATAGAGTGCAATTACGACGTTCGGACACACCATTACGCTGAGGTGTTCCAGGCGGCGTGAGTTGTGAAACTATTCCACATTTTCTTAGGTGTGTGCCAAATTCGTGACTCAAGTATTCTCCTCCACGATCTGATCGCAGAAACTTGATTTTCCTATCACGTTGATTCTCAACCTCACTCTGAAATTCCTTGAACTTTTCAAAGGTTTCAGACTTGTGTTTCATTAAGTAGACATACCCATATCTACTCAAGTCATCAGTGAGGGTGAGAACATAACGATAGCCACCGCGAGCCTCACCACTCATTGGACCGCACACATCAGTATGTATGATTTCCAATAAGTTGGTTGCTCGCTCCATTGTTCCTGAGAATGGAGTCTTGGTCATTTACCCATGAGGCATGGTTCGCACGTGTCAAATGATTCGTAATCAAGAGACTCTAAAAGTCCATCAGCATGGAGCTTCTTCATGCGTTTGACACCTATGTGACCAAGGCGGCAGTGCCACAAGTATGTGGGACTATCATTATCAATCTTACATCTTTTGGTACTCACACTATGAACATGTGTAGTATTACGCTCGAGATTCATTAAGAATAAACCATTCACCATCGGAGCATGACCATAAAACATATCTCTCATATAAATAGAACAACCATTATTCTCGGATTTAAATGAGTAGCCATCTTGAATTAAACGAGATACTGATACAATGTTCATGCTCAAACTTGGCACTAAATAACAATTATTGAGGTTCAAAACTAATCCCGTAGGTAAATGTAGAGGTAGCGCGCCGACGGCGATCACATCGACCTTGGAACCATTCCCGACGCGCATCGTCACCTCGTCCTTCGCCAGTCTCCGCTTATTCCGCAGCTCCTGTTTTGAGTTACAAATGTGAGCAACTGCACCGGTATCAAATACTCAGGAGCTACTACGAGTACTGGTAAGGTACACATCAATTACATGTATATCACATATACCTTTTGTTTTGCCGGCCTTCTTGTCCGCTAAGTATTTGGGGCAGTTCCGCTTCCAGTGACCACTTTCCTTGCAATAAAAGCACTCAGTCTCGGGCTTGGGTCCATTCTTTGGCTTCTTCCCGGCAGCTTTCTTGCCGGGCGCGGAAACTCCCTTGCCGTCCTTCTTGAAGGCTTTCTTTCCCTTGCCCTTCTTGAACTTAGTGGTTTTATTCACCACCAACACTTGATGTTCCTTTCTGACTTCTACCTCTGCTGATTTCAGCATTGCAAATACTTCAGGAATGGTCTTTTCCATCCCCTGCATATTGAAGTTCATCACAAAGCTCTTGTAGCTCGATGGAAGCGACTGAAGGATTCTGTCAATGACCGCGTCATCCGGGAGATTAACTCCCAGCTGAGTCAAGTGGTTATGCAACCCAGACATAGTGAGTATGTGTTCACTGACAGAACTATTTTCCTCCATCTTACAGCTAAAGAATTTGTCGGAGACTTCATATCTCTCTACCCGGGCATGAGCTTGAAAAACCATTTTCAGCTCTTCGAACATCTCATATGCTCCGTGTCTCTCAAAACGCTTTTGGAGCCCCGGTTCTAAGCTGTAAAGCATGCCGCACTGAACGAGGGAGTAGTCATCGGTACGTGCCTGCCAAGCGTTCATAACGTCTTGTTCTGCAGGGAGAACAGGTGCGTCACCTAGCGGTGCTTGTAGGACATAATCTTTCTTGGCAGCTATGAGGATGATCCTCAGGTTCCGGACCCAGTCCGTGTAGTTGCTGCCATCGTCTTTCAGCTTGGTTTTCTCTAGGAACGCGTTGAAGTTGAGGACTACGTTGGCCATTTGATCTACAAGACATATTGTAAAGATTTTAGACTAAGTTCATGATAATTAAGTTCATCTAATCAAATTATTCAATGAACTCCCACTTAGATAGACATCCCTCCTGTAATCTAAGTATAACATGATCCGAGTTAACTAGGCCGTGTCCGATCATCACGTGAGATGGACTAGTCAACATCGGTGAACATCTTCATGTTGATCGTATCTTCTATACGACTCATGCTCGACCTTTCGGTCTTCTGTGTTCCGAGGCCATGTCTGTACATGCTAGGCTCGTCAAGTCAACCTAAGTGTTTGCACGTGTAAATCTGTCTTACACCCGTTGTATGTGAACGTTAGAATCTATCACACCCGATCATCACGTGGTGCTTCGAAACAACGAACAGTCGCAACGGTGCACAGTTAGGGGGAACACTTTCTTGAAATTATTATGAGGGATCATCTTATTTACTACCGTCATTCTAAGCAAACAAGATGCAGAAACATGATAAACATCACATGCAATCAAATAATAATAGTGACATGATATGGCCAATATCACATAGCTCCTTTGATCTCCATCTTGGGGCTCCATGATCATCTTGTCACCGGCATGACACCATGATCTCCATCATCGTGTCTCCATGAAGTTGCTCGCCAACTATTACTTCTACTACTATGGCTAACGCGTTTAGCAATAAAGTAAAGTAATTTACATGGCGTTTCTCAATGACACGCAGGTCATACAAAAAATAAAGACAACTCCTATGGCTCCTGCCGATTGTCATACTCATCGACATGCAAGTCATGATTCCTATTACAATAGCATGAACATCTCATACATCACATATATATCATTCATCATTCATCACAACTTTGGCCAGATCATATCACAAAGCACTTGCTGCAAAAACAAGTTATACGTCCTCTAATTGTTGTTGCAAGTTTTACGTGGCTGAAATAGGGTTCTAGCAAGAACGTTTTCTTACCTACGTTAAAGCCACAACGTGATTTGTCAACTTCTATTTACCCTTCATAAGGACCCTTTTCATCGAATACGCTCCAACTAAAGTGGGAGAGACAGACACCCGCCAGCCACCTTATGCAACTTGTGCATGTTAGTCGGTGGAACCGGTCTCACGTAAGCGTACGTGTAAGGTTGGTCCGGGCCGCTTCATCCCACAATACCGTTGAAGCAAGACAAGACTAGTAGCGGCAAGAAAGTTTACAACATCAACGCCCACAACAAATTTGTGTTCTACTCGTGCAAGAGAACTACGCATAGACCTAGCTCATGATGCCACTGTTGGGGAACGTTGCAGAAAACAAAAATTTTCCTACGGTTTCACCAAGATCCATCTAGGAGTTCATCTAGCAATGAGTGATTGGATTGCATCTACATACCTTTGTAGTCACGCGCAGAAGCGTTCAAAGAACAGGGATGAGGAAGCCGTACTCGACGTGATCCAAATCACCGAAGATCCTAGCGCCGAACGGACGGCACCTCCGCGTTCAACACACGTACGGTCAGCGTAACGTCTCCTCCTTCTTGATCCAGCAAGGGGAAGGAGAGGTTGAGGAAGATGGCTCCAGCAGCAGCACGGCGGCGTGGTGGTGATGGAGCTGCAGTACTCCGGCAGGGCTTCGCCAAGCTCTATGGAGGAGGAGGATGTGTTGGAGAGGGAGAGGGAGGCACCAAAGGCGTGGTGTCAGAGGCCCTCATTTCCCCACTATATATAGGGAGTCCAAGGGGGGGGCGCCGGCCCTAGGAGATCCAATCTCCTAGGGGGGGTGCGGCCAAGGGAGGAATCCCTCCTCCCCAAGGCACCTAGGAGGTGCCTTCCCCCTTTGGGACTCTTCCCTTCCTTGAACCCTAGGCGCATGGGCCTCTTGGGGCTGGTTCCCTTGGCCCATGTAGGCCAAGGCGCACCCCCTACAATCCATGTGGCCCCCCGGGGCAGGTGGCCCCACCCGGTGGACCCCCGGGACCCTTCCGGTGGTCCCGGTACAATACCGGTGACCCCGAAACTTGTCCCGATGGCCGAAATAGCACTTCCTATATATAATTCTTTACCTACGGACCATTCCGGAACTCCTCGTGACATCCGGGATCTCATCCGGGACTCCGAACAACATTCGGGTTACTGCATATACATATCCCTACAACCCTAGCGTCACCGAACCTTAAGTGTGTAGACCCTACGGGTTCAGGAGACACGTAGACATGACCGAGACGACTCTCCGGCCAATAACCAACAGCGGGATCTGGATACCCATGTTGGCTCCCACATGTTCCTCGATGATCTCATCGGATGAACCACGATGTCGAGGATTCAAGCAACCCCGTATACAATTCCCTTTGTCAATCGGTATGTTACTTGCCCGAGATTCGATCGTCGGTATCCCAATACCTCGTTCAATCTCGTTACCGGCAAGTCACTTTACTCGTACCGTAATGCATGATCCCGTGACCAGACACTTGGTCACTTTGAGCTCATTATGATGATGCATTACCGAGTGGGCCCAGTGATACCTCTCCGTCATACGGAGTGACAAATCCCAGTCTTGATCCGTGTCAACCCAACAGACACTTTCGGAGATACCCGTAGTATACCTTTATAGTCACCCAGTTACGTTGTGACGTTTGGCACACCCAAAGCACTCCTACGGTATCCGGGAGTTACACGATCTCATGGTCTAAGGAAAAGATACTTGACATTGGAAAACTCTAGCAAACGAACTATACGATCTTATGCTATGTTTAGGATTGGGTCTTGTCCATCACATCATTCTCCTAATGATGTGATCTCGTTATCAATGACATCCAGTGTCCATAGTCAGGAAACCATGACTATCTGTTGATCAACGAGCTAGTCAACTAGAGGCTTACTAGAGACATGTTGGTGTCTTTTATTCACACATGTATTACGGTTTCCGGATAACACAATTATAGCATGAATAAAGACAATTATCATGAACAAGGAAATATAATAATAATGCTTTTATTATTGCCTCTAGGGCATATTTCCAACAATTATTTATTTCCTTATATCATGATAAATGTTTATTATTCATGCTAGAATTGTATTAACCGGAAACATAATACATGTGTGAATACATAGACAAACAGAGTGTCACTAGTATGCCTCTACTTGACTAGCTCGTTAATCAAAGATGGTTATGTTTCCTAACCATGAACAAAGAGTTATTATTTGATTAATGGGATCACATCATTAGGTGAATGATCTGATTGACATGACCCATTTCATTAGCTTAGCACCCGATCGTTTAGTATGTTGCTATTGCTTTCTTCATGACTTATACATGTTCCTATGACTATGAGATTATGCAACTCCCGTTTGCCGGAGGAACACTTTGTGTGCTATCAAACGTCACAATGTAAATGGGTGATTATAAAGGTGCTCTACAGGTGTCTCCAAAGGTACATGTTGGGTTGGCGTATTTCGAGATTAGGATTTGTCACTCCGAATGTCGGAGAGGTATCTCTAGGCCCTCTCGGTAATGCACATCACATAAGCCTTGCAAGCATTACAACTAATGAGTTAGTTGCGAAATGATGTATTACGGAACGAGTAAAGAGACTTGCCGGTAACGAGATTGAACTAGGTATTGAGATACCGACGATCGAATCTCGGGCAAGTAACATACCGATGACAAAGGGAACAACGTATGTTGTTATGCGGTCTGACCGATAAAGATCTTCGTAGAATATGTAGGAACCAATATGAGCATCCATGTTCCGCTATTGGTTATTGACTGGAGACGTGTCTCGGTCATGTCTACATTGTTCTCGAACCGTAGGGTCCGCACTCTTAACGTTACGATGACAGTTTCATTATGAGTTTATGTATTTTGATGTACCGAAGGTTGTTCGGAGTCCCGGATGTGATCATGGACATGACGAGGAGTCTCGAAATGGTCGAGACATAAAGATCGATATATTGGAAGCCTATATTTGGATATCGGAATCGTTCCGGGTGAAATCGGGATTTTACCGGAGTACCGAGGGGGTACCGGAACCCCCCGGGGGGTTATTGGGCCTACATGGGCCTTAAGGGAGAAGAGGAAAGGAGGCAAGAGGTGGCCGTGCGCCCCTCCCCTTCCTAGTCCGAATAGGACAAGGGAAGGGAGGCGCCGCCCCCCCTTTCCTTTCCCTCTTCCTCCTCTTTCCCCTTCTCCTTATCCAACTAGGAAAGAAGGGAGTCCTACTCCCGGTGGGAGTAGGACTCCCCCTTGGCGCGCCCTCCTTGGCCGGCCGCCCCCTCCCCTTGGTTCCTTTATATACAGGGGCAGGGGGGCACCCTAGGACACACAAGTTGATCTTTGTGATCGTTCCTTAGCCGTGTGCGGTGCCCCCCTCCACGATATTACACCTCGGTCATATTGTAGCGGTGCTTAGGCAAAGCCCTGCGACGGTTGAACATCAAGATCGTCACCACGCCGTCGTGCTGACGGAACTCTTCCCCGAAGTTTTGCTGGATCGGAGCCCGGGGAGCATCATCGAGCTGAACGTGTGCCAAGAACTCGGAGGTGCCGGAGTAACGGTGCTTGGATCGGTTGACCCGGGAAGATGTACGACTACTTACTCTACGTTGCGTCAACGCTTCCGCTTCGGTCTACGAGGGTACATAGACAACACTCTCCCCTCTCGTTGCTATGCATCACCATGATCTTGCGTGTGCGTAGGAATTTTTTTGAAATTACTACGTTACCCAACAGTGGCATCCGAGCCAGGTTTTATATGTTGATGTTATATGCACGAGTAGAACACAAGTGAGTTGTGGGCGATATAAGTCATACTGCTTACCAGCATGTCATACTTTGGTTCGGCGGTATTGTTGGACGAAGCGGCCCGGACCGACATTACGCGTACGCTTACGCGAGACTGGTTCTCCCGACGTGCTTTGCACATAGGTGGCTTGCGGGTGACAGTTTCTCCAATTTTAGTTGAACCGAGTGTGGCTACGCCCGGTCCTTGCGAATGTTAAAACAATACCAACATGACAAACTATCGTTGTGGTTTTGATGCGTAGGTAAGATTGGTTCTTTCTTAAGCCCGTAGCAGCCACGTAAAACTTGCAACAACAAAGTAGAGGACGTCTAACTTGTTTTTTGCAGGGCATGTTGTGATGTAATATGGTCAAGACATGATGCTAAATTTTATTGTATGAGATGATCATGTTTTGTAACCGAGTTATCGGCAACTGGTAGGAGCCATATGGTTGTCGCTTTATTGTATGCAATGCAATCGCGTTGTAATGCTTTACTTTATCACTAAGCGGTAGCGATAGTCGTGGAAGCATAAGATTGGCGAGACGACAACGATGCTACGATGGAGATCAAGGTGTCGCACCGATGACGATGGTGATCATGACGGTGCTTCAAAGATGGAGATCACAAGCACAAGATGATGATGGCCATATCATATCACTTATATTGATTGCATGTGATGTTTATCTTTTATGCATCTTATCTTGCTTTGACTGACGGTAGCATTATAAGATGATCTCTCACTAATTATCAAGAAGTGTTCTCCCTGAGTATGCACCGTTGCGAAAGTTCTTCGTGCTGAGACACCACGTGATGATCGGGTGTGATAGGCTCTACGTTCAAATACAACGGGTGCAAAACAGTTGCACACGCGGAATACTCAGGTTATACTTGACGAGCCAAGCATATACAGATATGGCCTCGGAACACGGAGACCGAAAGGTCGAGCGTGAATCATATAGTAGATATGATCAACATAGTGATGTTCACCAATGAAACTACTCCATCTCACGTGATGATCGGACATGGTTTAGTTGATTTGGATCACGTAATCACTTAGAGGATTAGAGGGATGTCTATCTAAGTGGGAGTTCTTTAAGTAAATTAATTGAACCTAAATTTATCATGAAACTTAGTACCTGATAGTATCTTGCTTGTTTATGCTTGATTGTAGATAGATGGCTCGTGCTGTTGTTCCGTTGAATTTTAATGCGTTCCTTGAGAAAGCAAAGTTGAAAGATGATGGTAGCAATTACACGGACTGGGTCCATAACTTGAGGATTATCCTCATTGCTGCACAGAAGAATTACGTCCTAGAAGCACTGCTGGGTGCCAGGCCTGCTGCTGGAGCAACACCAGATGTTATGAACGTCTGGCAGAGCAAAGCTGATGACTACTCGATAGTTCAGTGTGCCATGCTTTACGGCTTAGAATCGGGACTTCAACGACGTTTTGAACATCATGGAGCATATGAGATGTTCCAGGAGTTGAAGTTAATATTTCAAGCAAATGCCCGGATTGAGAGATATGAAGTCTCCAATAAGTTCTATAGCTGCAAGATGGAGGAGAACAGTTCTGTCAGTGAGCATATACTCAAAATGTCTGGGTATAATAATCACTTGATTCAATTGGGAGTTAATCTTCCAGATGATTGCGTCATTGACAGAATTCTCCAATCACTGCCACCAAGCTACAAGAGCTTCGTGATGAACTATAATATGCAAGGGATGAATAAGACTATTCCCGAGCTCTTCGCAATGCTAAAAACTGCGGAGGTAGAAATCAAGAAGGAGCATCAAGTGTTGATGGTCAACAAGACCACTAGTTTTAAGAAAAAGGGCAAAGGGAAGAAGAAGGGGAACTTCAAAAAGAACAGCAAGCAAGTTGCTACTCAAGAGAAGAAACCCAAACCTGGACCTAAGCCTGAAACTGAGTGCTTCTACTGCAAGCAGACTGGTCACTGGAAGCGGAACTGCCCCAAGTATTTGGCGGATAAGAAGGATGGCAAGGTGAACAAAGGTATATGTGATATATATGTTATTGATGTGTACCTTACTAATGCTCGCAATAGCACCTGGGTATTTGTTACTGGTTCTGTTGCTAATATTTGCAACTCGAAACAGGGACTACGGATTAAGCGAAGATTGGCTAAGGACGAGGTGACGATGCGCTGGGAAACGGTTCCAAAGTCGATGTGATCGCAGTCGGCACGCTACCTCTACATCTACCTTTGGGATTAATATTAGACCTAAATAATTGTTATTTGGTGCCAGCGTTAAGCATGAACATTATATCTGGATCTTGTTTGATGCGAGACGGTTATTCATTTAAATCTGAGAATAATGGTTGTTCTATTTATATGAGTAATATCTTTTATGGTCATGCACCCTTAAAGAGTGGTCTATTTTTATTGAACCTCGATAGTAGTGACACACATATTCATAGTGTTGAAGCCAAAAAATGCAGAGTTGATAATGATAGTGCAACTTATTTGTGGCACTGCCGTTTGGGTCATATCGGTATAAAGCGCATGAAGAAACTCCATACTGATGGGCTTTTGGAACCACTTGATTATGAATCACTTGGTACTTGCGAACCGTGCCTTATGGGTAAGATGACAAAAACACCGTTCTCCGGTACTATAGAGAGAGCAACAGATTTGTTGGAAATCATACATACAGATGTATGTGGTCCGATGAACGTTGAGGCTCGTGGCGGATATCGTTATTTTCTCACCTTCACAGATGACTTAAGCAGATATGGGTATATCTACTTAATGAAACACAAGTCTGAAACATTTGAAAAGTTCAAAGAATTTCAGAGTGAAGTTGAAAATCATCGTAACAAGAAAATAAAATTCCTACGATCTGATCATGGAGGAGAATATTATAGTTACGAGTTTGGTGTACATTTGAAAAATTGTGGAATAGTTTCGCAACTCACGCCACCCGGAACACCACAGCGTAATGGTGTGTCCGAACGTCGTAATCATACTTTACTAGATATGGTGCGATCTATGATGTCTCTTACTGATTTACCACTATCGTTTTGGGGATACGCTCTAGAGACGGCCACATTCACGTTAAATAGGGCACCATCAAAATCCGTTGAGACAACGCCTTATCAACTGTGGTTTGGCAAGAAACCAAAGTTGTCGTTTCTGAAAGTTTGGGGCTGCGATGCTTATGTGAAAAAGCTTCAACCTGATAAGCTCGAACCCGAATCGGAGAAATGTGTCTTCATAGGATATCCAAAGGAAACTATTGGATACACCTTCTATCACAGATCCGAAGGCAAGACTTTTGTTGCTAAATTCGGAAACTTTCTGGAGAAGGAGTTTCTCTCGAAAGAAGTGAGTGGGAGGAAAGTAGAACTTGACGAGGTAACTGTACCTACTCCCTTATTGGAAAGTAGTACATCACAAAAACCTGTTTCTGTGACACCTACACCAGTTAGTGAGGAAGCTAATGATGATGATCATGAAACTTCAGAACAAGATACTACTGAACCTCGTAGATCAACCAGAGTAAGATCCGCGCTAGAGTGGTATGGTAATCCTGTTCTGGAAGTCATACTACTAAATCATGATGAACCTACGAACTATGAAGAAGCGATGGTGAGCCCAGATTCCGCAAAATGGCTTGAAGCCATGAAATCTGAGATGGGATCCATGTATGAGAACAAAGTATGGACTTTGGTTGACTTGCCCGATGATTGGCAAGCAATTGAGAATAAATGGATCTTCAAGAAGAAGACTGACGTTGACGGTAATATTGCTGTCTACAAAGCTCGACTTGTCACAAAAGGTTTTCGGCAAGTTCAAGGGATTGACTACGATGAGACCTTCTCACCCGTAGCGATGCTTAAGCCTGTCCGAATCATGTTAGCAATTGCCGCATTTTATGATTATGAAATTTGGCAGATGGATGTCAAAACTGCATTCCTGATTGGATTTCTGGAAGAAGAGTTGTATATGATGCAACCAGAAGGTTTTGTCGATCCAAAGGGAGCTAACAAAGTGTGCAAGCTCCAGCGATCCATTTATGGACTGGTGCAAGCCTCTCGGAGTTGGAATAAACGCTTTGATAGTGTGATCAAAGCATTTGGTTTTATACAGACTTTTGGAGAAGCCTGTATTTACAAGAAAGTGAGTGGGAGCTCCGTAGCATTTCTGATATTATATGTGGATGACATATTACTAATTGGAAATGATATAGAATTTCTGGATAGCATAAAGGGATACTTGAATAAGAGTTTTTCAATGAAAGACCTCGGTGAAGCTGCTTACGTATTAGGCATTAAGATCTATAGAGATAGATCAAGACGCTTAATTGGACTTTCACAAAGCACATACCTTGACAAAGTTTTGAAGAAGTTCAAAATGGATCAAGCAAAGAAAGGGTTCTTGCCTGTGTTACAAGGTGTGAAGTTGAGTAAGACTCAATGCCCGACCACTGCAGAAGATAGAGAGAAAATGAAAGATGTTCCCTATGCTTCAGCCATAGGCTCTATCATGTATGCAATGCTGTGTACCAGACCTGATGTGTGCCTTGCTATAAGTCTAGCAGGGAGGTACCAAAGTGATCCAGGAGTGGATCACTGGACAGCGGTCAAGAACATCCTGAAATACCTGAAAAGGACTAAGGATATGTTTCTCATATATGGAGGTGACAAAGAGCTCATCGTAAAAGGTTACGTTGATGCAAGCTTTGACACTGATCCGGACGATTCTAAATCGCAAACCGGATACGTGTTTACATTAAACGGTGGAGCTGTCAGTTGGTGCAGTTCTAAACAAAGCGTTGTAGCGGGATCTACATGTGAAGCGGAGTACATAGCTGCTTCAGAAGCAGCAAATGAAGGAGTCTGGATGAAGGAGTTCATATCCGATCTAGGTGTCATACCTAGTGCATCGGGTCCAATGAAAATCTTTTGTGACAATATTGGTGCAATTGCCTTGGCAAAGGAATCCAGATTTCACAAGAGAACCAAGCACATCAAGAGACGCTTCAATTCCATCCGGGATCTAGTCCAGGTGGGAGACATAGAGATTTGCAAGATACATACGGATCTGAATGTTGCAGACCCGTTGACTAAGCCTCTTCCACGAGCAAAACATGATCAGCACCAAGGCTCCATGGGTGTTAGAATCATTACTGTGTAATCTAGATTATTGACTCTAGTGCAAGTGGGAGACTGAAGGAAATATGCCCTAGAGGCAATAATAAAGTTATTATTTATTTCCTTATATCATGATAAATGTTTATTATTCATGCTAGAATTGTATTAACCGAAAACATAATACATGTGTGAATACATAGACAAACAGAGTGTCACTAGTATGCCTCTACTTGACTAGCTCGTTAATCAAAGATGGTTATGTTTCCTAACCATGAACAAAGAGTTGTTATTTGATTAATGGGATCACATCATTAGGTGAATGATCTGATTGACATGACCCATTCCATTAGCTTAGCACCCGATCGTTTAGTATGTTGCTATTGCTTTCTTCATGACTTATACATGTTCCTATGACTATGAGATTATGCAACTCCCGTTTGCCGGAGGAACACTTTGTGTGATACCAAACGTCACAATGTAAATGGGTGATTATAAAGGTGCTCTACAGGTGTCTCCAAAGGTACATGTTGGGTTGGCGTATTTCGAGATTAGGATTTGTCACTCCGATTGTCGGAGAGGTATCTCTGGGCCCTCTCGGTAATGCACATCACATAAGCCTTGCAAGCATTGCAACTAATGAGTTAGTTGCGAAATGATGTATTACGGAACGAGTAAAGAGACTTGCCAGTAACGAGATTGAACTAGGTATTGAGATACCGACGATCGAATCTCGGGCAAGTAACATACCGATGACAAAGGGAACAACATATGTTGTTATGCGGTCTGACCGATAAAGATCTTCGTAGAATATGTAAGAACCAATATGAGCATCCAGGTTCCTCTATTGGTTATTGACCGGAGACGTGTCTCGGTCATGTCTACATTGTTCTCGAACCGTAGGGTCCGCACGCTTAACGTTACGATGACAGTTTCATTATGAGTTTATGTATTTTGATGTACCGAAGGTTGTTCGGAGTCCCGGATGTGATCATGGACATGACGAGGAGTCTCGAAATGGTCGAGACATAAAGATCGATATATTGGAAGCCTATATTTGGATATCAGAATCGTTCCGGGTGAAATCGGGATTTTACCGGAGTACCGGGGGGTTACCGGAACCCCCCGGGGGGTTATTGGGCCTACATGGGCCTTAAGGGAGAAGAGGAAAGGAGGCAAGAGGTGGCCGCGCGCCCCTCCCCTTCCTAGTCCGAATAGGACAAGGGAAGGGGGCGGCGCCCCCCCCTTTCCTTTCCCTCTTCCTCCTCTTTCCCCTTCTCCTTATCCAACTAGGAAAGAAGGGGTGGGAGTAGGACTCCCCCTTGGCGCGCCCTCCTTGGCCGGCCGCCCCCTCCCCTTGGCTCCTTTATATACGGGGGCAGGGGGGCACCCTAGGACACACAAGTTGATCTTTGTGATCGTTCCTTAGCCGTGTGCGGTGCCCCCCTCCACGATATTACACCTCGGTCATATTGTAGGGTGCTTAGGCGAAGCCCTGTGACGGTTGAACATCAATATCGTCACCACGCCGTCGTGCTGACGGAACTCTTCCCTGAAGCTTTGCTGGATCGGAGCCCGGGGAGCGTCATCGAGCTGAATGTGTGCCAAGAACTCGGAGGTGCCGGAGTAACGGTGCTTGGATCGGTTGAACCGAGAAGACGTACGACTACTTCCTCTATGTTGCGTCAACGCTTCCGCTTCGGTCTACGAGGGTACGTAGACAACACTCTCCCCTCTCGTTGCTATGCATCACCATGATCTTGCGTGTGCGTAGGAATTTTTTTGAAATTACTACGTTACCCAACACATTCATCAAGAGGAAGAGAAACAGGAGGCATGGGGTAGGAACTAGAAGGATGAAGAGGGAGGGTGGTTGCAAGGAGATGAAGGGTGCAAAGGGGACAGTGGTGAGAAGGGAAACTAGCAGAAAAACAAGCCCTTGCAATCACTTCCAAGATGAAAACCAAGTTAAATAAAAGTTTCATCTCAACAAAAATTGAAACAAAAATTTCAAATATTAAGAAGAAATATAGTTGAAAAAGGTTGGACAAGGAACGTCCATACTCATTATCCTTGTTGAGTGGAGTTTTCATACTATCTTTGCTGATGGCAGTAGTGTCATGAATGTAATTTCAAGGCTCATAAAGGCAAAAAAACCGATCATCCTATGTGTTTATTGCCTTACCATTTTTATGTGTTTAAACATCACTCCATGCTACAATACTAAACATAGTCAAGCTCTAGAATCATGGCTGAATAAAGCTTTTGATTATTATAAAGAAAAGAGACAGATGTGCTCAGCATGTGATTTCTTTAACAAAATCAGGGGTTATCCCCATGCAAAGAAAATGTTATTTAAAGTTGTATCTATACCCCTGATTTTTTAAAGATTTTCTATTGGACCAGATTGAAAACCATTTTGACACAATCATAATAAAGTTGTGTTGACCTCAAAGTTTCATGTTGTATGATTTGTTGTTTGGATACACCCTCACTTAATTTTAGATATTTTTTTTGAGAATCACCAGGGGAGGAGTCCCTCCACCTGAATATATTACTCAAAGTGGCCAAAATGCCAGGAGAGTGATCCAGTTTATAAGGGAAACCAGATCGAAAACCTAAAACAAGTTGACCCGTTTATAAGGGAAAACGGGCCGAAAACCGTACAACAAGGTTACAAGGAGAAGAGAAGAGCAAGACACCCAACAAGGGCGGGACCTAGCTAGCAGACTAAAAGGACCATCACCACGGCAGACACAAGTAGTTATGGGGTGTTGTCGAGGGATCACAATACTGAGACTTTGTGAGGAACCTAACGCACCGCATTGCGTGCATACCGAGCCCCACGGCACAACCGAGGAGCAACCACAACCAACGAGTGCGAAAAGCACGAACCTTGACTGGGTGCCCCGCCACGGAAGATCGGAGCGATTGACAATTTGAGGAGGCATCTAGCGCCATCAAAGAGCAAAGATGAACCAAGACATCACCAAGAGCACGACGCTCGCCGCAATACATCGGCCGCCAAGGGAGAGTCTTGAGCATGCATAGCGAGACACCTTCACGAGGGGGAAACAGATGGCCACCCTGTGGCGCCAAAGGCACCGCCACCAAACCCCAAAGAACACCACCAAACAACCACCGTCGACTCCAAGCCAGTCGCACCACCACCACCACCACCATTGGACCCTCCAACTGTTCCCAACTTGGCCACACCACCACCACCACCACCAAACGCTGCACCCTCAACCACACGCAGGCACAGAAGCCACCGTTTGGGTCTCCAAGATGACGCCTCCAGGGAGGTAGTGCCGACAAGGACACAAAACCATCATCCGATCCGAGAAGCCAGATCTTAGGTTTTCACCTGGATACCACAAAACAAGGTACTGCAGGTGCTGGAGCTCCACAACGACACCTCCTACGAGGAAAACGATGTCCACAAACACCATTGCCGCCGACATCGACATAGTCAATGCAAGGTTCTCACCCGGAGTTTGAGCACATACTTACAACAAGACGGCAGCTGACCACCAGCACCATCGGGCCCCTCCGAGACGAAGAAGCACATGAATCGTCGCAGCCAACCGCACCCCGCGGAGACCGCATACGGCCAAACATCAGCACTAGGCACTGGAACCACCAATGGTCGTCCGAACGCAGGGCCACCGGACGCAGCGCGAGCCGCCGAACCTAACCGAGCACCATGCTGGCGAGGAGCAGAGAAGCGCTGCCCGAGGACAGGAACCACCATGGTCCCGGGCTGCAGCCAAACATCAGGAGCACGAACACGCCCCACGCGCGCCACCGTGCACCTGCCGGAGACCAGATCCGAAACGCCATAGCACTGACCAAAGGCGGGGGTGATCGAAAACCGGCACAACAGTCCACCAAGCACCACCAACAGCACCCACCGCCACCAGCCTCCACCACCCAGCAACACCACCTCCCCGGCTGATCCCACCTGGCGGCCCAGCCAACACCGGCCGGATCTGGGAAGGAAGCCCCAGATCTGCCCCCGTCCCAGACCAGCAGCGCCCGAGCAAGCAGCGACGGGCCGCCGCACACGGGGGGCCGGGACTGGCCGGCAGGGACATCGGGACGACGCCGACGGGCGCTGCCTCCGCCCGCCTCCGAGGCCGGGCGCCCGATCCAATCTGACGCAGCCTGTCGTCCCTCCTCTGACGAAACGGTGGCTGCGCGGTGGAGGAGAAGCGCCTCGGCGCCACCATCCCCGGAGCGCGCGCGGCGTTTGCCGGCGGCCTCCTCAGGTGGCGGCGAGACTGGGTGTGAGGGAGGGAGGGGAGCGGCGGTGCGAACAGGGGCACCCCCGTGTCGCCAGAGGAGGGGCGACGAGGGGGGGGGGTGGGAATTTCTTCCTGGAGCGGCCAATTTTAGATATTTTTCTTGCACAAAAAAAAATCCATTGTGACAATAAAGTTGTCTCGCGCTGCAAAGAGATACTCAGCGTAGTCTCAAAAACGCTCTTATATTATATGACAGAGGGGGTATAACATTTAGGTTCGTATCTACTTTTTACCACCTAGAAAAATCATGAATTGGTTGGAGAAAAGAAAAGAACATTTATGATTTTATATTCATATGTATTTGTTACCATCCTAGTTTTCTTGAGATCGTATAAATGATTTTCCAAGAATATTTCAATTATATTGCCACTAAAACCATGTGCAGAAATGGCGCTTTATGACAAATTTCCTCTGCCAAGAAGAACTATTTTCACTTCTGAGCTCTTTTTTTTTAGAAGTGCCATGTTTATATGTTAATAATATCAGCAGATTACAGCATACATGGCAGATCTGAGCATTTGACAACTTAGATATGCTGGCAAGAAGCACGCAAACTGAAGATACCCACATTAGTCTGACTCTGAACTCTGAACCGATAGCAAACACTCCGTCCTGTAGACAGAGTGAAGCTGAGCCTTTGCATCGGGTAGCACGACGCAGTAGTTGAGCAGCACCTGAACCAAGCCAAACGGCCGAACATCAAAGCCCGAGATCATCGTCTCGCCGCCGTCTCGGAGATCGTACCTCCAAGCAACATTGCCGCTCTCCGAGGCGAGGTACACGCATTCGCCGTCGACGGAAGGAAGCTCACTGGCGTTGACTGACACACACCTGCCGCCAAGGAAGAGCGCGTGGCGGCCGATGCTCCTCACGCGCTCCAGCGGCGCCTTCCGCTCCACGTCGACCCTGAAGACCTCCACGGCCCGCCGTCGCCGGAGGTGATACAGACGGACGAGCAGCAGATCCCCGCCGGACGCCACGAGAAAAGCTCGGCCGAAGCGACCGGTGTTCTCCGATGAAGGTACGGCCGAGACTATGAGTTTGGCGTGGCAGTGCTGGTTGTGCTGCGCCGACGGGACGACGAACCTGACAATCAGCCCGTCGCGGTCGGCCACGTAGACGTGTCCTCGGTAGGCGACCATGTTCTCTTGCTTCAAGCTGTGGAAGGGGCCGGCACCGACGTAGTATGGGAGCTGCACCGGCGAGAGTCGGGCGGCTGTCGGGTGCGCGCACGTGATAGCGTCGCTGTAGGGGTCGTGGTAGAAGGAGAAGACAAGCGAGAGGGACCGATCGTCCTCGGAGCCGGTCACCGCTGCTCGCACCCGGTTCACGCGGGGTATGGCGGCGGCGAAGCGGACCAAGGAGCCCGTCAAAGGGTTGAGGACGCTGGCACGGTGCGGATACTTCTTGTCGCCCAGGACGAGGAGGCCGTCGGAGGCGGCGACGAGGACATGGTCCCGGAGCTGCGGGACGCGCCGGCGGAGCACGCGGCCGGTGGCCACGTTGAGGAAGAGGCGGACACCGCCCTCGTCATGGACCGGCTGCTCCACCTCGCCGTCGTCCAGCATGATCCAGTGCCGGGGACGGAAACGGAGGAGGCCAGCACCGCCGCATGGATCGGCCGTGGCCAGGCGCCAGCCGTGGCAGACGGCGCGCATGTGCATGTAGTAGTCGACGTCGCTTGCCGCGGCGAGCAGGCGGTCGGCGACGCTGCGGACGAGGTCCGACGGAAGAGCCGACCAGTCCGCCATGAGCGACCAACCGTGCGTGCGCCGATGCCGGGCGGCTCGTGTGTGGCTTGTGGCGTTTGGATAACCACTGCCCATTTTATTCGGAGCGCGCGCACGCACGCATGCGTACACGGAAGGCGAACTGCACGAGGCGCTTCGATTACCGGTGCGTGCCCTCGTTAATGGAGACTCTCAGAAGACGAGAAGACGGCGGTCGATGGGTTGCAGCAGTTAATGGACTCGGAAGACGAGCGGCCGGGAAGGTGTAGGTCGAACGATCGGTACCGTCTCGCAGACAGCAAAAGAGGGGCCGGTCGCCGAACACGATTCCCGGCCGCATGCATGGTGTTTGGGAGTATGATCTCGGGGACGGCCGCTTGAAGATGCATGGTGTCAGTGGCAAGGCCATCTGGCGAGGTTTAGGATGGCCATATGTAACCACTTTAGCTACATGTAACTCGTCCGATTTTTCAATTTGGATAAGTCCATTTTCTAAGAGTTGACTTTTTTTTATCAAGATCAGTGCTTTTGACTTGCCCTTGTTTGGGGCAAGTTGATTTTTTTCTTAGGCTGGATGTTTGACTTGCCCCAATTTGGCAAGTCAATTTCTACTCCTAATGTCTCAGTTGGTAGTTCGCGTTCCGGATTTAATTCGTCCCATCATTTCCGTCCGGTTTTTTTTCGTCCCACCTTTCACTGATTTTTTTCATAGGTTTTTTCCTCCGTAGAACTCCCAGAGTAGACGCCGCCGCCAGCCCCCCCCCCCCCCCCTCCCCCCCAACCCCATGGAGGTCGAGATCAAGCTCCGTCTCCCCGACGCGGCTGCACACCGGCGCCTCTGCTCCTTCCTCGCGCCCCGCCTGCTCCGCACCGACGCTCCCGCGCGGCCCCTCGCCGCCGCCACCGCCGCCCAGCGGGACGTCCGCCTCTACGGCATCGATGACCGCGACCCCTCCTGCGCCGTCCTCACGCTCAAGCGCTGCCCGCGCATCGACGCCGGCATCAGCCGCGTTGAGGAGGTCGTGGAGCCCCTCGACCCTGCCCTCGCCCTCACCTGCGTCGACAACCCCGCCCGTCTCGGCGTGGTCGGCTCCCCCATCGTCCGGCTGGTCTCCGACGAGTACGGCGTCAGCAGGGACAAAGCGCCGTTCGTCTGCCTCGGCGGCTTCCGGAACACCCGCGGTGATATGAGCTCGAGGAGGGCGAGGGGCAGGGGCTCGTGCTAGAGCTCGACGAGACACACTTCGATTTCGGCACAAACTACGAGCTGGAGTGCGAGACCGCGGAGCCCGACCAGGCCAAGGAGGTCCTGGAGCGGCTGCTCACCGTGGCTGGGGTGCCGTATGAGTACTCCCGGAGCAATAAGTTCGCGTGCTTCATGGCCGGGAAGCTGCTTCCGTGACTAGGTTTCTGGTTGGTCTTTACTGTGTCCCAAATGATGATTAAACCGTGGTTGCTATAAAACTTGTGTTTCATTAGTACTTTCTTGCGACAATAGGCTTGTTCTGTGGCGAGTGATTTCAAATCTCACAAATGTAATGTTTAGTTCTGTTACATTCTGGTATTTGATAACTTTCATCCAAGAATACTATCTTGGGTGGCAGCATAGCAACACAAGGGTTTGCATTTCAATCCTCGTAAAAAAACTTGTCCTGGAGCATGATCCGACAACCGCTGGGAAGAAGCCGGGGCTGGTATGTCTGGTTGGGGAGAGGACTAAATTTCATCTCTCGGGTCCATTTATATACAGGACATACAATCTACTCCCTTTGTTTCTAAATATAAACCTTTTTTTAGATATTTCAATACGGACTATATTCGGATGTATATAGACGTATTTTAGAGTGTAGTTTCACTCATTTTGCTTTGTATATAGTCCACATTAGAATATCTAAAAGGGTTTATATTTAGGAACGGAGGGAGTAGCTAGGAACAAACTGAATTTCGTATGTCCGCCACACGGTTATGGGCAATGAGCCTGTTATTGCAGTCTCACCACACCACATCTTGTTCTGCTCTCCGGTGCAGATGGGCATCCTTAGATTCACCACCTCCCTGATGAGCTGCTTCTTGGTCTCAGGCATACACGGTCATCGTTGGTATCTAAGTTGCCACCTGACAAATCTGTTCTTATTTCTTATTAGGTACCTGAAAGGCTGATCTTGATCTTTGATGAACTAGAAGGCCAAGATACCAAGGTATGCCTGAGTTCATAGCTTGATTCCTTACCATACAATTGCTGAAACATGCAGCGACACTTGATTAACCTTTGTACTTTATACTTTGCTAAAACATTTAGGACTCGAGTGGGCGACTCCAAGAATGGGTACTCCTGAAACTTTAGCCAGTGGCCATGTTGATGGTATTTTTTGGGAACAGGGGAGGGCGTGTGTTATTGTTCAAACCAGGCGCCTGATTTTTTTAATCTTTAGCCAGTGACCACATTGCTGCCCTAAGCGATGAACAGGGCAGGGCGTGTGGTATTGCAGTTAACTATGTGTCATCTGGTCATCATAGTGATTGGTAGATTAAAACCATAAGCCACCTCTGAATTCATATCGAAGGTAGTTCACCAAGATCTGCGGTTTTTATTTGCATTTTATAAGTTTTAGTATTTCATGTTACTGCTTTAAATACCTAATTATGGTTTCATCTTCCCTTTTTGGTGCAAGTCATGTGAGCTGGTCTTTTTCTGCTTGGATCTCCAGGTTGTGGGAAAACACTAATGACAATTTATTTTGAGATTGCCATATTCTTTCTACCTAATTTGTGTTCTGTATAAACTGTACAATGTTTCCTTTTCTGGAACTTTAGGGGCCTGATCAATTGAACAAGTATATTGGGGAGAGCGAATCAGAAGTAAGGAAAATATGAACCCGTGCAAGCACTAACTCACCATACATCCTATTTTTTTGAGGTAAATTTTTATGTTTAGCTGATTGCGTGTGTGGATTTATTCTTTCAGGAACACTTGGTAGTTACTTTGTACAATTATGAATGCGTGGTACATCTGTCATGTGATTTATGAATGTGCAACGCGTGGAATTAAATTGTTTGACCATGCCTTCCTTGTTTAGGTAAAACTAAGTAGTTGTGGCAGCTTTGGATGAGAGAACCCAATTCCTGGTAAATTGAGTTCGTCGAGTTTGATTGAACTCTCACACTTTGAACATGCTCTATTTAAAGCAAGGACATCCCTGTCATAACAGGTACAGTAAAATGCCAACACATATATGATTGATGTTATGGCACTATACGTGACTTTGGGGATGACGAGATCGATGGAAGCAACAGGAGCCGACGACTCATGAGTTCAGCGGCGTCTGCACGCCCTACATGTAGTTGTGCACCTCCTCCTGTTTTCTTGCATGTGATCAATGGTTTCAGATCTCTATTTATCACGTATTAGAATATATATTATGTAACAATGCTTTCCTACATTTGGTGGATTATTGCA
This sequence comes from Triticum urartu, assembly GCF_056163025.1. Lineage (NCBI taxonomy): Eukaryota > Viridiplantae > Streptophyta > Magnoliopsida > Poales > Poaceae > Triticum > Triticum urartu. The sequence goes on along the minus strand of NC_141875.1, from coordinate 711,956,842 downwards.
TTTGTATTTTTTATTGTTATCATCTAGAAGATTATATTCTGTATGAATGCTTTTAACAATGCTTCGTCAGGCTGTTCCCGCCGATGCTGCTGTTCATGCCGTCCCCCCAGTGCCTAGCATCACCGGCAACAAGTTCAGCACTGTCCGACAAGGTGTCCTGCAGGGACAACCTCCGTCGACCTGTCATCGAACTTCAGTATGCGTGCTTTGTTCTTTGAAACTGAATTCAGACTTTGAGTACTACTTTTATTTGAAAGAAAATATGTGTGTGATTCCACAACTTATGCCAAAATGCGTAGCATAGCTTGGTATACACGAATTGCAATCTGAACGTTTTTCTCTGTGTCGTCGTTCTGCTTTCTGGTTCTCTGTTATCTGTCATCTTATATCTCTACTTTCTGCTTTCTGGTGCCTAAACCGAACCGTCGAATCTGTAAATATGTACCAGTACCAGTTTGAACCAGGGGATGGTTGGTTGTTTATGTGTGCTGTTAATGAGTTCATTCTGCTCTCTAACTCATTGAATTTTTGGATGTCAATCAACAAGCTTCCCCTGACTGACTGATTGATTGATTGATTTTTGGCCGGTGCTAGCTTGTGTGTCTTGTGTCGGGCGAGGGAGAGGGACGATGTGCATATGGGGTTGCAGTGCAGAGGCGCCGGTGGTTTCAAGTTGCAGGGCCGGGAGGTGAGGGAGCACAATGACAACAACACTACGTTTCCCTTCTCTCTGTTATCTCTCTTTGTACTGAATTGTCCCCTCTTTGTTGCAGAAATTTCATGGCAAGCAGGAGTAACAATATTTTTGGTTACTTGGGAATACGATGATGTTCTGGTCACGTGGAACATGCTGAGATTTGGACTTCAATCCTTGATTGTGCACGGGTATGCATGCTTCACACCCATGCTGCAAATAGATTTTCATTTTCGAAGAAAGTAATAATACTATAACTACAAAATTCATGTTGCAGATTTATGCTCCATGTAGTATACTAGCCCATTATAGCTTTATTCAGTTCACCGTTTGCACCATCATGTTCTGGAGTTTGAAATGTACTCCCTTTTTTTGTAGGGATTTCCGAAATGAGTAGAAGACTAATAACTTCTACGACATCAAAGATCTCTGAGATTTTAGAGTATGCACCATATTGATTTACTTGTCGATTTATTCACACGTATATTGAGTTCATGATGGAAATATATACGAGTATTTTCATTGTATGGAATTTTTTAATTACTACCAGATGGAATTTGGGAATTAGTCTTACAAAGCTTCCAAAATCACTAAAGTTATACAGCTACTACAGAACTGGTTAAAATTAGTGATGTTCTATAATATCTACATGACTGATTACAACACTGCTCATGTGATTTGGTACTTTACTATATGGTAGCTTGTTTTACCCCTGAGGCGAGCTAATGATTGGGAACTTATAGTGCCAAACTGACCTGCATATTCTGTCAAACATTTTGTTGCAGTATTTAGGATCAGCATGGAAGCTGAATTTGTCACCTGATGTTGTTTAATTGTGTGCTACTAAATTCATTGGTTGCCAAGCCTTAAAAGTATCTGTAATAGCATACCTTGTTTTCAACATCATTGGCTTGTTTAGAATGCTAAACTGAAGAACTGAAGTACTGAACAAAACAATACAGAAGTCAGTAAAAAGTGTTTAAGAGGAATTTTTGGTCTGCAGTCTGTACTAATAAAATCTTGTGGTCATTCTTTTTGACCTGATCCAAGGCAAGGCCTATCAGTGTTAACTCCCAGGCTGTAAAAATTGAATTGATGATTGCATACTCTCGTGTGGATTTTTTATGTGCATGCACGACAACTATTCATTTGTGCCTTTCATCATCAGATCAAACGGCAAGTTTATTGTCTGATTAATTAGAGGTTTCTATTTTGGAATGAAATTTTCTGAATTTTTTCTATCCCGCTGGTCCTTACTAATTCAGTATATACTAGAATTTGAAGTTGTGATCATCCATTGTTCTACTATGGAGACTAGGATAAATGATTGCAGTTGCAGGGCCGCCGCCATTGCTGAACACAAACGGGGCTCGGAGCAGGCCAAACTCCGAGGTGGACCGGGCAACGGATCGTGGAGAGGCGCCCAAGGATTTTTTTTTTGCTTCTGTTGATTGTGCCATCCAATTGGTTTAGACTTTTCACCATTGCTAATTACTAGGGGAGTATGGGTGCGGGGTGCCGGACCTGGTAAGTGGCCTGCACGCTACGCTCTTGCCAAATAATTTGCAACCATGCTTGCACTGAATTTTTATTTATTTCCCGATGTACCTTACAACAACTTCGTGATGTAGCACTACTTTGCACTAGCATGCACCTGCAGATATAATATGGAAAATGACTGTCATTTAGAATTACTTCCAAGCTGCATCGTCTATCTGAATGTCAGCCCGAAACCACTGGTTGGCACACATAAATTTTTGGAAGTTGTATGTAGTCCTCCTTCTTTGAGCCAAAATTTATGTCTATGATTGATAAATCAATATAATTTTTTGTTCAAGCTGGATCCAATAGAACATGACTTTGGTGGTAGTTCCCAGTACATGTAGAATTTCTATCCTTCTATATGTGTACTGAAACTATTTAAGGTCACTATGTAGTAAGTTCATCATACTATATGTCCACGGAAACCACTTAAGGTCAAAAGTGACAAGTAGAACCACATGCATCGTTTTGGGTAGTCTAACTTGACTCTATTACTTTTATCTCATAAATCTATGATCGGTGCTTTTTTTACGTGGAATATATTCTGGAGCGGTTGCTGGTGTTAGGGATGCATTTATATATGGGATAATTGCATTAGCTATTTCATACGATTGGCATGCAAGGATTTTTCTTCTTTAGTATAACTCTCTGTATTTTTATTGTTTCTTTTATTGTTTCCAGAATGCATTTCCACAATAGAGATGGGAAATGGATACATCGTTGTCGTCCTTCAGTGAGCAGCCGAGGAGGAGCTCCTCCATGCTGATGATGTGGAAGACAGATACCTTGTCCGCGACGCCTGGTTCTGGCGTCATATACATGTAAGTACCCGTTCGTTCATTAATAGATAGCATATAAGAAAGTTTGCCGCCTGAATTTGGATCATGCCATGCACAAGACTATTCAGATTGTTTTCTTGAGGAAAGTGAGTATTCAAGTTGGTTAGATGAAAGTGTATCATCATTTTTTTCATGAAAAATAATTTCATAATACCATATTGCAGTGACTTCCTATGTCATCAGCAAATGCAGTGGAGAAGAAGCCGGTTCACCACATGATCATTTAATTTGTTATTGTTTTTTAACTATTCCCTGTTGCATGTATAATCAGAAAAAATAAAACTCCTCCTTTCGGCCCATACTAGGAGTCTGGAAGTGATACTTTTGTGAGGAGTGCTGGAACATGACTGGATCAAGCGAGACAGAGAACAATGGATGAAAGAAAGAGATCAAAAAAGGGATTCACTCCTGACCACCTCATACATATATACATGTGTAAGAGCTTGTCACCTCATACATATCTCTTGTAGCTATATAGGGCTCTTTTCGTATTCTAGGAAATTTTAAAATTATATTTTACTAGGGATGTAAGTATCAGATGCTAGATATGTGATCTAGAGATTTTAGACTTTCAGGATTCAACCATCAGTTGTCTTCCTTGAATATTTCTTTATTTTTGTAGGGCAATCTGTTTTTTTAATCCTTGAAGCGCCATTCAGAACATATGATCGTGGTTGTCAAATTCATGTGAAATATATACCTTTGATCTCAGTTTTATAGGGAAATTAACATGATCTCATTTTTATCATGCTGACAATATATTATGTTATACCTTTGATTTTGGTAATGGTATGTTTTCCCATGATTGCTGTCATTTTGTTGCCCTACATGTGTCCGTGCGTTGAGATAGTATGAAGAAAAGTTGCAGCTATCCATACATCATTATTTATGGCAGAAGGGAAATCTACTGAATCACAGTCACATTTCCTAAAACTCGCGAATTCCAACTTAGCGGTGTTGATGACCATGATGAAACTGTGAAATATTAAGCGGTACTTTTCCATTGATTTTTTCATTCTCATCGTATCATTGATGTGACTATGTGACTCAAGTTTTGATTTCTCCCTCACCTTTTAAGTTCAAAGTAGTATTCAGCAAGTTGTTGTGTCGAATATAAATCTCTGAAACACTTGCTACATAAAGGTTCAGTTATATCATCAATAATGCCAATGCTTCTGGCTGCTGTTGCTGGCTCCTAACAGCAAAATCAAGTCTGGAAACATGTATGGTAATGGTGTAACAAAAAAAATCGAGAGAGGTTTTGAGTATGCTTTCTTAGCTATGACACTTTGATTTAGCATACTTTGCTAGGATACCAGAACTAGCACTCTACGAGTGAAATAATTTATTTATTTAGCACCATTGTCAAATTATTACTTTGTATTCCTGAAATTTTAATATAACTGAATGTGGTGAAATGCAGTGAAAATATTGTTGATTTTGTTTTTAAAATGGCTAAATTGGAGGAAAGCATTTCTGCTACATTCATCAGCAATACTGCACCATATACTATAGAAGCTTGGGCCACTAAATCAGCTGTTTCTGATGGATCTTCTTGGACTCAACAGTATCAATCTACTTCCAAGGCATGTGGTTTATTTTATTCTTTGGCTCAATGGAAAACCATGGCAAGTTCTGTTTTACCTTTAGGGTGTTGTCAAAATGATTTCAATGAGACCAATTAAGTGACTAGCCTATGGAAAAATGATGATTTGTTGTTAAAATGAAATAAAAACAGATAAACAGAAAAATGATGATCTATTGTTGATTGTCTTCAACAGAAACAAACCTGTTCATAGTTTTCTTGTGTTTTTTCTTCGATGTGACTCTTTGCCTGACATGTTGATATTACTATGTATCCCATATTGGATTTCACATAAGGAATGTCCATCCCTGAAGCACAACCTCGCGTACATGGTTAAGTGGACCAGACTAAGTCCGGAAGAAGATTGAAAATTTCAAACGTGAGAATGACAACTACAGGAAGACTATAAGACTTTATATTGATTCTTCTTGTATAATCACTAGAAACGCCTATGGCCAACTTTATAATGATTTTTTTTTTCTAGACAGGAGTGCCAAGTGATTGAGTAATTCATCGCTATGGACGTGCATAGCTGACAAGGGCCACCTTGATCAGAATCGCTCGATAAACCAGTCCTTCCAGAAAGACAAGCAAATCCTGCTAGCAAAATCATATTACAAATAGACAGGACACAAGGCATCCCAGACTACACAAGCAAGTAAATGATCGATATAGAGGTTTGAATGATTGAGCCATACAATATGGGAATACATGCTACATGCTAAACAAGTTAGACAGATCAAAGTAATGATGGTCAATAAAGACGGAAAAATCATGGCATGCAATAGACGAGTGACCGAGTATAATGAACTTTTTATAGTCATGGATTAGTCATGTGTTAAACAAGTTCTGTTCATGGGTTAGTTATTATCAAGCCTGTTGTTCTTTCTATAGTCATGTGCTATTTTTTCAATGAACACATTGAAGTTCCTATAGATTTGCATGGTTTATGCAAAATAGCTGAGCCTGGCTGTTTTATTCATACATATTCAGGATTGTTAGAGTCTAGAATTCGTCGGTTTATGTCGTGGAGAGAGCAGTAGTGTTGTTCATCTTTTGGTTTTGATATAATTACTAAAATTTATTCATTTTAAAGATTATTGGATTAGTGCATGCTAACAAACCCTGTACTGTCAAAGAATTGTTCCAATGTCTCTTAAAATATATATTTTCATAGAGGGTCGTTCTGACAAGTGTGGTAGCATGCTGATCCAATAAAAGACCGGCGAAGACAAGATCAAGTTACGCCACTTCTGCTTTGAAGAGACTGCTACCAAGCTGTACCTCAGCCTCAAGGACAAGAATGATTCCAGTTTGGGGTTCAACATGCTGCTCGCAAATCCTAATACAATATTTGAGTCTCACCATGTTGCTTCCATTATAAAATGTGGCTTTGTGATGGCAGTATTGCCAACATTGACCTCATCGAGTCCACCAAGATTAATAAGCCTGGGATCAAGGATGCAGGTCCCTATCACATTCAGGCACATATATCCTCATATGCAGTCTGATATATTCAATGGTAGATCCACCAGGTATACCATCAAGGTTAAGATCAGCATGAATAACTCCATTGTGTAGGGCTAATAACTTCAGGTTCAGTGGGAGGGAAACAATTGTGTAGAATGCCCTATCGTTTGATGTGATATATGCCCAAGAGATTAGGAGTCCTTGATTGTAATATGTGCCAATTCTTAAAGAAAGCAAAGAGTGAAGTAGAAGCTTCACCATTTGAGCACCAAGGACGTGTCATTGACTACAATGTTCATCAGGTTGCTTAGAAGAGATATGAGCAAAAGTATTATCATTTGTAAATTTTCTTTTCAAGTGAGATGAGCAGCAGTACCAAGATAGATAACAATGTTAAAGTATCTTTAGATTTTTCTTGGTCATTTTTTTGATAGAGCTGGCATTTATTTGGATATGATTTTCCATGGTGGGGAGAGATGGCGACGGCGCGGGGTGAGTAGGTTGGGGGAATGAGATATGAGTGTGAGCAATGTGTTGTGGGCTGAGAGAGTGAATCGCCTTTTTTAGATAAGAAGAAAAGGAGTTGTTGATTGCTTTTTTAAGGGAAAAGCCACTGTTTGCTTCAAAGGTGAGCCATATCGAAATTGGATGTGAGCCACTCTAATAGAAGGCACGATGCCACTCACTTCGACTAAAAATGTCACATGCTATTATGTAGCAGCTAACCGATGAATATATCTTTACTTTTTTGGGTCAGAGTTTAAAACTGATGGCTTCGGATGATGCTTTGATGGATTGGACTGAGACCTCGTCGAGTTTTACACAATCAGAAGAGGTGCATACAAATAATTGTTATTTTTTGTATATATTTTGCACATGATAACAGAAAAGGTATATTTCTACATATATGTTTATTATTGTAGGGGATGAGAGAGATAAAGATGGATTATGTCGACGTTTAAAAACATCGACAAGGGTCCCCATGCGATGTTATTGAAAGGCGCAAAAATATCATCAAGTCTTATACACCAACATGAAAAAAAATTAAAGGCCCGTGGCAACGCACGGACATTGTACTAGTTATTTTAGGCTGAATCTTTGACTTGTCTTTGTTTGGGGTAAGTCAATGTGCCTATTGGACTTGAAGTCTGTTACACATTGCCTGTTTTTTTATGGGTTTTGTTTTTGCCTTTTCTTTTTATATTTTTTGTTGGTATTTGTTTTTTACATATGTATTTTTTCATTACTTTAGCTATATATATGTAAGTTGCCTGAAAATTGATTTTGAGTCAGTTGATTTTTTTCCTGTCAATTTCTACTTTGATTTTTGTACTCCTGGGTTGTTTTTTTGCTGATCACACATTTGCTTTAGTCAATTCCTTAACAGGTAGAAGCCAATTACCTGTGCGACCCAGGCACCCAGCCCTTCCCTCCATCCCTTGGTTATCTTATGTTTTTATTTGTTTTTTGTTTTTCTTATATTAGTCATTTTTTCCTATTGTGGATATTTTTGGATGTTGGAGGACTGAGCTGGAGATGGAGGGATGGGAACGGCGCCGGTGTGCGGGTTTGGGGTCATACGCCGCGTCGGCGGCATACAGGGCAACGGAGGTGGCGATGTGGGGCCTAGAGGGATTCATTTGGGTGGAGTGCTCCCTTCGGGTAAGCAAAAAATCTAGAGACGAGAGGAGGTGGTATCGGTTCCGAAAAAACCATGCATGAAGGGGTGGTGGTGGGAACCGAGGCAAAAATAAACCGTGCGTACCGGACTACCAACTCCACTTTTCATGGAGGCACATATTTGCTTCCGCCTGTGCCTCTCGGAAACAAAAAATACCGTGTTTCTTTTATATATTTTTTGCTTCTACGAGAGGCACATATTTGCTTCCGCGATGTGCCTCTCGCAAAAAAAGTGTTTTTTTTTTGCTTTCATGGGAGACACAAATTTGCTTCTCATGGAGCCACAGATTTACTTTCTTGAGAGGCACAACTCAAAAAGGAAAAAAAAATGTTTTTTTGCTTCCGCGGGAAGCATAGATGTACTTATAGTGGAGGTGCAATTTTGCTTTCGTGACCACATCTCTTGGAAAGGAAAAAAGAAAAAAAAGTGCTTCTGGCTTGAGTTTTAAAAAAAGTTCACCGAAACCTATTAACATCAGATCTAGTTTCAAAGTTCTGGACACGAGAAATCTAATGATAAAAATGGTTCGTGATTTGGACGCTCGACTTAAGAGATAAAATATTTTTACTAATCAAATTTAAGAAAAAAGGAAAAACTCATACGTTGCAACAAGTGACAATACAGTGCGCCCCATATCACCCCATGAGAAAGTGAGAGTGACCTTTGTATGGGGCACCCCTTACTTACTGATCTCGGATGACTCTATACTCGCTTGTGAATTGTGATAATTCGTAGTAGGGCCAGTCTTATTTGGCGTGGCACGGGCACCCCCAGACTCCACACACGTACATTTTTGGGCCTTCCCAACTAGGGTTTTCCTAGGAAGGTCATGGAACCATCCCATAGCAGTTTTCCCCTTTTTTATGTGTTTTTTGTTTCGTTTCTTTTTCTGTTTTTTATTTCCTTTATTTTTTCATATTCGTGTTTCTTTTCTTTTTTCATGTTCATTTTCTTTTTTTCCTTTTCTCTAAACATCTTTTTTAAGTTTTGGTGAACATTTTTTTAAATCATGAATATTTTTCAAATTGGTGAACACTTTCTATTCGATCGTCATTTTTTTAAATTTCGTGAACATTTTTTACAAAGTTGTGAAAATTCTCCAAAATTGTTAACATTTACCAATTCACGATAATTTTTTTCTGAAATTCACGAACATTTTATCTAAATTGTGAACATTGTTTGGAAAACTTGTGGTTTTTTGTATCAGTTAACTTTTTTAAGTGAAACAATATTTTAGGGAACTATTTTTAAATTGATTACATTTTTTCAGTGCATGTACATTTTTTAGACTTCCTGAACATCTTTTGAATCAGAAAACATTTTTTGAATCAATGAAACTTTGTTCTAATTCATGAAGATTTTTATTTTTGTCAACATTTTTGAATCGGCAAACATTTGTTCAAAATCATGAGCAATTTTGAATTTGTGAACTTTATTTTTGAAATCACGAGAATTGTTTTTCAGTTTTGAGAACTTTTTGAATTATAAAACAAATTTTAAAAATCATGAACATTGTTTGAATTACCAACTGTTATTTGAAATTTAGAACAATTTTAAAGCCTGAAAAATTTAATAGAAGAAAATAATAGAAAAAAGTGGCACCCCGTCCCCATATGGGCCGACCCAAAAGCACGCGTCGACGGAGTGGAGGGTGCACGATGTTGCTACCCAGTGACCCGCACGCGAAATAGGAGCTCCCACGTAGCAGGGCGGAAACCGACACGCAGTATGGCACGGGTGGGCTGCAGGGCGGTAGCAGCCAGCGGCATGCAAACGCCGCCGATCAACGAGATAAGGCCACAGCCGTTGACGGCAATTCGGCAATGTTGCGACCAGCGATGGCTGTCACCCGATGAGGCCAGGCTCCGACCCACACACGACAACTGGACAAGGCTGCAACCGGCGAGCATATGGCACCGAAGAAGAATATCAACCAAGTCCCAATGAAAGGTATATTTTTGTTGCCATCAACTGAAATTGGTCTACATCAATTATCTTTAGTTTTAGTTCCAATTACGTACGTACTTGTATAGTAAATTTATTCTAGTGGCCTCCCACTGCGAAAATACAAAGGTGAACATGGTCTCACGTGCACCCAGTGACTAGTAAATTCATAAAAAATACTGGAAACTTTATAAAATTCTGAAATTTTGTAGTATGAAACTTAGTCGATCATTCTACTCATGTGTGATGTTTCGTGATGTATTCACACTCATGATATTCTTAGGGAAGAAAATACAATTGTGACCATACTATTCATCAAATAGTGTTTTTAATATGGCTTCTATTTTGTCATTTTTTCTGGATTACCACGGATGCGATTGCTTCGTGAAACTTCATACGCAAGTATACCGGTTGACTATGTATATTACAAAAATAAATTTATTTTTTTATTTTTTTTCTAACATTTTTTTGAATTTACTATCAGATAGGATTTTCAGCACTGAGTGCCCCTACACCCTCTATGAAGAGTAAATTCATTTTTTTTGAAAAAAAATTTCAATAAACCTGAAACTTTGGGAGATCAAACATGATCAAATTTTCGATGATCTTGCAAAGTTTCAGCTAAAAATAACATTCGAGGAGCCGTCACCTAAGACAACAAAATCATTGTTTAAAGTTTATGTACACTTTTGAGCAGTGATTTTGTTGTTTTTGTGAGGGCTCTATGAAGGTTATTTGTGCCTGAAACTTTCCAAGAACATCAAATCTTTGATAAAGTTTGATCCCTGAAATATTCAGTTTTCTTTTTCATATTTTTTTTATGAATTTACTGTTTATGAGGGTGCAGGGGCACCCAGGAGCTATTACACCTTTCTCATTTACTATTCATAAGAGGTGCGCGTGTAACCATGTTCATTGAATCCGCGTCCCCTCCCATTATGGATACTAGATGATGCCCCGCACGTTGTTGCGGGAATGTTTCCAATATTTCAATGAGATTTTGATTATATGGAACATGAATTCTTGAAACAATAGTTTCTGAAAGTATATAAGAATTAAATGTAAACAGCATAATAAAATGGAATTTTACATGCATGCATGTTGTAGTGGATTTTTAATATGCATAGTTGCATGTTGAGGTGGACCTTTTCTTATGCATGTTGAATGATGAGGTGGCATGCTTGCATGTTGAGAGAAATATCTTAGTGGAGGCTAGCTATTTAGATATAGAAGATACTAATCTCTTAGTTTCATCTAGTTAATATACATGATAAATTAGTGGGTGTTCATCCATATAATCCTCATCTCATGACGTATTTTGAGTGCCAATACTTAGTTTTTATATTTGTGTTGTATTTGTTGAAGGTATTTGAGCTCTCACATAGTCGTATTATACATGGTTCCCTCCTTCGTAAACCCCGTCACACCTGAAAATTATTCCTGCCTCCTCCACTGCATGGTGTCGACCTTCCGTGGTGCTCGCCCTCTTGGCATGCATGGTTCCTCGATGCAGAAGCTTAGCTTTCACTCCATCAATCCACCGAGTAGGTAGTTGGTAGTACCGTAGTGACTAGTGATGCAATTAGTAGATGTCGTCTTTACGTTCACTGTTGTCAGGCATACACACTCTCCTTTCGCCAAGGAAAACTCATATGTATATATGGGGGTAATTTGTGAAACGGATTTATGTTGAAACCGGAGTTTGGTTCGCCCCGATGCATATCAATTCAGGCTAGTCCTACCACGAAAGAGTGTATTCCCTTTCTAACTAAATATAAGACGTTTTTGCAGTTCAATTTATATACAATTTGTGAAACGGGTTGTCTATCTCATGTCCTGTATTGCTGTATCAACCATCTGGTATGTACAACTCGTTTACAAGTCTTCATGGAAATGACAGGCAACTGTAGCGGCTTGCTCTTTAGAATGTATCCTCTATTCCTAAATTGCTACAATCCCTTGCCTATTTTTCCTAGCCATGCAACTGCCACTTAAATCAAGTCATATATGCAATTACATTTTTTGCATTAATTACTCTATCCATGCAAAGCTGCCACATCATCAATTCATGCATGTTAGTCATAAGAAATTTTTGCATTAGAGTTCATCCTTCACATTCTGCTAGAAATGATATTCTTTTAATTGCAATTTATTTTCTCTTTTTAGATGCTTCATTTTATTTATTTATTTTTAAGCTTACATTTGCTTTCCATTAGTTTTAGATGCTTTCGTGGCAACTATTTATGCATTTTGTTACCAAGGTCCGCACAGAAATGCACGGGGCATCATCTAGTTATAGTAATTTTTGGACCGCAAACACTAGGAGCTATGTTGTTCAATTAAGTAGGGGGAACTGTACATTTGGCTTGTGCTTATCATCAAGGAGGATGCCAGACGAAGACTTCCCGGTTATCAACAACAAGTTCTTGCCAACTCCGATATGGGAGCGATGATAACGACGCGTCGGTGGTTTTGTTTTGGGTGATTCATTTACCTCGTTGTATTTTTTTATGTTTGTGGTGCTTTGTACTTATGATGAATCCTTGCAAGAGTTCTATGTCCTTTTCGCAAAAAAGGAGGATGTTAGGCTTTGGGCACACGCGGGTGCTACTGGATTAAGCCAACATTCTGCCGGCGGGTTAGCATGTGCATGACTAGGGGCTAAGTATCCCCATTCCGTCTCCGCTCCCGCAGTCCGCGTCCGTGCGCTCTTGGGGATCACTTTTCCTTGTAATGGTACTACTCTATTCCTCATGACAGTGAAAAGTGCAAACTTTCCTTATTCACAAAATTATTTTTGTACTTCCGTCTGGTAAGATTTAGTTTATAGGAAGGGATCAGAACCTACGCAAAGAACATGAAACATGTTCACACTATTTACATCAAATCCTCATGTGAAATCACAGAAAGAGATACTCTCCCGAGGCGTCTCGGTGGAGGCTTATATTACCAAGAAGATCGCCATTGCGTTCCAGGATTTGGTCTCCAAAGTCCTTCGATTTCGTTCTTGAAAAGTTTCTTCCAGATGTACCATATTGTGTAGGAGGCAACCATCCAAGCCCCCTTTCACTCTTGCTCGGACACCATGCAGTGTATTTTTCACTACCAACCATTGATTGTTGTCACACTCATGCAGATGTTCGACAAGGTCCTTATGCTCGAATTTGAAAATTCTTGGATTTGACGGGGAAAGTTGTTTGGTTGGATTTTTTGCGGTGCAGTTTTATTTTTGAGGATGACCTAGTTTGCTTATTCGAATGTGGCAAACATTTTTTTTAGCAAACTAACCTTCAATTTGCGTAAAATAGGAGAGGCTCCGCCTAAAAGCCAGGCCAAATGGGCCGTCCCAGACTGTTCGTGAACGTGTTATTTATTTATTTTTGGCATAGCTTGTTTTCTAAAAACAAATGACTACTTTTTTTTTCTGGAGCTATATATATATATTTAAAAACCTATTAAAAATAATTAATAGATTTTAGAAAATTGTTCAGTGTCTTTTCTTCAAAAGTTTAGTGTATATTAAGGAAACATTCATCGTATATTTTTAAAAGTTTATCGTATATTTAAAAACGCCTGTCGTATAAATTAAAACATTTTATCATATATAATTTTTTTCTATGTATATTAAAAAAATTAGTGTATATTCAAAAAAATATTCACTATATATTTTAAAAATCACCCTGCATTAAACATTATTCACCAAGTATTAAAAATACAGTAACAAAAAAACAAAAAAAAGAACAAAAAAAAGAAAACCAACAGAAAAGTTGCAGCAAAATCAGTGAAAAGGGAAACAACGAGAAATGGAATGAACTGAGCGAGAAAAGCCATGAACAGGAAAACAACAGGTCTTAGTGCGATGGTATCCGCCCATTTAGTGGCATGTTGCGTCGTACTACATCTCTCACACACAAAGCGCGTAGCATGTAAAAATCAGGTGTTTCATGTAAAAGCAACCATGCTAGGAGCACATAGGAAGCACACACAACAAAAGATAAAATGGGCACATTTAAAGGTGATTCCCATAGTAATAAAAATATATTTTATAGATCAAATCTTTTGTTTCATTTGCAATTTATTTTCACAGTTGGCTTAGTGTTTATGCGGGCCATATAATTTCTAGTATTTATATATCATATCTCAGAATATTTGACCCATACAACTAATTATGTGCTGGCTCGATGATCCAGCCAAGCCATTCATCTTCGTGCAGAAATTCTCATTGATTTTTCATGACCTAAAGTAAGTACTCATGCTCTGCCATTATGCTCGGTGACTACCCTTTTGGCATTTGTGTCATGGAAATAATGAATATTTAATCGTCCTCATTAAAGATTTTGTGTGTGTGTGCATGAAATGTATTCCTAGATGTACTAAGAAGAATGGAGAACCATCCATTGAAATGGAGAGACGCCAAATGCTTGGTTGTCCCTAACCTAAACACCCATTAATTTACAAAAGATATGTGGGCCTGCCTTTCTGGACTAGTTGTTAGTTTTTAGCCCCACAAATTCCGCAACAAACTATGTGCGCCATTTGTTTTACTGCCAAGATCACACTATAAAGGCGCCCCATACCGTCCCTTAGTAAGCACAACACATAGTAGTCCAAGTGCAAAGCATCTTTGTTTTTGCAATGAAGGGGGGGACGGTGCCTACATGGCTAGAGCTACTGCTCGCAACACAGTTCTTTGCAATATGCACCAACCATCTCTCCTCTAATCGCAATGAGTGTAACCTATTTTGCATAGATTGTGAGGAATCAAAGGGCGCCTTATGCTATTATTGTCGTTCAGACCATCATTCCACCCATCGAGTAATCCAGGTATGGTGTACAACGTTATGTTTTAGTAATAGAGATTATGTATAGTGGCGGAGCCAGGAATGTTGAATAAGGGGGGCCAAGTGTTGTTTAGCTTTGTTGGGGAGGGCCAGCCCGTCAAATTACTCCATTTTAGCAGGAATTAATCACCTACTGACATGCATATTAGCTTGAATTCAAGGATGTTTGGGGGGGGGGGGGGGGGGGGGGGCAGGGCCCCTGCTGGCACCCTGTCTCCGCCACTGATTATGCAAGAGTATTTTTACATCATATTTATGGAACATATGTCAAAAAGTACTTAGTGTAAGTGATCATCTAAAAATCTATTTATCATCACACATGTATTATCTTTAGTGAAAAAGTGGATCGATGTACCTTTGTGTCATGACCAACATGAATTAACTTATGAAATATTGTAGATAAGGCGGTCGTCATACCATGATGTGGTCAGGGTTGCCGAGTTAAAAGATGTACTTGATATCAATGATGTACAAACATATGTGATCAACAGTGCAACAGTTGTATTTCTTAATGAGCGACCACAACAACGTGGTTGTGGTGTTTCTGCGGTCAAGGCATCATCATCATCATACAATTGTGAGAGTTGCAATCGTGCTCTTCTTGACCCATTCCGCTTCTGCTCCTTGGGTTGCAACGTAAGCTACTAAACTAATGTGTAACTATTGAAAAGTTACCCCATGTAATTGGTTCCTTTAACATTTACTTATTTTTGACTGGACATTTTCTTGGCAGCTTAAAGGAATCAAAGAGGATATGAGGACAAACATTCCAACTAGAGATTTTATTGACTATACAAGAAAGGATGATGATACAGATTGCAGTAACACAAGTGGAAATACTGGAAACAATGAAGAGAGTTGCAGCGATGCAGATTATTGCAAGGAAAAACCATCTCCACCAAGGGTTATTCGTCACCGCCGAAAGGGGATCCCTCAGCGTGCACCTTTTTATTGAGAGAAAGCTGTTATGAATAATTTGCTGGCACCATAGCAAATGAATTGGAATAAATACTTTTATTGAAGATCATATATATGTCAGGTGTCGAATATATTAATAAATTACAGCTTGTTATCTGCATGAGTGCTTGTTTGATGTGTCTTCATTTGTAATGCATCAATTGAATTTATGGTTTGAATCTTCATTGATAAAATATGTATGAATTGAAGGTTTCACAATACTAGAATTTTGTTTTGATGATATAGTATCGATGCATAGCAGAGGTGATGGGAAAATTTTCTGACTCATATCATACTAGAGCACATAATTCTCAGCTATGTTGCTAGAACATACATAGTATTCTTTCAGCAACTTCACGAGGGGAGGCCCCTACCTTTTCATTAATTAGAAACGGATGGCATGCATGGAGAACCTTGTCCAACACAATTTTTACACGCACAATGGGAATAGTATAGAATTACAAAGACGGAGGCAGGGTAGGAGACAAGAAGAAGAAAGAGGAAAGAAACAACAAAAGAAACTGCCCCACGAGTTCTATGCGTCTATACTTGAACATTATCTGCAATTGTTTTGGCAGCCATGATAGGTGGAATAAAGCTTTTCGAAGCCATATATAGAGTCCAGGAAATAGTTGTAGCCACCAAAGTCCAAGATCTTTGTTTCATATGCGCAATTTGCACGCTACACAAACTGAAGGCACCAACCAGCTCCCCATCGCTACTTAGCTAGACGCCTAGCGAATTCCAAATATCCCTCGTCCTATTGCATTGCAACACACAGTGTGTGGTTGTTTCACTTGCAGAGCAGCCAAGAGGAGACATGTCGGGATCGATGATGTTTTGTTTCTTTAGCAGGTATCCCACTCACTTTTATCTCTGCTTGACACTCATAGTACGCCCATCAATAGAAACTGGATGTGATTTGTAAATATTTAGCCTGGGTATCCATACATACATACCAATAAAGTAAGGTGCGTTTCTCTTATTTTTTTGTCCATTCACCATATATATATATATATATATATATATATATATATATATATACACGAGGTGGTACTAGTTTTTTTTGTCCATCTGGCTGGGCTACATGGGCTTCTAACGGGAATTTTGTCCATCTCACGTCGCACCGCTGGGCCTCCATGTTAGGCCTGCTACACGAGCGAACAATATTACTAAAATCAACCAAAAAAATTGCAAAACCAAGGATTCAAACTAAACATAAGGTGGAGAAGAGAGATTCGAACCTAAGAAGTCCCGCGTACATTGGGCATCACAATGACCAATTGAGACATCTAGCTAATTGATGTGAACAAAAATAAGTTCTAAAATATTTCTATGTTCCGAAACGGGTAATTAAACGGTATTGGGCCTTGGCCTGCGTTCTAGCTATTGGGCCTGTTCCACCGATGTATTAGTGCCTATGGATATTTCGTGTTAAATAATCCCAGATGGCTTCCTTATACTGATTCTCACCAATTTAAAGATGTTCAACAATGTTTTTTGGTGTGAGCTAATTAAAAGAGATCCTTCACATGCAAGGTGGAAGGAGCTTTGCATGCTGCAAAACATGACGCTTGGATTGTGGGCTAGATATACTGCGAAGAAGCTAAGAAGTAGTGGCGCTACCTCGGAATGGAATGGAAGGGGTGTGTGATTGCATGTGTGCATGAAGAACTTGGCTCGCATTTGAATTGTGGGTTGAATATAAGGCAAAGAGGCTAAGGAGTCGTGGCGCTGCTTGGGAATGGAATGGATGCGTAACTGGAAACAAGTTTACAAATTTTAGGAAAAGGTTCACGGATTTAAGAAAAACGTTCACGATATTTTTAGAAGTTCTTGAATTTGTATAAAGAAAAACAAATCACCTAATGAAAATAGAAAATGAAAAAGAAAAAGAAAAAGAAAAAAGAAAAAGAAAAAAGAAAAAGGAAAAGAAAAAAAAGAATACCCAAAATCATGTTAAAGACATAAGTAAAATAGAAATAGGCCAGAAAAAAGGCGAGAAGAAGCAGAATACCGCTACTGTGGTAAATAGGCCTGCCCGTTACTACCAAAAAAGGTTTACAATTATGAAAAAGTTCATACATTACGAAAATAGTCGGCAAAAAAAACATATTCATTGACTCAAAAAATTGTTCCCAAAAATATTTTTTTGATTAAAAAAATGTTCACTCATTAAGAAAACAACTTCCAAAAGAATGTTGTCAATGTATAGAAAATATTCACGAATTTCAGAAAATAGCAAATTACAAAAATTCTAAAAATTTGGAATTATGCTTACGAGTTTACATAAAATATTCATGAATTTAAAAAATGTTCACGATTACATAGAAAATGTTCCTGAATTTTAAAAATGTTCACAAATATTAAAAAAGATGTTCAAATATAAAAAAAATAAAAATAAAATATAGACGAACATGAAATGAATGAATATGAAAAAAGGAAATAAAAAAAAGAAACATGAAAAAAGGTTCCATTTATTTTGAGAACATGTATGGGAATGTTCCAGAACCGTCCCAAAATCGGGAAGCCCTATTTGGGCCCTAATTGGGCTGGCCAAAAATTGTTCGTACGGTGAGCTCGGCGAATAGGATTGGCCCTGATACGCACGAACATAATTCACAAGCGACTATACGAGTTGTCGGAGATCTATAATTAAGGGATACTCCTTGCCAAGATCACCCCTGCTTTCTCATGGGTTGACAAGTGGCGCATAGCATGTGCGCCATTTGTCATAACCTACGAGTTTTCATATTTTTTTGTAGATTTGTTTATTCAAAACATTTTATTTGTTAAACCGAGCGTCCAAATTCAAACCGTTTTCAGCGTTGGATTTCTCGTGTCGAGATCTTCGAAACTAGACCCCCATGTTAATAGGTTTTGGCAAACTTTTTTTCACGAAAAAAACTGGAGGATAAAACAATGAGCTGGAAGCATGGTTCTTTCTAACTTTCTTTTCTTTTCCGAGAGGCTGCAGGACTGTGCCTCCAAGAGAAGTACATTTGTGCTTCAGACGGAAGCAAAAAACATGTTTCTTTTCTTTTCTTTTCGAGAGGCATAGTTGTGCCTCTCGCGGAAGTAAATATTTGCCTCCACGAAAAGCAAATATGCCTCCAGTGAAAGCAAATAATAATATTTTTTTTCCTTTTCCGAGAGGTGTCTCTCACAGAAGCAAATCTTTGTCTTTCCGAGAGGCACTGCTAGGGGCGGACCTAGGACAAAAATGTCCCCATGTCCACGTGTACATCACATACAAACAGTTATCAAAGAATAATATACATAAGAATAACACACTCGACAACCAAAAATATCAAATATCAATTTTTTTGCGGGTAATTAAATATCAAATTATGCTTACCAAAATGAAACGTTTCACAGGAAATACTAGTTAAATATAACAAAATTGAACAATGTAAAAAAATGATCCGCAAAACTGAAAAAACACCTCAAAATTTAGAAAATAGCATTAATCCAATTCTCAAACAGAAAATTACATTAATCTAATAATCAATTGTAACAATCTTAAAATTCAAAACCCTACTTATATAGTTTGGGAGTTTGTAATGAGGATTAGAGCAAATAGAAGCACACACTTGGGAGAGATTAGTGAGTTGCCTTGGCGTATGTTTTTCTCCAGCGATCTAGTGAGTGGGCCAAGGCGATGTCTGGCATGCAATGATGGAGAGCCCAATGGCGTGTTTGGTAGCCCACATTACCTCCAACCAGGCCAAGTTGGGCCAAGAAAACCGCGTTTGATTGCAAACGGGATGGGCTGACTCGCATCAGCACAAACCTTAAAGCAGCCTAGAGCCCGACTCGCTGGAAATCCTCAAATCGGCAGTTCCAGTGAGCCAGGCAGAGTGCGGTGCAAAAGGTATATGTAGCTCACATGCGAGGGAGCAACACAGGTGGAGATGGCGGGAGATGAAAATCGGGCGCGGCCGGATGGTGCCATATCAAGCCTCATCCCATTTATGCAATAGATAATTCTTTTTTTTACTCTAAGGAAATGCGCGTCTCATATGTACCTTTTGTTAGACTTTGGCATGTGCATCCTGATCGTCGGATGACACCATTCGAGTGCTGCAGTGTTGGACGTCTTTGTCGAACTGGTCAATCCTGGATCATATCAACTGATATAAGAATTGATACACTACCAGATTTTTTTTCTCATCTCCCGTTGTGATGAACGGGCATATTTCCTAGTCTATGCTTAAAAATAGAACACACTATATTGGTCAATGCTTGCAAAGTCATCTTACCAACACATGGATGCCTCTCATTTGAAATCAGCTGCTTGAATTGATGCTCGATTGGTTCACATCTGCATATTTTCACCTAAGCAGGTGCTTTTTGTTTTGTTTTTTGTGGGTTCATTTGTTATTAGTTCTTGTCAGTATATTAGCAACTACTATCTCGGTTCTGGTTTATTGGTCGCCATTGTATTTCGTGTCACATTTTGATCATAGATTGAACTAATAAAATGTTTCATGCATGTCACAAAAAATTATATCATTGAAAACTATGTTCAAATATGAATTCAACGATATAATTTTTGTTGACATGCATTAACAGTTAGTTAGTTAAATCTTTGGTTAAATTTGGCACAAACTATAAAGAAGACCTATAAACCTGGACGAAGGTAGTACTGATAATGGTCGAATGCCAGTTCTTCATTCCCATGCATCACATAATGGTGGCATAAACATGCATCGACCAAGATGTGCATAATAGATTTTGGCTAACGAAGTGTTTAGATCCCATCTACTTCCCAGCGGCTATGGGTCTTGATCCAACCAGCGGATTCATCCCGGTGTAATTCCTTGATCGCCGATTTGGAGCATGGATGCCTGCGCTGGGCATGCCTGCCTAGCTACACAGTCCGCCAGGATGGATATGATTTGGCATAGGCCAAAAATATGAAGCTTGCTCTATGCCTATTCGAATAGTTGTCGGGATTAAAGATTAATTTTAACAAAAGAAAATTGTTTCATTTTAGGAGAGCCAAAGATGAACAAGATGCTTATAAACAACTGTTCGAATGTGAACTAGGTGCCCTACCATTTAGTTATCTGGGCATACCAATTCACCATCGCAAGCTATCTAGCAAGGAGTGGAAGTGTATTGAAGATCCATTCGAAAAAAAACTAAGCTGCTGGAAGGGCAAGCTTATGTCATATGGGGGTCGGCTAATATTAATAAACTCAGTGCTCACGTGTATGCCGATGTTCCTCTTGTCCTTCTTCGAGGTACCGGTAGGGGTAAGGAAACGACCGAACATCTATCAATCATGATTCTTTTGGCAGAGTGATGAAATAAAGAGGAAGTACACGCTTACTAAATGGGGCATCATTTGTAGGCCGAAGGACCAGGGTGGTCTTGCGATTGAGAATTTAGACGTAAAGAACAAATGTCTGCTCAGTAAATGGTTGTACAAGCTTTCTGTGGAAACCGAAGGCACGTGGGTACATTTTTTACGTAATTAGTACTTACAATCTAAGACCTTGGCTCAGGTTACTATTAGACCCAATGATTCACCATTTTTAATGGGCTTGATGAGAACGAAAGTAGCTTCCTTCGATGGAACTAAATTCATCATTGGAAAAGGTATTTCAACGAGATTTTGGGAGGATACGTGGTTAGGGGAGACGCCTTTACTACACAACATCCATCTCTCTATAAGATTGTATAGAGTAAGGAGGCTTACGTTGCTACATTGTTACAATCCAACCTTCTAAATATTCAATTCCGGAGATCTTTGGTAGGAGACCGATGGGAAGCATGGCTACATCTGGTCAGAAGGTTGATGGATGTGAACCTCTCTGATGAGCCTGATAGTATTCACTGGAAATTAGCAAACCATGAATGGCATTTTCTTAGTGAAATCAATGTATTTGGACCTCAATGATTCTGGTCTGATTCCGAAATCGATACATATTTGGAAGATTAAAGTCCCGTTAAGAATCAAAGTCTTCATGTGGTTTGTTCACAAGGAGATGGTTCTGACTAAGAATAACTTGGCAAAACATAATTGGGAGGGTAGTAGCTTTTGTACTCATGATGAAACCATCAAACATCTCTTTCTCGATTGTCCGTTGGCCAAACTATTATGGCACTTAGTTTATATACCCTTTAATATCGCCCCTCCAAATAGTATTCACACGTTATTTGGGACGTGGCTAAATGGAGGAGAGACAAATTTTGTGAGACATATTCAGATAGGAGTATATGCATTACTTTGGGCTATATGGAACTATAGAAATGACATGATTTTTAACAGACAAACTTGTATAATGTTTTTGCAAGTTATCTACAGGGCCATTGATTGGATCCGTATGTGGTCATTACTCAATTCCGTGGAAGCCAGTGAGCCTTTGGTTATTTGGTCTGCCTGATCGGAGATGGTAGCTCGGGATATCTACAACCAGTTTAGATGGTGGTCCAGTAATAGGATAGGTGTTTAGTCATCCCGTCCTAGTTTCACCGGTTGTGGCATATTATACTTTTGTTTTATTTTTCTTTAACTCTAAGCGAGCTTGTTCTGGATCACAGACTTTTCAGACACTTAACAAAGGGCTGCATGCATCACTCTAATGCAGAGGCCGGGGGTAATCCTCCTTTTCTAAAAAAAGTCCGCCAGGATGGATGGATATTCAAGGTCGTTGGAACGGTCAAAATATTTTCTTCATCACTGTTTTCTCCTGACATGAAGGGATTATACACCACGCGTGCACCGACTCCCTTCCCCACCTCTCCTAGAGGAGAAAAAATAAAATCAAACAACGATTCCACCATAATGAACCTAATCATTTGATTTTTTAAGAGGTAAAGCCAACTTTATTAATAAAACTCCACAATGTGTGGGATACAACGTTGATCATGAGGCTGGCCAAGCCACACATGACGCCCTGGTGGTAAACATAAAGAAAACTTAGCTAACTTGTGAGCTTCCAAATTGACAGCTCGACTCTCAAAAGTGAAGTTACAAAGAAGTGGTGATGATCTCAACTTTATCTCTCTAATTATAGCCCCATATGGACCCTGGCTGTCCCTAGCAATGTCGCCAATCACTTGTTTACAGTCAGAAGCCACAACAAATTGTTGTACATTCAGATCTTCTGCTAGAGCAATAGCCTCACGACATGCTATAGCCTCGAGTGTCGATGGGTCGCATACTCCCGCAATGACAAAGGATGAGCTCCCCAGATAGACCCCTTGGCTATCTCTACATATGGCTGCCGCTGCACCTCCTCTCTGAAATCTTACCGCCGTATCAACATGGATCTTAGCATAGCTAGCAGGGGGTGCCTTCGGCCTTGGTACAGGAGCATTAGAAGAAGTCACAGCCGCTAGGGAAACCTTTCCAGGAAGAGAAGCCGTTCCTAGATCAGCCATGAAACGAACTATAAACTCCTTCATCGCCCGAGGCGTTTGGAACATGGATTCATGGATAGCCTTCCCCCTTGAAGTCCAGGTCGCCCACAAGGTGACCGACAACAATGTGAACTTCTCGCGCGATAGCGAGTCCATAAGTCCAAAGAGCTAGCTCTTCGCTCTCATCTCTGTTGATGCTACCAGACTGCAGCCCAAGTCCTCATCTACCAACGCCCAAATGCATCTGGAGACCGTGCACTCAAGGAGGGAGTGATGCCAGGAGTCGGGAGCTCCACAAAGGCCGCAAGAGCTAGTCGTTGACATATGATTATGAGCCCTCACATCCTCGGTCGGCAGAGATTGTTTTGATAAGCGCCATAGAAACATGCGTACTTTTGAGGGGACTACAGTTTTCCAAAGAGACTTCCAGGAAGCTTCATCAACGTGATTGCTGGATGATGTAGCCGAGCCCTCTAACCACGCTTCTCGCCTTTGCTTTGTAGAAACCAACATGTTATAGGCCAACCGGACTGTAAATTGTCCCGTGCTCTCATGTGTCCAGCTCCAAAAGTCCAGCATAACAGCAATACATAACGGGATACCCATGATAACTTTTGCATGAAAGGGCAAGAATGTAGCTTCAATCACGGGTCTCTTCCACGAAGCATTAGTAGTGTTGATTAGTTCGGAGACTATGCTGGGAGGGTTGCTTACTCGATAGCCGTACGGTCTCATCATCTCCGGCCGGGGAAGCCAATTGTCATTCCAGATGTTAGTACTCTCTCCATCTCCTATTCGCTTGATCAGTCCAAGTTTCAGAATATCCCGACCCTCCACTATGGCCCTCCATATCTGACTCGGATGGTTCCCAAGGGAGGCCTCCAGTATAGATGTATGTGGGAAATATACACTCTTCAGAATTCACGCACTCAGAGAGTCGGGATCCTGCAATATTCTCCATGCCTGCCTGGCCAACATGGCAAGGTTGAAAAGTTCAAAATCTTTGAAGCCCAAGCCTCCCATGCTCTTTGGCTGTGTCATTGCTTCCCATGAGACCCAATGAGGTTTTCGTTGGCCATTTATGCCCCCCACCAAAATTTCCTTATCAGCATATTGAGGTGCTCACATAGCCCCCTAGGGAGTTTGAAACATGACATGGAAAATACTTGCATTGTCTGGGAAACTGATTTGACTAGTACCTCCTTCCCTACTGCTGACAATGTTCTCTCAATCCAACCTTGAATTTTTCTCCACAATCCGTCCTTTAAATACTTGAAGGCCCCATTTTTTGAGTTCCCTATGTCAGATGGCATGCCCAAATATTTCTCATTCAATGTTTCATTGGGAACATTGAGCGTACCTTTTATTTCATTGCGAGTGCTCTCGGGAACTCCTTCGCTAAAAAGTATTGAAGATTTGTTATAGTTGATTCGCTGACCTGAAGCTTGACTATAAACTTCCAACAACTGGTCTACCTCTATAGCACCCACACTATTGGCCTTGAAGAACAGCAGGCTGTCATCAACGAATAAGAGATGGTTAACTGGTGGTGCCTGGGGCGCCACCTGAATCCCATTCAAATTTGATGACCCACTTTGTGATTTTAAAAGGCACGACATGCCCTCTGCTACTAACAAGTGCAAGTATGGTGATATTGGGTCACCATGTCGGATTCCACATGATGGATTGAACTCCTCTAGTTTCTTTCCGTTGAACATGACTAAGAGTTTTATGGAGGTAACCATGCCCATTACAATATCCACCCACCTTCTGTTGAACCCCAATTTGAGCATGATGGCTTGGAGATAAGCCCATTCAACCCGGTCATAAGCCTTCATCATATCCAATTTTAAGGCACATGACTGGTTTTTCTTTGCCTTGTTCCTCTTCATAAAATGCAGACACGCATACACGGTTATGATATTGTCCGTGATCAGTCTCCCTGGAACAAAAGCTGACTGTTCTGCTGATATTATATCTGGCAGTATTTGTTTGAGCCTGTTTGAGGCCACCTTGGGCGCAATCTTGTAAAGCACGTTACATAAACTTATAGAGCGAAACTGCACAAGGAGCGTGGGTTTTTTTACCTTAGGAATAAGGACCAGGATTGTGTTGTTAATGCATGCTGCTGACTCAGTCCCATCCATAATTTTAAGGACCACTTTCGTTACATCCTACCCATAAACATCCCAATGACGCTGGAAAAAGTGGGCAGGGAATCCGTCAGGGCCGGGGGCTTTGGTTGGAAACATTTGAAACAACACATGTTTTACTTCTTCATGCATGTAAGGAGCATTCAGAAGATCATTCATCGCCAGCGTAACTTTAGTGGGCACTGAATCCAGTACCCTATCCATGTCCTGGACCCCCTCGGATGTATATAGGTTTTTGTAAAATTTAGTGGTCAACTCCTTCATCTCCCCCTGTCCTCGGTCAACTGCCCATCCGCCCACTGCAAAGCTTTAATCTCATTCTTCCGACGGCGTCTGCTCGCTCTCAGGTGAAAAAATAGGTATTTTTATCGCCGTGGACTAGCCAATCCAGCCGGGCCCTCTGGCGCCATAGCAGCTCTTCTCTATGGAACAATTCGACCAATCTGTCAGCCACCTTGGTTTTAGCATTTTTCGGGCCGATCGCCCAGGCGCGGAGCGCATAATCTCCAGCTGTTTTTTCAGTTGGCGAATCTCCTGGCGCACGGACCCAAAATGATTGCGGTCCCACGCCGACAAGTCTCCCGCCAACCCCCCTAGTTTTGCACATAGGGCATCGACCGTTTCCCCCTCCTGCATACTCCAGCGATCACGCACAGTTACGAATAGTGTTTCATCCCTTTCCCACATCGTTTCATATTTAAAAGGCCTGGGGCCCACTGTGCATGCATGCAGCTCACATAACTGTAGAAGGATGGGGAGGTGATCTGAACTTGCTGTGCTCTTATGCGATACCGCTGATGATGCAAGGGCCAGTGCCCATTCTGGATTCACCAGACACCTGTCCAGCCTCACCCGAGTGTAGCTGCCCCCTGCGACCTTTTTTTCAAATGTCCAACTGGAGCCAAAATATCCAATATCTGATAGACCACATGTACCGATTGCTTCCCTGAAAGCATCTACTTGGGCTTAGCTTCTTTGTCCCACGCCATCATGTTCATGGATGTGAAGAACCTTATTAAAATCTCCAATAACTTCCACTTTTATTTCATCATTCCAAAAAATCCCAAGACCACCACTTCTACCAGAACTGCTAACTGCAAAACTTTTATTGTAGCCTAGACTATCAGCCAAACTCTCAACCCTCTTGCCCTATATCTGAGTTTCAAGAATACAAACAATAGAGGGGGCAAACTGCCTTGCTAGATCGCTACGCTCTCGGACTGTCGCGGCTTTGCCAATTCCGCGGCAGTTCCAACATAGAAGACTCATTGCGCTAGGCGCGGCCCCGTTTGGGAGCCCGCCAAATGCGCATCAGGGTTTTTGATCAGAGTTGCACTCTTCTCCGAAGCTGACTCATTAGTGAAAAGGGTGGATTTTGATCTCTTCAGATCCTGTTTAGGAGGGGGACTAAGAGGCACTGCAGGTGATGGCAGAAACAATTGCTTGGTGAGTTGCACTGAAGAAGTTGGGAGTGTGGGTTTCGGATCATTAGCCCCCTCTTCCTGTTACGATCAACATCCGCCATTGCTACATCTCTATCTTGGTGTTCCCGTTCCTCCTCATACTGTTCGTCGTAGGGGCCACGACTGCTAGAAGAACGCCCTCTTCCTCTTCCAGAACGGCCTCTACCACGGCCTCTTCCAGAGCTGCCGCTATCACTCGGTTCACTGCCAGGTCCTTTAAACCACGTGACCTTTATGTCTTTGAATACTAGCGCCTTTGGGGCATGAACCCCGTCTCCACATTCTTTGTGTTGGTGACCTAGCTGTCCATAAACTGCACACCAATCCGGCAATCTTTCATATTTGACTCTGAAGATGACTCTCTCCACAGATTCCTTCTTCTTATTACCAACGAAACTGCGTTCTTCAGAGGTTTAGTGACATCGATCCTAACGCGAACTCTCGCGAAGTTACCTTCAAAATCCGGAGATCTAGGCTCAGCATATATGAATTCTCCCACATTAGCAGACAAAGCTTTGACCTTGGAAAAAAAAGCCATCTGGGAGGTCATGAATCTGGATCCAGATGTCCAGTTTGTTAAGCTCGATGGTCAACGGCTTTGTGAAACCGTCGTACTCCGACAGAACTACCGCTTTCCCTTTGAAGGTCCAAGGGCCATCTCCCATAACCCTCTCCGAGTCACCTAGGCAAGAGAATTGCATCGAATACAGATTATCTTCTAGCGGTCTGATCTTTACCTCTTGAGCTAGATCCCAGGCCACTCTCATGTTTCTATAGAACCAATATTGGCTATATGTTTTCTCTGTGTGAACCCTAGCCAGTGCCATCCAGCGCGTCGCTTCCTTCGGCAGCTCTGTGTCTTCCACCACAACGTCAACCAGATCATCTTCCTTCAGGCCAAGTTCCTCCATCATTGCAGCCAGATCGGATGTAGCCGTAGTTGATCCAGATGCGGTCGAATCCATCATGCAGTCGCTCGAGATTTGAGTTTCGCGAGCGGTAGGTCCCAAGAAGTCGCCACCTGCCCCGCGCGCCGCCGCGGCCCAAGGCCTCAGCGATCGCCGGCAAGGAGTGAACGGCCGGGGAGAAGAGATCCCTACGGTGTCGGTGTCGGCGTCGCCGTCGCCCGAGGGGAGAGAAACCCTAACGTGAGGGTATGGGCGTTCTACTAGTGCTGGAATAATTCCTACCTAATCATTTGATGGAGCTCAGTTCTTTGTATGGAGCAGTAGTTGAGAGAGGCCCATATTACTTTTTTTTTCGTTTTGATCATCCAATAGAGATCCAGTATCCCACGCGTCTTCTGCTGCTTTGAAAATTCCAGTCCACTGATGCCTAGTTGCAGAAATAGCAAGATCCACGTAATCATGAGAGTATATTCTTGGCAGTGCAATACTAAAAGTTGATCCGGCCATTTTGCATCCTACCGAAATAGGAAGAGAACGTAGCACTTAGATGCTGTTTCAGAATCACCAACACATGGGAACAACGAACTTCTGGATGCTATCTCAGCTTCATTTTGTCCTGTCTAAAATGACGCAGTACAATGCATATAGGTAGAAAGTCAAGCAATATAAAAACAACATATCTTACTAGCGCGCAATGCCATCCAGTCAGCCACGATGGATCTCCATTGCCTAATTTATTCTTGTACGTATTGTTTAACTGTTGTCGCTATGTAGCTGCATCATATGTTAGATTAAGCTCACCAGCCACGAGTCGTCTCTTCTCTATGGATCTCCATTGCTTATGCTCAACCGATTCTTGCATTGTTTAAATGTTGTCCCAATGTAGCTGCATCATATGCCAGCCAGTCAGCCACGGTCGTCTCTTCCCTATGGATTTCCATTGCCCATGCACAATCAATTCTTGCATTGTTCAACTGTTGTCCCAATGTAGCTGCATCATGTCTTAGATTAAGCTCAGAAACAATGCCAGCAAATTAGTCTCTTCCCTATGGAGTTCCATTGCCTGCACTCAATGGACTCTTGCGTTGTTTACTCCTTGTCATCCTCTCCTATATAAACGGATCTTGAATCTTCAGCTCATACGACCACGATCGAGGTAGGTCCAATGGCGGAAACCCAACACACCCAGCTCGTGTGCTACACTTTGCTCTGCATCCTTGTCATGGCCATACTCGTCAAGCTCAAGCACATGCGAGCCTCTGCTAGCCGCCTGAACCTGCCTCCCGGCCCATGGGTGCTGCCGGTGATCGGCCACATGCACCTGCTGCTCGGCGCCATTCCGTACCAGGCCATGCACAGGCTCGCTCGTCAGCACGGCCCCGTCATGCTTCTCCGCCTTGGCCACGTCCCGACGCTCGTGCTCTCCTCCGCGGAGGCGGCCAGGGAGGTCATGAAGGTGCACGACGCTGCCTTCGCCGACCGCCCCGTGTATGCCACGGCAGACATCTTCACCTACGGCGGCGAGGACATCTCCTTCGCGCGCCACGACAGCCGGCACTGGAAGGCCCTCCGGAAGCTCTGCGCCGTGGAGCTGCTGAGCCCGAGGCGCGTCCGGTCGTTCCGCCATGTCCGGGAGGAGGAGGCGGCGAGGCTTGTGCTGTCCGTCGCCGGCGCCGGTCGCAACGTCAACGTCGGTGACATGCTAAAGGTAATGATGAACGATGTGGTCATGAGGGCGTCCGTGGGCGACAGGTGCGTGCAGCGGGACGCGTACCTGGAGGAGCTGGACAGGGTGTTGGACCTCATGTCTGGGTTTAACCTCATCGACCTGTTCCCGGCGTCGCGCCTCGCCCGGGCGATCGGTGGCCGGGCTCTCGGGGCGACGTGGGAGGTACACCGGAGGATCCACTCCATCATGGACGCCATGATCAGCGATCACAGAACGGCTATGGAGGGCGAGGACGACAATGATGCCGGATGTGAGCAGAGGGGTGACATACTCACTACTCTGCTCCGGTTCCAGAGGGACGGCGGGATTGGCGGCGTCGCCCTCACCAATGAAAACATCAGCGGCGTCCTCTTTGTGAGTCACCAGTCACCACTAGCTACCCAAGACCATGGTTTAAAATTGGACCCCCTTATCTGGCGACCGTCCACTTGGAGGGTTGGCATTTTGATGACAGTTTTAGTTGGTCACGGTGGTAGTATCTTCATAAGAGCATGGCATTTTCTGGAGTGAAGGCTCAAACCTGCTATCCTCCCAAAAAATGACACACTACGGGAACAGGGCTCTAAGCCGACAGCCAAATGTATGCCGACGGCCGCCGTCGGCCTAATCCGAGCTATGCCGACAGCTAGGTCCTGGCCGTCGGCGTACAATGGCCGTCGGGCTATCCCCGTCTACGCCGACAGCAGCCGTCGGCACATAACAGCCGTCGGCTTATCCCAGACTACCCCTACAGCTGCCGTCGGCATATATAGGCCGTCGGCATAGATGCGGGCCCGCCGATGACACTCATCACGGCCAGCTAACGACGTCAAATCTATGCCGACGGCTGTGACGGGTGGCCGTCGGCATAGATACGGGTGACACGTCACCGATCCAGAGCGCACCGACCAGGACCTATGCCGACGGCAGCCGTCGGCATAGCTGACACGTCATCGATCCGCGGCGCTGTCCATCTGCCCTGGCCGCAGCTATGCCGACGGCTTTGCCGTCGGCATAGTCTTTTTTCTTTTTTCCGTATAGTATTATTATTATTATTATTAAGCATACAGTATGTGTTAATAAGCATACATATAGATTGTGTTAATAAGCATACATATAGTATGTGTTAATAAGCATACATATAGTTTTTTTCTTTATTATTATTATTTAACTAACTTACATACAGTATGTGTTAATAAGCATACATACATTATTTTTCGGTTCTGTACAGAGCGGTGTGACCCCCCTCACGAACGGTGCCGCCGCCAGCCGGCAACTGGAATGGGGAACAGCCGCATCGGGTCTATACGAAGTGGACTTTGCTCCAAGTGTTCATATTTATCGGATGACCTACCACAATCGGATGGTGTTATGCCATGTCCGAAGAGGCGGCACGCATCTACGGGTGTGGCCCCGTCACGGACGGCGCCGCCGCCGGCACCTGGAGGGGGGGAACGGACGCGTCGGGTCTACATGGAGTGGATGTATCTGTGGGTTTGGCCCGGATGTTGCTCCCGGGTGTCCTTATGGGCGGACCTGACACAACCGGGTGGAGAGGTCCACTGGTCAAAGCCCGTTCGTGCAAAGTCAAAGGGCTAGATCCCGTGGTCAAACGCTACAGGGTTAGCCGGGACGGGGGCCCTGGGAGGTAGCAATGCCACCGGAGCATCGTACCGGGCCCTCATACATGCGGGGTGGTGTTGTGGCATGTCCGAAGAGGCGACACGCGTCTCCGGGGTGTGGCCCCCGTCACGGACGGCGCCGACGCCCGCACCTGGAGGGGGAAACGGACGCGTCGGGTCTACACGGAGAGGATCTTGCTGTGGGTCTGGCCCGGATGTTGCTTCCCGGTGTCCCTTTGGGCTGACTTGACACAACCGGGTGGAGAGGTCCACTGGTCAAAGCCCGTCCGTGGGAAGTCAAAGGGGTAGAT
This sequence comes from Triticum urartu, assembly GCF_056163025.1. NCBI lineage: Eukaryota > Viridiplantae > Streptophyta > Magnoliopsida > Poales > Poaceae > Triticum > Triticum urartu. The sequence continues at coordinate 711,925,750 of NC_141875.1, read as the reverse complement.
CTCGTGGTCAACCGCTCCAGGGTTAGGCGGGACGGGGGCCCTGGGGGGTAACAATGCCACCGGAGCGTCGTACCGCGCCTCATACATGTGGGGTGGTGTTGTGGCATGTCCGAAGAGGCCGCACGCGTCTCCGGTGCGTGGCCCCCCTCACGGACGGCGCCGCCGCCGGCACCTGGAGGGGGGAAACTACCGCATCGGGTCTACACGGAGTGGATTTAGCTGTGGGTTTGGCCCAGATGTTGCTCCCCGGTGTCCCTCTGGGCCGACCCGACACAACCGGGTGGAGAGGTCCACTGGTCAAAGCCCATCCATGCAAAGTCAAAGGGCTAGATCCCGTGGTCAACCGCTCCAGGGTTAGGCGGGACGGGGGCCCTGGGGGTAGCAATGCCACCGGAGCGTTGTACCGGGCCCTCATACATGCGGGGTGGTGTTGTGGCATGTCCGAAGAGGCGACACGCATCTCCGGGGTGTGCCCCCCATCACGGACGGCGCCGCTGCCGTCACCTGGAGGGGGGAAAATGGACGCGTCGGATCTACACGGAGAGGATCTTGCTGTGGGTCTGGCCCGGATGTTGCTCCCGGGTGTCCCTATGGGCCGACCTGACACAACCGGGTGGAGAGGTCCACTGGTCAAAGCCCGTCCATGGGAAGTCAAAGGGCTAGATCTCGTGGTCAACCACTCCAGGGTTAGGTGGGACGGGGGCCCTGGGGGGTAGCAATGCCACCGGAGCGTCGTACCGCCCCCTCATACATGTGGGGTGGTGTTGTGGCATGTCCGAAGAGGTGGCACGCGTCCCCGGTGCGTGGCCCCCCTCACGGACGGCGCAGCCGCCGGCACCTGGGGGGGGGGGAACTACCGTGTCGGGTCTACACGGAGTGGATGTAGCTGTGGGTTTGGCCCGGATGTTGCTCCCCGGTGTCCCTCTGGGCCGACCCGACACAACCGGGTGGAGAGGTCCACTGGTCAAAGCCCGTCCATGCAAAGTTAAAGGGCTAGATCCCGTGGTCAAACGCTACAGGGTTAGCCGGGACGGGGGCCCTGGGGGGGTAGCAATGCCACCGGAGCGTCGTACCGCGCCCTCATACATGTGGGGTGGTGTTGTGGCATGTCCGAAGAGGCGGCACGCGTCTCCGGTGCATGGCCCCCCTCACGGACGGCGCAGCCGCCGGCACCTGGGGGGGGGAACTACCGTGTCGGGTCTACACGGAGTGGATGTAGCTGTGGGTTTGGCCCGGATGTTGCTCCCCGGTGTCCCTCTGGGCCGACCCGACACAACCGGGTGGAGAGGTCCACTGGTCAAAGCCCGTCCATGCAAAGTTAAAGGGCTAGATCCCGTGGTCAAACGCTACAGGGTTAGCCGGGACGGGGGCCCTGGGGGGTAGCAATGCCACCGGAGCGTCGTACCGGGCCCTCATACATGCGGGTTGGTGTTGTGGAATGTTCGAAGAGGCGGCACGTGTCTCCGGGTTGTGGCCCCCGTCACGGACGGCGCCGCCGCCGGCACCTGGAGGGGGGAAACGGACGTGTCGGGTCTACACGGAGTGGATTTAGCTGTGGGTTTGGCCCGGATGTTGCTCCCCGGTGTCCCTCTGGGCGGACCTGACACAACCGGGTGGAGAGGTCCACTGGTCAAAGCCCGTCCGTGGGAAGTCAAAGGGCTAGATCTCGTGGTCAACCGCTCCAGGGTTAGGTAGGACGGGGGCCCTGGGGGGTAGCAATGCCACCGGAGCGTCGTATCGCGCCCTCATACATGTGGGGTGGTATTGTGGCATGTCCGAAGAGGCGGCACGCGTCTCCGGTGCGTGGCCCCCCTCACGGACGGCGCAGCCGCCGGCACCTGGAGGGGGGAAACTACCGCGTCGGGTCTACACGGAGTGGATGTAGTTGTGGGTTTGGCTCGGATGTTGCTCCCGGTGTCCCTCTGGGCCGACCCGACACAACCGGGTGGAGAGGTCCACTGGTCAAAGCCCGTCCGTGCAAAGTCAAAGGGCTAGATCCCGTGGTCAAACGCTACAGGGTTAGCCGGGACGGGGGCCCTGGGGGTAGCAATGCCACCAGAGCGTCGTACCGGGCCCTCATACATGCGGGGTGGTGTTGTGACATGTCCGAAGAGGCGGCACGCGTCTCCGGGGTGTGGCCTCCGTCACGGACGGCGCCGCCGCCGGCACCTGGAGGGGGGAAACGGACGCGTCGGTCCCTCATTTTATATGTAAACGAAACTTTTCAATGCGTATGAAAATAATATACACTAAAAATATATTTGAATACAGTTAATAATATTTTTATAAAAATGTTAAACATGTATAAAAGTTGTTGCAAAAATATATATTAAAAATGCATTAAGAAAACATTAAAAATGCATATGAAATAATAATACATAAAAAATATAACTTATGACTATAAAAACATCAAAAATTTATATGAAATAAAAAAACAGAAAGAAGAAAAAATATAAGCTATTAAAAACATTAAAAAAATAAAAAAATATAACTATGCCTACGGCTAAGCCGTCGGCATAGGTGCCACGTGGCATCGCTTCCTATGCCGACGGCTTAGCCGTCGGCATAGTTCGCTCTTATCCTCAGCCGGTCGACCTCCACCACTCATTTGCCCTGATAGCTGCTCGACCCGCGCTGTCGCCAGAGCTCGACCCGCGCCGCCGCCGCCGCTCCCCGTCGCCCGCGTCGCTCCCCGCCGGCCGCCCGCCGCCGCTCCACCCGCGCCACCCCCTTCCCTCGCCCCTCCCCCCTCCCCGCCTACATCCCCGCCCCCTTCTCGCGCCGCCGCCGCCACCACGCCGTCGCCAGCTCGTCTCCGCGCCGCCGCAACCACCACGCCGTCGCCAGCTCGTCCCCGACCCCGCGCCCTCCCTGTCCTGCTGCGCCCCTGCCCTGCTGCGCCCCGGCCGGCCCCGTCCACCCTGCTGCGCCCCTCCACCCTGCTGCGCCCCTCCGCCGACGCCCTGCTGCGCCCCGGCCGGCCCCGTCCACCCTTCCCCGGCGGCTGCCCCCTGGCCTCCCTGCTGCCTGCTGCACCGGCGGCCAAGGTGAGGCTTTTTTCAATTTTTTGCAATTTGTTACTATTTTTTACATAGATGGATATATATATGTAAAAAATGGATATATGCATGTACAGATTGATGCTAGATAGATGGATGGATGCTAGATGAATAGATAGATGGATGAATAGATAGATGGATGGATGCTAGATGAATAGATAGATAGATGGATGAATATGCTGCCATTCTGGAAACTTGGATGGGTGTTTTTCCATTGGTTTTGAATGGAAAACATTGTGGCACCTTGCAAACACAGGGCCATGTCATTATCAGGGCACTGCACTAAAATTTTTATGACAGCAAAAAAGGGCTGCAAAATAACAAATTGCAGCAATTTTATAGAAAAATATATACACAGTTGTCAAGAACATGGAAAATAAATAGGTAATAAATGGTGATGGTAGGCCAAGAAGCAGACGTGTATGGAGGTCCATGGAGCAAGTTAGTGTTTTGGTAATGTTGATTCATATATAAGAAGCAATTCGAGGTACTTGGTTTCTAAAATATTTAATGAAGTTTTTTTTTACAATTTGACATGTTGTTTCATGTTCATTCATAATGTTGTGTCAATGCTTAATGTGAGGTGACGACCTAATTTTTTTCACTCGGTGTGATTAACAGGATTTGTGGTGTTCCATCTTCGTGGAGTGATCGTTGACGTTGGAGGTGTTAGTCCACGATCGTCCGTCTCCTTTGATCGACTACATCGGAGGGTGAGCAACAATTCCATGACCTCGTCCACTTTTTTTCCATGTCACTAGATTAAATTTTCACATCAAGTCGCGTAACCTAGGTCTCCCGTCCGAAAGGGTTGCATCGATAAATATGCATTCAATTGCATATTTATCACCGCAGCTCTTTCGGATTGTCCAGCGCTTTCCACGGACAGCCCGAGGATGTGTAGATTGGGTACGTTGTTCATGCTCTACCCCGTTCCGAGACAGGATTTCGGCGGCGCCTCCCTGTTGTTCTCCGGATGCACATTCTCTCGGCATTTTGCCGAGACGTGTATTTGGAGAACAGCAGGGAGGTGCTGCCGAAAATTTGTCTCGGAATGGGGTAGAGCATGGACAACGTACTCAATCTACACATTCTCGGGTGGGATTAGGACCCATCTTTACCTATTAGAGATGTAGGTGGATTAAATGTCGATTCTCGTCAACCTTGTAAAAAATAAAATATTGATGTGAGTAATTTAAATGAATCCTTAATTTTGTTGTGTGGCTTCCAATAAAGCAGAGATGGCAGATAATCAGTGGATGTATAGTGGGTTTTTCCGTCGGAATCAAGTAACAACAGAGTGGGTCGAGATAACTGATGTGTTTTTGAAAGAGATATTCCGTAGTCCAATGAGGATGGTGCCAGAATGCCCGTGTGCCAGATGTAAGAGACGTATCCGCAGAGATAAGAGTGAGATGACTAAGCACCTTCGCACGAATGGATTTATGCCCAACTTTAATATGCCGATAAACTTTGCCCAGCGGGACCGTGGTAGAGAGGATGTGATACGACAACGCGTCGCTGGTTATGAGGACGATGGGGTTAGAGACATGCTAGATGATGTATTTGCTGCACAGCCGACACCTCCGTCACATTCAGCGAATGAACCGGAGGAGCCGGAGGAAACCGCAAAGGCCTTCCTGGAAATCTTGGCCTCGTCAAAGAAACCTCTCTATGAGGGTGCCAAGCTGTCTGTGCTGGATGCCATCTCGCAACTGATGGCAGTCAAGGCTGAGTACGGCTGTAGCCGAGGTTGCTTCGAAGCATTTCTGGGAGTATGGGCTAACAGCCTGCTTGAGGGCCATGAACTGCCGAAAACCATGTACGGTACGAAGAAAATCATGAAGGCGCTCTCGATGGACTATGAGAAAATACATGTTTGTCCAAAGAATTGCCTTTTGTTTAGGCATGAGTATGCGGATGACAAGTACTGTAGGAAGTGCGGTTCCTCTCGGTATATTGAGGTGGTCGATAAGCATGGTCAGAAGCAGCAGCTAAAAATCCCTGTGAAGGTTCTTCGGTATCTTGATTTTATAAAAAGACTGCAGCGCCTTTTCATCACCGAGGAGTCTGCCAAAATGATGAAGTGGCACAAGGAAGGGAAAGGGTACAATCCAAAAAAAATTGTACATCCATCAGGAGGTGAAGCATGGAAGTCATTCGATACAGAGTACCCGGAGGAAGCAGCCGAGGCTGGGAATGTCAGAATTGCTATAACAGGTGATGGGTTCAATCCATATGGTATGTCGTCTAATCGATACAGCTGTGAATGGGTATCGCTTCCATACAGAGGAGCACCAGAACAGTCGGCCTGATCCCAAAACCATAAATACCGGAGTCTTCACTGAAGGAGATAATGAAGTAGATTACTACGGAAGGGTAGGAAAAATATACGAGCTTACATTCAAACGTGGCCGCGAACACCTAAGTCTCACTGTGTTCAAATGCCGATGGTTCGACCCCAAAAAGGGTCTGAGACATACGCCTTCTGTTGGTTTAGTTGAAGTTAAACCATCAACCGTCTATGCCGGAGCTGATCTCTTTATCGCCGCTACCCAGGCCACACAAGTATATTATCTGCCTTACCCATGCCAGAAAGAGTACCTAAAGGGTTGGGAAGTTGTGTTCAAGGTGTCGCCGCATGGTAAGCTACCGGACCCGAACGATGATGATTACTACAACATAAACCCCATGACATACGAGGGAGTGTTCTATCAAGAGGAACATGATGACGTGGTCCGAAACAACGAGGATGATGACTTGGGTTATGTTGACCTGGACCCAAACGACGACGACGCACGGATTGATGGTGAGGCAGTTGTGAATCAAAGAGACATAATTATGCTTGAAAAGTTAAATGAAGACGCTGACGATGAGGAAGAGCCTCTCCGTCAGACAACGAAGAAGATATGCATGATAGTGATGATGAGACCGGTCCACAAATAGATTACAATAGTGATGATTCATATGGGTTCTAGAAAATGTAAGTTCTTTTAATGATCATTACAATAGTATGCTTAATGTGCTCTTCTGGTATTAATGTTTTTCCTGTATGCTTGTTTAATTGATATCCTTACTAATTGTTTATTCTCTTCTCAATGCAGGTTTAATAATCATGGGCAAGTCCAGCGGCGCTAGTTTCCTCAGTAAATTTAAAGGACTTACTCGGAGTGGACGAGCCCACAAGGTTCCCTCCCGACTACGCGAGGATGACACCTCACAGGGTGGTGGAGGGGTCGGGGGAGGAGACCCTAGAGGAGGAGGCGGTGGGGGGAGAGCCCCTAGAGGAGGAGGAGGCGGGGGGAGAGGCAACCGGGGCAAAAAACTCCGGGTCGTGTCTGAAATAGGAGGGTCTTCTTCGATGCCCTCCTATACAGAGGCACCTTCTGAGTTTGAGGAGGAGGAGTATGTTCCTGATGGCGAGGAGGAGGAGGCCGAGGAGGAGGGTGAGGAGGAGGAGGCCGAGGAGGAGGGTGAGGAGGAGGAGGCCGAGGAGGAGGGTGAGGAGGAGGCCGAGGAGGGTGGAGGGGAGGTTGATCCCGCGTTGTGGGGTGACTTGCCACCGGGTTCTTCGCAGGGGTGGCTGCGTGGTAATGCCGGACTACCTACACCACCTTCTATCGAGGAGCACAAGTGGCTCATTGAACCTATGGGGACAGAGTAAGTGCCTCTCAATCATATTTTCAACACATGACAACATTTTCTTATTGTACACATGGCAATCATTTGATTCTTTTGCAAAAACTGGATCCTTCACGGAAAGGGCCGTAAACCGAACGGCCTTATTACTGTCCTGTTGAAGGAGTTTTGGCCTGGCCTATTCTGCCCGCGGCCAGACAGGGATCCGCAGCAGCGGGTTTTGGCCATGAGCTGGGCCCACTACAAGGCTTGCAGCAACGCGGAGTACGGGACGACCGCTAAGGCCGTGATCACCAAATTTTGGGTAAGTTCTCTTCTGAATCACTTGTCTTCAGTTTCGTTCATAGTTTATCATTGAATCACTCAACTCATTCCTTGTTTGCTTCTGGTTTTTGCATGATTGCAGCAACTCTATAGAGTTCTTGATGAGCACAAGGCCAGAGCCGACGTGGTCTTGCTTGCGGCTGCGAAGAAGAAAGCTCGTCAGTTGCAGTACGAGGTGCGCTGGGTTGCCGTCTCGCAGTACTACCACTACTACCTGCACCAAAAGATGCCCAAAACTCAAGCGCAAAAGCTACGACTTACCTTGAGCAAGGAGCAGTTCATGATGGTAACTATTACTAACTTTTCATTGTTTCAAGCAGTCAACTATATGTTTCGTGCTCACATGTCATGCTTCCAAAATTTGCATAGGTTGTTCCTCGTTGGTGCTATGGAAGGCATGACGGATGGGCGAGTTTGGTGGATAGGTGGCTCGGCGCCGATGCAGAGTTTGCTGCCAAGAGCATCAAGGCCCGGGCTAACCGTGGAGACGACGGGACACACGGCCAAGGAAACAGGAACCACTGGGGCTTCAAGGCCATGAAGGTATATCTATGTGCATGATGCATTTTTGTTCTTCTTTACGTCATGTTCTTATGTATGGCTGACTTCTATTTGACGTTGTAGGAGGACAAGTTGAAGAGGCCGCTCTCAGACATGGAGTCGTGGAAGCTGGCCCGCGAGCGGAGTCATCGCAAGGAGGGCGAGAGCCAGTACTACGGCAAGACCGAGGAGCACCTGGGGTCTTACATTTATCACTATCAGGAGTTGCATCCGGATGTTCCTGTTGCTGAGGTCGCCCAGTCTGAGATTGAAGACACGGCGGTGGTGGCCATCGAGGGGAAGAAGAATGGCCGGTATCCGTGTTTCGATGGCTTGATCACTCCTTCGATCTCATACACACGGCTTCGGGCTAGCAACCCAAGCCAGTTAGAGAGTACGGGGCGTTCACAGACTCCCTTAGCCCGCCAGCATGCTGTAAGTACTTCCTCTTTATCTTTTTCTATCTTGCATTGTCAGTTTATTTTCAGCATTGCTCACTTAGAAACAACCTAAATTATGTAGGCATATAAGGAGTTTGTCGAGCATAGGAATCTCGAGGTGCGGGAGTACTTGAAACGAGTGAAGGCAAACGATGATTACAACCGTCAGATGATGACGGTTAGTTTTGCCCTCTTAAAACCAACCTAAATTTTTGCACTTTCATTCCTTCTGATCTTCTAGTTTGCTTGTTTAACTAACATTCAGGCTATGTTGGCGTCTTGGACTAACCGCACGGATCCACCACAAATGGGACCCCCACCACCACCTGCGGGAGAACCCCCACACGTGCCCACGTTCGATGAATGGGTGGCACTAGGCAGTGATGGTTCGGTTAGTACATTTGCCTAACTACTAGCAAACTAGTTCTCGTTCATGAAACACTATCATATCATATTTACCGTTAGAATCTTTTCTGAAACATGTAGGGGACCGGTGGCTCGACTCCTGCTCCGTCGACCCCAGTCACTCCGATCTGGCAGAGTGGTGGTGGTCGCGATGACGGTTTTGGCGGAGGTGGTGGTGGTGGTTTTGGCGGAGGTGGTGCTTTTGGCGGAGGTGGTGGTGGTTATGGCGGAGGTGGTGGTTTTGGCGGGGGTGCTCTTGCTTGATGATTCCGTGCATGTGGCCATCGTGCCATGCCTTTCACATTCCTACTTTTATCATGTTTCATGTCTTGCACTACTTTTATGTTCATGAACTTCCATCGGTGATGATCTTTAGATGATGTGATGAACTTGAGTATGTTTAGATGATGATGGTGAACTTGAGTATGTTTAGATGAACTTGAGTATGTTCACATGATGAATTGTCATATTTCTGCATAATTTCATATTGTTCTGTTTTGACATGCTGTCAAATGAATTGGAAAGAGAAAACAGGGAAAATAAAAAAAAAAAAACTATGCCTACGGCAAAGCCGTCGGCATATATACGCCCAGGAGTTACCAGCGCTTGCCACGTGGCAAACTATGCCGACGGCTTTGCCGTAGGCATAGCCCTGCTGCCAGGAGAAACCAGGAGCTGCCACGTGGCAGGGCTATGCCTACGGCAAAGCCGTCGGCATAGATTTCCATCTATGCCGACGGCTTTGCCGTAGGCATAGCCCTGTCGCCAGGAGAAGCCGGGGGACGACACGTGGCGCAGGTATGCCGACGGCTTGGCCGTCGCCATAGATGGAAATCTATGCCGACGACCTAGCCGTCGGCATACATGCGCCACGTATCATCTCCTGAATCGCGCCACGTGTCGTCTCCTGAATCGCGCTGTTGACGGCGCCGTCCGTTGCCGTCAGACGGAAAACAACGCCGACGGCTAAACTATGCCGACGGCTATCCCACGGCCGTCGGCATATGCACCTATGCCGACGGCTAAACTACGCCGACGGTCTGACACATCTACGCTGACGTGATCTACGCTGACGGGGCTATGCCGACGGCGGCCGTAGGCATAGATCTATGCCGACGGCAAAGGACCTATGCCGACGGCCCTGGGCCGTAGGCATAGCTCGCGAGTCCGGTAGTGACATGTTGTTCAAAAGAAACTTTCACACCCGATACAACTAAAACTGCCAGGAAAATCGTTCGAAATGCATTGCTCTCCCATCGAACGGTCGCCAGTTAGGTTTTTGCGTTAAAATTTCAGTAGTACAATTTTTTTGGCAATAGTTGATATATATATATATATATAAAGTTGGCACTAGATTATTTTGGGATCTTACTGGAATTTCAAAAAATCTTTGGTTTTCGATGAAAATGTTATTAATTCCGTTGAATTTTACCTAATGTACTTAAAATTAGGTTAGTATGGTGCAAAATTTGAATGTTACAAATATTCCATTACCCACCATAATTACTTGAACTTTTACTGAAATTTTAAACCGTGCTAGTTACCACATTTTGCTTGCTACATGATATTTCGGTCTCACATATTTCTGTGTGTGTCACCAGGATCTTTTCGCTGCAGGGTCGGAGACGACAGCCACGACAACAATCTGGGCAATGTCTGAGCTGATGAGGAGCCCACACATAATGGCCTCCGCACAGTCCGAAGTCCGGCGAGTCCTCCATGGCAAGACCGAGGTGACTGAGGCCGACATCGACGGCCGGCTCCACTACCTACAAATGGTCATCAAGGAGACCTTTAGGTTGCATCCACCGGTGCCATTGCTCATGCCGAGGCTTTGCACTGAGCAAACAAAGGTCATGGGCTATGATATTCCACAGGGCACCACTGTATTCGTGAATGTGTCGGCAATCGGTAGGGACGAGAAGAGCTGGATTGACGCGAGCGAGTTCATGCCCAAGAGATTTGACGGTGAAAAGGTTGATTATGGTGGTACAGACTTCAGGTTCCTACCAGGCGGCGCTGGACGGAGAATGTGCCCCGGTATGATGTTTGGAGTGTCAAACATCAAAATGGCTCTTGCGAGCCTTCTCTATCACTTCAACTGGAAGCTTCCTGAAGGTGGGAACCCGGAGAAGCTTGATATGAGTGAAGCGTATGAGATCACGGCTCGTCGTAGGACCGGGCTTGTGTTGGAAGCTACTGTTTTTGTGCCTTAATTTGTTTTTTTTTCTACGTGGCCATGTCAATTTAATCAACGAGTGCATCCGATAGCGGAGGTCGAGAGAGTATTCTATTTCATGTCTTATATGTCTATATTGTAATGTGTGTTAATGCTCGAGTGTTACTTTGTATTTAGCAATTAAGTTAATTTTATTATGTCCCAACACGTCCAAAGAATACCCCATGTTTATATTCATGGATCCGTTAAAGAGATACAAAATGGATTAGAAAACAAATACCCCCCCCCCCCCAAATTTTTTTTTCATGTATTCCCGATTAGTTTGTATTTGAGTTTGGTATTAATTTCTCGATTGTTGAACTTATGTAGAGATGTGCAAGGGCCTTTTTCATTCATATCTTTTTTATGATCCATTGAACCACTTCTACTCTATCAGTGAATTAGATCATTTCCCTTGATCTTTGCATCAGTTGACCCATGTACACTATTTACTTATTATATTAAATGTTGCTCATTAACCTAGTGTGCATGGGGAGGGAACATGTCGTTGCTCGAGTACGGTAGCATGAGATGTTTCCCAGAATCACAATGGATCAAGAAAATCACATGTCGTTAGTATTGCATTGCAGATCCAGACTTCAATATATTGCAAACCTACATAGCCGAAGGCTTTGCACTGAGTAAACGAATGTCATGGGGTGTGAATTGTGATGGCATGCACGAATGCGAAATGGTTAGCAACCAATTCTGAAGCAATACATTTCTCTATGCCCGGATGCTTCCTACTTTCAGGATTGGATGCTCGTAACCACTAGTAGAAAACGGGGCTATTGTCCCGGTTCGTAAGGGCCTTTTGTCCCGATTCCTGAACCGGGACTAAAGGGTCGGTACTAATGCCCTGTCCCTTTAGTCCCGGTTCAGTCCAGAACCGGGACAGATGGGCCTCCATGTGGCCTGTGCATGGAGCCCAGGCAGGAGGGCCTTTGGTCCTGGTTGGTGGCACCAACCGGGACCAATAGGCATCCGGGCCAATAGCTCCTGTGCGATGTTTTTCATGCGAATTGGAAGGAGTGCGACGTTGTTGGAATGAATGGCTGCGATGCGACGTTTTAGAAGCAAACAATAGCTCCAATGCGACATGGCTCTGTTTAACCATGAAATGAAAAACACGATGGGTTAGCGATTCGAGTTATGACACGCGGGACCTAGCAGTTACTCGCATGCGGGTGGGACCCACAACTTATCCACGCAAGCATGCCCGTGCTCATCAGCGTGCCCCGACCCGAGCCAGCCACGAGCCCGAGCCAGCCCACCCCACCCCCCACCCTCCATTGCTTGCCCTGCCCCTTTCCTTTCCCACCTTCTTCTTCCTCTGCTCCGGCAACGAAGTGCGCCACCGACGAGTGATGTCTAGCTCGACTTCGGCCTCCCTCCAATCATGGACGCAGTATGGTCCACTGCCGTTGACAAGATGCCCCGATTGCCCGCGCATGGAGCCTCTGAAGCATTTGACTTGTGTGAGGGAAGAAAATGGCAACCGTGGGCGCGAGTTTGTGAAATGCTTGAGCAAGCCACAACCGGGGCAGGTTAGATCTGTGTTCTTGACCAATCCTATGGTCTAATTTCTCCCGATTTCTTTCTTTTTTCCTCGAATTAGGGCGGTGGATCTGGGTGGTGGATCTAGGATTCATGCGCCTCCGGCCCCCTGTTTTTCAGGTTCTGAAGAAATGTGGGCATTTTGAGTGGCTCGATGACTATGTTGAAAGGTTGAAATTGGAGGGATCAACCGGAACCCAAGAGCTCAATTTTGGGGGGCGGCTTGCCGTGGAACAAGCCCCCAATTTGGCGGACAGAGCCGATCCGATGAGGCACAGTGCAGAACTGAAGTGTGAATTGAAGAAAATTGGCAAGCAACTAAAGCATCTAATCAATTTGAAGCAGCAAGCAAATATGATGGCTGGAGCATTTTATGGTTGTGTCATTGCTATGGGTTTATTTTACTTGATGTTCATCAATTGCTAGAATTTGTTAGAGTTTCAGTTAGTGTGTCAACTAGTTTCAGGGGTGCCCAGTTGTTTGAGTTAGCCAGGGACCATTTGTTAGATGAATTTGAATTAGTGTGAAGCAAAACTTGCTTGAATTATTGTAATGATATTCTCAGGGTCCCTATTCAGTGTTCATGCTCTATTTCCTCTGTTTTTGTTCTTCAGTTAACAGAGTACACACCCAAATTCAGTTTCTAGTAAAAAAACAAAACTGGGCTGCCGAATAGATGTTGGGCCGTGATAAAATGGGCCCTGAGAAAATAACCATGCCCAAGACCAGCCCACCCGCGTAGGGGCACCAACCCACCTCTAACTTCGGCAAATAAAATGGGGCCCAATAAAATGTTACTTGTCCTTTTATTTTGCCTTTTTCTTGCACTAAATTTTGTGATGGATGATTTTTTGATGCACTAAAGCTAAATGTTAATTGTTTTTATGCATGTCTACGGTTCCATGAACTAAATGAGTTGCATGCTTGCATGAAGTGCCCGAAGTAAATTAGTTTGCATTTCCTAGTTGCACCCATGTCCATAGTGGGTTTGCATGGGGCTCCTAGTTGCATGTCCATGGTTTGGCCAATATTTTGAAGATGTTGTGTGTGGTGATTGGGGTGTAGAAACCCAGGCCCGTAGCAACCCATAGCAATACACGAATAATAAGCAAAAACAACCCATAGCAATCCACAAATAATAGCACAAAACACACAATATATATAGTAGCATACCCAACGATTATATAGAAGCATAACGATTGCAACCCGTAGTTCCACGATAGCCTTACAACTCCATGATAGCCTTACAACTTAAAGTACTAATAAAACTTAATAATAGTAGCATAATGATTACAACTTAACAAAACTAATACGATAGATCTATAGCAAGCTAGATAGATAGGGGGGCACCAAATGCGGGTTCTTCGGGTTCTTCTTCTCCTCCTCCTCCGGGGCCACCTCGCTCCTCGGGCGCCCTCGCTCCTCCGGGCGCCGCCCTTCACTCCTCCCCCTCCCTGTTGTTGATGGGGTACGGGAGCGTGTGCATAACACCGTTGTTGGGGAAGATGCCATTGAAGTCGGTGAAGATATTGTAGGTTGTGAAAGCTATGAACTCACAACCAACCCAATACGCTCGCCCGAGGAGATGGAAAGCATCGAAAGGGTTAGTGAACATGGCGAGGAGCCCAACCACAGTGCCGTTGTGGTTGACCTCCTCAAGATGGTACATCCGAGGAGAGCTGCGGGGGAGGTGGCGGAAGCCGGCCGCAAGGAAGAACTCCGTTAACTCCCTTGCGCCCCTCCACCTCGAGATCGCCCAAACCCTAAGGGTTCTCTCTACATACACTCCGGCCGGGTAGAGCCTTTCCGGCGTGGTTGGGGGGAAGCGGTAGGTGGGTCCATTGTACTGCATGGTGGCAGGGTGACTCGAGGGCTCGATAGGGTTTGATGGAGAAGAAGGAAGAAGGAGGGCAGAGGAGGCAGAGGATGGGGTGTGGATGAGGAGGGAGAGGAAGACGATAGTGCCCGGCTTAAATAGCCCAAGTGCGACGTGGTTTCACCCCATAGAATTAATGGGCGGGCGGTGTTTGGTGGCGCCCCATGAAAGTGTGTACACGAGCGTGGGAAACGGGTTGCGATCCTTCTGTGCCACCGGTCGCGGGTCAAGGGGGACGGGTTCATGCACGCGTCTGTGCCGTCGTGGGTCAAGGGGACACGCCTGCCCCGGGTTCTCTGCGTGTGCCGCCCGTGCATTCATGCCCGTAGCCCATTAATTTGCACATCTTGCCAGGGCCTGGCTAGAGGGCAATGTTCGGTCGACGGGAGACGTGACAATAATGGACGCCTTCATTTGCCCATCTTGTAACGGGCAGCACGCCGTTTGAACTGCATCGATACCCCATGCCAGTATTGCATCCTCAAAGAGGAGCACGCCATGTACAACATGCCATGCAGCGTTGGCTTTTTGGTTGTCTTCATCGGGCTGCTGCATTGTGGCCGGGTGCATGCTTTGATGCGACGATGCATCGGTTGTAATGGTAGGCATGCGACAGCTTACTGCGTCCATAGGGGTGGCGGAGCAGGGCTACGTCGAGGCCATGCATGCAAGCACGGGCGCAGTTCTGCGGGTGAGCATGCATGCTGCGGGTAGGCACGGGCACGCATGCAACGATGGAAAGGGCACTGCGTAGGCTTGGTCCATGCACCGCGTCAACTCTTGTCGTTGGATTCAAATGAACGGTCCTGATGCCCCAACGAGAGAGGCTGATCCAAACCCCACCGATTCAACCAATCAGCGCGTCTCATGCGGATCGATGCACACTGATTCAACCAATCAGGGCGTCTCATGCGGATCGATGCACACTGTAGCTAACCCTAGCACCTGATCTCAACCGTCCACGCACAACGATTGACGACCCAGTAGTGTGCGGGGTTTTGAGGGGTTTTGGCTGATTAGGGTTGAGCATAACTAATTCAAAAAAATCAAAAAAATATAAAACTTGCGCACATAGTCTTATTATGTTGTATAGTAACGAGAAAAATATATAAATATGATTTACATACATTTTTGCGAAAAATCCTTCACAAAATTGTCATTCCTCGAACAATGTAGTATGGAGTTCAAGGGAGAGAGTAGTGGGCACCCGAGTGTATAGGTGGGGTTTTGAAAATGAAAAGTGTGAAAACCTCACCAAAACTTCATTTTGTATTGACTAAGAAAGATCTTAACTTACTTTTCTCATTTTCATGTTTTAAACTTGTTTTATATATAATTTTTTATTAAACCTTGTTTTTCCAAAAAAAGAAAATAATAGAAAATTAATTCAATAAATAGTGAGACTTTAGATTTACACTATATAGGTAGAATAGATGTGTAGAAAAATTATTTGTCTGGTTTAGACAAGGTGCAAAAAAACTTGCTTAAATATGAGGCCGTTTACCCTACCTTTGGAGGTCATTTGAGACACACTTTTCATGACTATGAGTTCAACTTACCAAAAGGGCTCGGAATGATCAGCAAACAAACATATTTCAGTTGAGGTACTTTAGATAGCATTAAAACATCAATACCCCATCCCTAATTCAAATTTGAGCCCAAATTTGAATTTAAATTTGAATTTTATTTGGCTGGTTTAGACAAGGTACCAACAAGCAAGTTCGAATAGAAATACGGGATACATAGTGACTACCAGTACGCACCAAGTTACAAATATTATCACATGCCCCAAATTTCCAAACTGTTCTCTGTTCTACCTCTTCCTACCACGTCGCGTGCCCTTCTTCGCCTTAGCACTTCTTGTTTTTGGTTCAACTACACACACAAGTTCACTGATCATCTTGGTTTTTTTCACTAGTCTTTTCAACACCTCGCCAACACCCTTGTGATTAGTGTCTTCAGTCTCAATGTTGACAGCAGTTTCAGTTTCTTCGGTGTGTACCTCAACATGGGTTTCTTCAGTCTGGACCTCGACACGCTCAGGTTCAGTTTCAACCCCGAGAGCAGTTTCTTCAGTCTGAACCTCGACACGCTCAGGTTCAGTTTCAACCTCGAGAGCAGTTTCTTCAGTCTGAATGTTGACTGCAGCAGGATTTTCTTCACTTTGCTCAGGCTGAGGCACACTTCTCTTCTTTCTACCGCCATTGACTCTTGCTTTTTTTGTTGGCCAACACTGTTCAACAACAAGGGGCTGACTTGCTCGCTTCCTCCTGGTCATTGGGAAAATGTTATAGATATAGTAATTGGAAAAAAACACCAAATCAAAACACAGACAAATAAACAAGAACATACTTTGGCTTATCAGGAGTGTAACGGCATTTGACAGATCCCACTCTGTGCCCAAGTTCCTGGCACAACTTGCATCTGTTTTTGTTACCTTTTTGGGCCCTTTTTGGCTTTCCATCTTTATTTCCCTTCTTACTACTCCCACCTTTCTCAAACCATGCCTTGAATCTACTCTGTTTAGGCCTGCCAGCCTTTCTTTTCGTCAAGGGAGGACACATGGAAAATTCAATGTCCACTTCAGGCCACTGAGACTGATCTGTAAGTGCTGGAATTGGAGTAGCATATGCAGCTTTGAATCTTGCTACCGAATAATATTCATGCAAATATGGGTGCATGTTTATCTTTGGTTGGGATGCTAAGAAGAGAATGGCATGCTCACATGGTTTACCAGTGTGTTGCCACTCGAGGCAAGTGCAATCATGCAATTCAGTGTTAACAACATGTCTCCTTCCAGTTTTGTTATCTCTAACTTCAGCACCCTAAGGTGAAGATTTTTCAACAAGCAAATGTGAAAGACATCTGCTCCTATTGACCACCTGCTGTATCACTGCTGGAAGCTTATCACCTTGCAGACAATCACCTATCCTTCTTCTCAATTCCCACAACCGCATGAGCATGATCCTGATTTGGTCAACCATGTCATGCACAGGCAAATCTTTTAACTCCTTCACCTTGTTGTTGAAACTCTCTGCCAAATTGTTGTTGATGTGGTCACACTTGATGGCAGTGCTGAATGCTGACCTGTACCATAACAAAGAATGGTAGGTGTTCAGCCATGGACCAAACTCATCACATGCTGCCATTATCTTATCAAGGCGATATTTGTGTGTCTGTCTAGTGTAAGATCTTGCTGCTGGCCACATGCGCCCAAATTCTTCTCCTCTAAATTTTTTGATCAAATTCATCCACAAATGACCGAAGCACTCCCTCTGCTCAGCATGTGGGAAAACATTTTTCACTGAATTTTCAAGCCCATTACATGCATCTGTGTGTATAGCCAAAGGTGACACTGGCCCTAGGCATCTTTTCAACTGGATCATGAACCATGTCCATGAAGCCTCTGTTTCTGACTGAAACAAGCCAACATCAATAGGAAACATCCAGTTGTGTCCATCTAGAGCATTGCATGCTGCCAACTGACCATTCCACTTGCCTGTCAAAAATGATGAGTCTATGCTCAAATATGGACGGCACCCTGCTTTGAACCCATCAATGCAAGGCTTCAAAGCCATAAAAACTTGGAGAACTTGACTTCACCTTTGGCTGATACCTCTGTATCTATCTCCACAACACTGCCAGGTGACCTCTTTTCCACCTCTGCTTTGAAGTTGTAAAGCATCCTAAATGTATTTGCCCAATCACCATATAAATTTTTCATTGCCCTTTGTTTTGCCTTCCACATTGTGGTATATTTCAGTTTAATGGGGTACATCTTTTCCAAGTCTACTTTGAGTTTCTTCGCAGTAGTGTTTGGTGTTTTGGCTAAAATTGGGGTGATTTTTTCTGCAACCCAAAGTTGTGATGTCATGGTTGATACTCTCTGTGAACTTGTAATACAAGTATGTTGATTGGGGATTTGGTTAACCCTGACAGTACTTCCATCAGGTTGCAGTCTAGCAGATATGTACCACTTGCAAGGCTTCACACTACCATCAAATCCTCTGCACCTCGCATAAAACTTCTTTCTATCAGTCCAAACAGTCTTGGCATCAAACTCATGTTTCACTGCATAAGTCTTGAAACACATCCTAAACTCCTTCGTGCTTGGGAACAACTTGCCTACTTCAATGACAGGGTTTTCTTTGTCATACACATGCACCAGCTCATCATCATGTGCATCATCTACTTCATCTGCAGCTTGTTCCATCAACTGTCCATCTACTTCTTCATCAGCATTAGCAGGCAAACTAGATTCACCCCTCTCCTGCTTATCTCTGTCATCGACTGGAATGCCAAAAAGTTTGGCCATCTCAATGTCAGGCATTGGTGCAATGACCAAATCAGTAGGCTCATCTAATTCAACTACATTCCAATCAACAGTTGCTGCAGTTTCAGTTTCAGTTCCAGTCACATGTCCCTCTTCGGCTATTACTGTAAGTTCAGTACACATGGGAATCAATGGCCTCTGTGTAGCCCAATCATCATCTACCATTTGTGCAGCCAATTGTGATGGCACATATCCAACCTTCGAAAAAATGTTCAGATCAACGAGCTCAGCAAAAAAATTAGCCCGTTTGCTTGTCCAGCCGTTTTGCCGATTGATTTCTTCAACAACCTGTTCACCATCTTCTATTCTCACATACTCTCCTTTCCAATCATCAAACCTCAACAGTGATACTTCTTGCTCTGGACCCCAAACAACATTCTCCCCAATTTTTTCCACCCATTTCTTCACTACCGTCTCTCCCATGTTCTGTAGAACTTGTGGATCAATCTCTGTAAACTCAACCTCCCATTTAACAATTGTGTCTCTCTTAATGTTCTGTATGCTACCATCAACTAATTTTGCCTTTGATGGAAAGAAATTAACTATTAATTCGAAGGTCCGAGCGGCAGCATCCCCTCTATCAGTGGCGGACAGTGTGAGCCCGTGAGAAAAAGGGGAAAAAGCAGATGAGGCCACCCCCTAATTGCATGCAAAATTGGATCGGGGAGAGGCGCATTACCTATTCGAAGTTGAATCTGGCGGCTCCATCTCAGTATGCCCACGGGCTCCCCTCACAACCAATCGATTCCGCAAGCGAAAACAGAGGAAACGAGCTGAGATCTACGGGTCCGAGAGAGGAACGGGAGGGCGACTAGGGTTTGAATTCACTCACCATTTTCTGAGGACGAAGTCTCCGCCGCCGTTGAGAACGAGGGCTCCGCCGTCGCCACTGAGAACGCAAGATCCGCCGCCACCGGAGAAGAAGGGGGGCAGAGTGGCGGGCCCGACACGGTCGGGCGGCAGGGCACGGTCAGCTGTTTTGACGAACAATTAAGTTGGACCCACATGTCCTAACATAAACGGGCGGGCTTGGTTGACGACCAATTTAACCACATTTAATAGCCATGTCGTGCGTGGGCTATTTACCAGCTCAAAATTGTCGCACCACAACCATTCCCTCGAACAACGTCGCACTCTTGCCAATTCACCTCAAATGTGTCGCACAGGAGCTATTGCCCCTAGGCATCCACGCGTCAGCATTTTTGTGGCTGGGGTTTTTGTTTTTTTGAAGGGGGGGGGGTTTGGGGGTTTTGGGGGTTAATTTAGGTGTTTCATATATTGTGTTAGCTAGCTATAATTAATAGAGAGAAGTGTCCTCTCTTATGTCCGTGCTTGGTCGACGCTACGTACTATACATACGTATAGAGAGGACTAGACACGCTAGCTAGCTAGTAAGCAAACGAAGGAAACAGAAGATTGTCATGAACATATATGCATACAGAGAGAAGTGATATCGACCACCTCTCCTTCTCCGAGAGATTGGTCGAACAACAAGTTCTCGTATATCTATCCGACACTACCGGCTACATATATACAATAATTATCTCTTACAAATATAATCTCCTAACATATGGATGCATGGTCCACATAGTATTCTCCGTCTTCAGCGATCACGTGGTCAAGAAAGAATGCCGCCAATTCCTCTTTAATTGCTCGCATGCGAGCTGGTTCTAGGAGTTCATCCCGCTTCCGAAACATCTAATTTGAAGAAGGGGGTCAATACATATATATATATATATATATATATATGAATGAATGAAACTAAAAAAAATGATGGTAATAAAATAAAATTGTGAATATTGTTATTTACGCACTTCATATTATTCATCAGAGTAGCCCCGCTCACAGGTCGTGTGACGGATGGACTCGCAAACGTAGTATCCACAGAAATCATTCCCTTATTCCTGCCACAACGACTTTACAAGAAATAGAGGTCAATCAAATTGATAAGCAAGAATGCCAAATGGTATTGATGAAACTAGCGCTTGAATCACTAGGAGATGCGCGGAACATGCTACTATAGTACTTACTTTTGGGTGTCTAAATTCCAGCTTCTTCGGCAGTCCCGGAGCTTTTTTGGTGAATTTTCTCCAAACCCTGCCAGACAAAGAAAACAATTACTTGATATCAGAAATGAACAA